>NC_071633.1:10992500-11305000 GCF_014839835.1 Dryobates pubescens
AATGATCTTGCAATGTCAGTGTGGATGTTGGCCATGCTTTGTGATAAACACAGCACGTAGAGATAAAAACCGTAATCCTGTTGTTTTCTTCAATGATTTTCCTGGGAGCTTGACTGCTCAAGGTCTGTGAGATGCAGTCTAATGTGGTTATCAGATTAACTGTTTCTTTTGAAGCAGAACATTTTTATTAAATCACAAAAGAACAAGTGCTAGTACTAGGGCTCTGTGTGGGCTGTTTCTGAGTGCATACGAGATGTTATTTTTGCCAGGAATGATTCTTCTGGTGTTTAATTCATACTTGGTAAAACAGTGTGGGATTTCTTGGGTATCAAAGGTAGCACTTCTATACAACCCAAGCCATTTGGTTCTCTTTAAAACAGATATTGGAACTCAATAAATTAACTATGAAACAAATTACATGGTTATAGAAGTGCCTATAAAATAACATAATATATTCCTGATTTTCTCTTTGCTTATTTTTGTAGTTGTGAGTGCCAACAGTGCTAGAAGATGAGGATAACATGTATATGTAGAAGCTCAAAAAGAGTGAAAGGGTGTCTAAGTATATATTTTTTTCCCCCTATATTCTGCAGTGTGTCAGCAGACCCAGAAGAGCAATCTTAGAGTTTGGCTGAACAAAGGGTAGCATGTAATTGTAAAGCCTGAAGGGTGGGATAGGTAACAAGACATGACACCTGATTAGAAAGGGATGGTTTGCAAGCTGCTTCCCACCTCTTCCAGAAGCAGGTGAGCCAGACCTTTGTGTGACCAATGCCTTTTTTTGAGAGGCATCTTGGCATCTTCCTGCTTGGAGCTCTGCCCAGCAGTGTCAAGCTGTGCTGTGGTCTGGTTCTGAGAGAGCAGGGTTGTTGCAGATCTCAAACACATTGAAAATTAATTTTAATTTGGTTCCTGTAAATAAAGATGATATTTTTCAGCATAGTTTATAAGGGCTATTTGGTCTGGTAAACTATGTATGCTATTTTAGATAACACTTTAAAGTAAAGGTTTCTATATGAAATATTAAGATGTGAATGTTATATTCTACTACCTGTGACTTACTGTTTGCCATTAACTTGGTAGTGAGCTAAAGTTTTCTTTGAAGAAATGAAATCTGGATATTATAAGCTGACTGGAAAACCATGAGATGAGGAAACAGCCTTTAGATTTTCTGTATGTCAATTCCTATGTGTTTGCTTTCTGTCAAATTCCTGTCTCAAAACAGTAAGTGTCTTGGCACAAGGAAATGAGTGTAGATTAATCACCCTTATCTGTGCTACAGATACCGCCTTTTCTTCACCAAGGACATATCTTTTACAATTGATAACGTCTCTTTTACAATTGATAGTACAAAAATTATATGCTGTATAGCCTTCAATAAGGGGCAAAGGTAGAAATGGGTAAGACTGTTAATGACTTCCTCTTTTCCTGGAAGAGCAGAGTCAACAAGACCTTACTTCTATTCCTTAAAGGCTGTAAGTTTAACTATTCCATTAGTTTTGGAGAATATTTGTTTTAATTAGATTTATCCAGAGTGTATTATACTTTTATTAATAATAGAGTTGTACCAGTTTGTCATCATATATAATATACCCTTTGGATATGTGCTGGCAGGACTGTATGTCCTGACACTCTTAAAGCTAACTTTGTGATTGCTTTCCTAAGGCATAGTAGCAGTTAAAAAGAAGTGCTTGTAAACTTCATGTCATGTTGGTAAGAAGAGCAAAAAATGAACTCACAGGTATAACTATACACACTTTCAAACACAAATCTGTGGGTCAGCAACTTCACAGTACATTGCCCATCTTGGATGTTACCTTAAACTTGCTAGCTTGTGATGTTCCTGCTGCTGGAGACCATACCAACCAGGACCTGTAAATTCTTGGGCTGTTTATTCTGTTGAAATCCCATTGCACACTGGTAGCAGCACTGACAGGTATGAAAGAAAAGGTCTATCTTCTAAAATCTGACAGCCCATGTAGCCCTAAAGAGAACTGATATGTAGATTATGTAGTTACTTTTTCTTCTATCATACAGCCTGATTCACAATCCAGAATGTGTAGGAAAGGAAGCAACAAGGAAGCCTAGAAGTTTTCTGCTGGAAGTAAGTGTAGCAGGAACAAATGCCAGGAACACTGGAAACCCCATCAAGTGCACTTGGCTCCTGCAAATGCAACCAAGGGTGCAGTTTTCCTTTTGTCTTCAGGTATGTGTTACCTGTAAAATGGGAAAAACCTATCTGTGCTTCAACACTTGGAAAAGAGACTAATTACACTTCAGTAATAGGTCTGTTGAAGAAATGACAGCAACAAATTTGACTTTCATTCCCCTACAGGCAATTTCAAAGACATACTTCTTCCAGTACCGTTACAGCAGGATAGTGGTAGAGTTACTGCAAAGAGGTGTTTAACAATTCAGATTATCGAATGACTGCATGTTTATATGTGTAATGTGCTTTGCTGAACAATAAAATACGTGAAATGTATTTTTGCACATCAATCTGAAATTTTTACTTTGATTACATCTGCTTTCAAGTATTGTATGGATTATATAATATCATTGAGCACTTACTAGCTAAGTTGTTGATGGCAAAGCAAAATGGTTACTAGAGCACCTATTGTAACACTGGAAAGCAGCTGCCTGTTTCTGCTGGAATTTTCAATACCATGTAGATATTTTACCCTATTTGTTTTTCAATTAGTTGAAAAACATGCTATGAACAAGTAATAAAAAATGTTTTGTAGATTTAGTATACATATACATGAAAGTGCCAAGGAAAATACCACTGACCAGAGTTGAAAAAAATTATTGTAGTGTATTTAATCAGAAGGCATCAGAAAAGATAGTCTAAAATGGAAGATACTAAAAATTGATGAATTATGGAATCGTTTACAAAAAACTGAACAAAACGCTCTTGGTAAAAAGTCAAGCAGGCACTTCAAGTGTTTATCATTATTGGCTCTTCTCAGTTTGGTTTATTGGTAATCTAAAACTATTAGCAGCAACTTTCTGGCCTGGAGGTCTACTTAGGCTTGAGGGTTAAAGAATCTTTTCAGGGTTACAGTTGTGCTTCTCTTCAGACCTAATTAAGACAGAAGTAACTTTTTAATTATGTAAACAGGGAAATGTAGCAAAACTTCCAGGCATGCGGTTCCTCTAAGTGTGAAATGCAGGCAATGGACTTCAAAGCTAAAAACTAGCTGAGTTTCTCTGCCTTTAATTAGATACCAGTGAGATAATCTGGGGGAAATGAAAGATTGGCAGTAGTCATGGGCTATGGAGGATGCATATCTTTTGAGGCTGTCATTGTAGATCAGGAGCAAGAAGTGAGAGGTGGAGTGGCTGTTTTTTGAGAATTGTTACCCCGCTCTCTGTTCCTGTTCTTTAACAAAAGTTTATGGAAGGCTGTTTCAGTGTGCAGTTATGTACCTTTCCATGAGAACATTTTGTAGATTGCTAGCAGGTATTCTGCTAAGTAGACTTCCATAGACATTTACATTAAGATATGTCACAGTAGCAACATGGTATCTGGATGGCTTTGTTGAGAAGCGTTTACTTGGTGGAATACGTAA
Source organism: Dryobates pubescens (assembly GCF_014839835.1). Lineage (NCBI taxonomy): Eukaryota > Metazoa > Chordata > Aves > Piciformes > Picidae > Dryobates > Dryobates pubescens. The sequence goes on from NC_071633.1 coordinate 10,996,073, forward strand.
CTGTGGAAGTGAGAAATTATAATGTTAAAGCCTGTTGTCAATTATCTAGCTCCACTTGCTCCATTTTTGTTACAAATATCTGAAAAGGGGTTCTTGAAAGATGCTTTTTTTGAGAACTTCTTCCTGCTTGGGATGCAATTTGTAGCAGATTCCTTGTACATACAATCTCACAGTATATTTGGCTGTAGAAAAGTCCTTTTAAGGTTGAGAAGATAAGACATGCATATGTTTTTCCTAGAGAAAATAGGGTAGTGCCTGAAGGTCAGGGAGTATTTTATTGCTTTTGGAGAGTGTTTGGGCTGGTTACCACTTTTATGGAAGTCACAGCACCGATTTATGTTTTGCTGTGAATGTTAGTTTGTGAGTTACTATTCTTAATCTTCATTGTAGCACCTAGGACCATTATGTCAGCATGGAAGTGTTCCAGAAGCAGTCTGATACTGAGGCAATGCTTATTAAATTTGTTGTGGAAGTCAGTAAGGGAATCCAGATTTCCAGTACAAATCACAGGGATGTCATTTAATTATTTCAGGCATAACATAGATGCTCTGTTCCTAGGTGGTCTGTGCTGAGAGGAGACATCTGTCCTTGATTTCAATATTCCTCCTTCACCTGATGCACCTAATTGCTCGCCACACTAGAATGAATTTTTGACAATGTTTCTCATTAACAATCTCGAGTTCACTTTAGATGGAGAAAAATATAATCTATTTTTATACACTGCTATTTGGGCAGGAAATGAAACATGCTTGAATATTTCCCCTTGTTTGCTTACTAGACTGCTCTTGCTTCTGATGACATCAGTAAAATCAGGAGTGGTTCTTACATCTCTTATAAATTCAGTACTTGCTCTTTATTCCATGACATCCTGTGAAATCATTGTAACATATTCAAATCAGAGATGATGTTTGGATTGTACCTCTGAAACACTGGGATTTGCTCCTGTGGGTAAATGTTGTAGACTTAACTGGTTGCCAGCTCTTGCACTGACTGCCGACATGGGGCTGAACATCTCTCTAACTCTTCTAGCTGAGTGAACAAACACAGCACACTTAATAGTGTTTCAAATGTTGATTTATGCTTCTAGAAACTCCTAGAACTTAATCTGGGCCCAGCAAATACCAGCATAGAGTGACCAAGAAAAAGTAGCAGAACAATGCTATCTTCAAACATTGCAAGTGTAACAGATAAACTGTGTCGCAGTAGGGAGTTTAGGGTTCTGGAGCGGTGGGATATTTTAAGGAGTCATTTCTGGACTGCATGGTAATTTGTAAGTCAGTGTGTTCATTCTGTAAATTCTTGCATTTTTGCTATTCACTACACTTGTAAATGTTTTGTAATTTTTTCTTCCCAACAGCATTAAAACAGACCTAAATTTAAGTCAAGGAACAGTTTATTCATGTCTATACTATGCTGTATGGTCTGTGGTGCATAGTGCAATATTTCTGGATTTACAGATCACTGGGCCAAGCTAAGCAGTTCTCTACTGCAACAGAACAGCACGCAGGATTTTTTTCCTTACAGTATTAATAATGAAACAATATAAGCTTGGATTAAGTAAAAATAAACTCAATTTCCTGCCTTACATCTCACCCAAACCCTGTCCTGCATCTTACACTTGAGTGTAAATACCTCAGGCACCTGCAATGCATTATATTAACATGTACAGGTGGACTTCAGTTTATGAGAAACAACATTAAAAAGTTCAGTGTTTTTAACAAACACTGGACACCTCTCAATTTCTTTTTCCCTGTGGTCTCTGAGGGCTTTAGAAATATTGGTAAACTCTCTCTCATCCATGTTTGTGATGTACTTGAAAATGTTTCCCATTTGTAACTGTGAAAAACAGCATGCTAAGCTAATGGAACAAGTGAGTGGCAGAGATGGAAATGGAATATAGCTCTCTAATCTGGTTGCAGGTTAAATGAAATATTGTGAGATGTTTCAGGTTTGAGCTGTGCGGCTGAAACCATTCATTATGGGGGAGGTAAGTTTGGATCTGGCAGTGTGCTTGAGCTTAGCATCTCCAGTCCTGGAGCAGTGCTGATAATCACACAAAGCTTTTCTTACCTCCAGTGAAGGGGAATGGGATGATGCTCCATCTACTGCTGCAAACCTACCACTGCCTTACAGCACAGGCTGAATGAAGGTATCTCAAGGATATTAAAAACAGGATGGATTTTCTGCAGAGAATGAACCTCATAAAGGCTATCCAGAAGCAATATTCCATACCATTCAAGAAAAATGAAAGTCTTTGTCTTTCTTTTTGGTCTCCTGAATACCACAAAAATCTCTGTGATGACAGCACTGTTGGTTGGCATGAGTCTGACAGACAGGCAAATCACAGCAATGGTCTGAGGTGACACTCTCACTGCTTGGTTAGGGCACTTGCATCCTGTTCAAAGCTTTCCTCAGACTGCTGGCAGTGTGTTATGCTGTGTTGTGTTGCATCATGCTAGCCTGAGCCCCATAATCCCTGTGGGCAGAGGAGAGGAATCCTGCTGTGGGCACATGCTGGAGTGGTGGGAGCACCCTGGAGACATTCAGCCTCTGAGCAGGGACTAGTGTAGCTCCAGCACACTCTTCATCTACTATGTAAGTGACTTATGTAGCAGAAGATGTTTAATAGAAGGAGAATATATGATTTCTCTCCTTTCACTGGTCTTAATTAGGAAATACTGTAAATATCTCAGTATAGTGATAACCACAGAACTTGGTCTTCTTACTCCTGTGGCTAGAACTAGTCTGCAGTCCTATAATGCCCTTCTCATTTTGAGGGAACTTCTCCTGCATTATTAATTCAGCAGTTAGTAATGAAATGATTAGCTAATCAAATTGTTCCCTCAGGAGTGCCAGTGTAAATTCATTGAAGACTGATTGATCTAACTGAGGTCACTCAGAGATATTTTAGCCTTCAAACTCTCCATTATGAAGGATGAGAAGCAGAGGAATAGATCTCATGAGGAAAAGGGGGCAAAAGGACTGTGTCTTTTAACCTTGTACATGTTTTCATATAATTCCTGTGGTAAAAATATCAAACGAGTGGTTCTGGAACTAGAGATCCAAAATCACATTGACTTTTGTGCTAATTTTGCTTTTCCTGTCAAAACTGCAGCCTTTTCTTTTGTTGTCTCTGTTGTTTCACACTGTCTCATCGTATGGATACGAAAGAAGAATTCCTTTAAAGGAATTAAAGGTGAGTAAACACAAAAGGGCAATACTACGAGGGTGACACTGCAGTATTGTTATTGCTGGTTTTGTTAGGGAAGTTATGTTCTGTGTGTAGCTGTCTCACTGATTTGAGTAAAACTGTTTCTGCACCCCATATGAAGAGATAAAATGCTTACACGGTTGTAAAGGGGTCGAAGAAGATGAAGAGAACCCTTTTATTTCTCTTCTAGTTAGGTATTGCAACTCAATGGGTGTTTTCTTAGGTTCCTCAAAAGCATTTAGTTACTGGTTACTTCCAGAGGTAGAGATGGGTCAGTAAAATTTAACAATGCAGCAAAGCTCAACTTTTCCCAATATTCTCTTTAGACCAGATGATACAGTGAAGAAACCTACTGGTCTCCAGTAACGGGAGATCCACCGCCCTGTGGTAAAGCAGCATAAAGCTTTGGCAGGCAGGCTGCCAGGCTGTAGGGTAGCAAGCAGAGCTGGCACTTCTAAAACAAGGCACTTGGCTCCCTCTGCTGATTTGCAGCATGGTATTAGTTGTTTTAAGCAACGACCACGCTCCTTCTTTAGTTTCTGGAGGTTCCAGTATCCTTGTGCCTTCTAGTTTGAATGTGATTTCTTTTCTGGAGAGATAGCTACAAAGCTGCATGCTCCCCTTCAATTTAAAATTTGTACAGAACTTTACAAAGATTTATGTATTTATTTATAACCAAGAATCAAATCATAATGTGGCAGCTGAGTATAAGCATTTTAGGTAAAATGTCCATAAAATTGTAATTGCACCCATCTGTTTCCCTTAAGTATCCAATAGGAAACAGTTAGTGCTTATACATCCCTTAATAGCTCGCTCTCAATCTGGTATTATGGAGAAAGAGGGAAATTAATCCCCCCACACCCCCTTTTTTACCTAGAAAAAGATATTGCTTGAAATCAAATATGTAAGAAAAGCAAGCTGAAAACGTTTGTTAAAGGGACTTTATCTGTATACAGATAGTGCCAAAACAGCAGAGTTTCCCAAAAGTGTCTTGACCTCTTAAGCAGCAATTACAGAAAGACAGAATGGTCACATTGCTAATAAAGCTGTAGCCAGCTAAATAGTTACTATCAATAAACAAACACAGAGCCTTTCTTTAAAATGTGCACACTTGCATCAAACTCTTGGATATAAAAAGAGCATGGTAGATAGCTGTAAACTGAATTCGGGTTGAGAAGATGCAGCAGGAAGCCTTACTGCAATGGTCGGTTGCCATGTGGCTGACCAGATTCTCCACTTGTGGTAAATCAGTGAACGCTCTTTGGAGGGCAATTTCCACTGTGTGAGCGGACAGTGTTGTCACTTCACAGGGCATCTTCTGAGCTGGCAGCAGCAGCTTCCTGGAGAGAATCTCGTTAAACTTGCGATTCCACTTGCAGCTGCCCCTTTGTGGTGTGCGGTGTGTCCAGGCTCCCGGCGGGCCCACTGCAGGCTGCTGCAGGTAGCTGGTACCAGTAGATGGAGCTAAAGGATCCCAGTCGCTAGGAGATGGCACTATTAACGCAGGAGTTGGCCAAGATTTTCACATTCTTGTGTGCTGCCCTTCGCTATGACAGTTTCCCCCCACCCCCGAATGAACCTGCATTTAGAGATTAATACAAGTGGAGCACTTTGCAAGATCTGAGAAGTCAGGTGTCTAACAAAAATTGAAATAAACATTTACTGCTGTGTGTCTCTGTCCAAATAATGCGTTCCCAATCTCACCCCTTGTCAGTGAGCTCTTAACATCACATTGTCACTGTCATGGCAATTAGTTAAAGGCACCTGATAAGCTTACTGTGCTGTGTATTGTGAAGGTGGTAAACAAATCTGTGAATCCGTATTATGGGGTCTTTCTAGAATTGTGTTACTCTGATAAAAGGCATCATGTTACATCTCTGGTAACTGTTTCTTCTGGTGTTGCTGTTGGGGGGAGACATAGCTGAAGGCATTTAAACTACTGTGTATTTAATACCATACCTGTCTGAGAAAAAAATAACTTTCTGCAGGCCCTAAGGAGAGAAGCAGGTATACTCACACATCACAAGATAAATATTTAGATACATAGCACGGATATCTAAAGCTTTATCTAAAGCTTTCCCATCCACTTTCCATTAGTACACACTCATGCTGGATTATTTTCAAAGCACAGCTAAGTAGCAGAGAGGAGTGATAGCTTCCTAAAATTCCCCTTTCAGATAAAGAAGTTTAGATGTCACATGTCAAATGTAATGTGACCTCTGGGGTTTCAACCCAGTGTTTAACAGGCATTTCTCAGCCTTGAAAAAGCATGTGGCTTTTGAAACAATGACACCTTTCAAGAACTTCAGCTTAATATTATGGCATGAAGGTCAAGATTCTCTTGTACTGACTGAGAGGAGCACAGCAGCTTTCACAGTGGTTCCTTTCTTCATAGTGGCTCTTCTACTTAACGTTTTGAACTAAAAAATGAAACGTTAACGTGAGAAAGTATCATTTTCTATGTGAAGCTTTGATGTCTTTTGTCTTTTAGCCTTACTGTTGTCATCATAATACTGAATGCTTGTTCTTTTATTAACTGATACTCTTTATTTGACAGGAATATTTACTTTTGTTGGCCTTTTCCTGGCAAGGTATGCAGACAGTTTGAACTTGAACCTTTCAATGGAAGACAATTCAGTGTGTCTATTCTGAACAGGCTTCCAGGGGAATAAACAAATGATGGACCTGTGAGAGCCTGTGAACAAGCCTGGTCAGCTGAGCCTGACATGATGAAGGTAAATTACAGCACAAGCAGGCTGAGAGCAACCACCAGAAGGGCTGGAAAAGGTTATGTTAAATCCTCTAAGATCTGAATAGACAGATTATAAAAGGATTTTGCACATTGTATATGTGTAATTTCTTCAGAAGAGCAATCCTGCTCTAGCCCCAAAAGGCAGTTAGCCAGTCAGAGAGCTGGCCAGGGCCAACATGGCAGAATGAGCCCTGCATTAGTCTACATTATGTATTTTTATTATCACCCACCCTGTATGAAGACTTCCTGCTTCTTCCTGAAGTGACTGCTGGATGGCTGTGTGAGCTGGCTCTTGCATCTAAGTCCAATAAGTTAATATAGTAATTTTCTCTTTTCCCCCTAGCTATTCAGAATTATCATTGCTCCTTTATAGTTGCCTGTGTTCAGTTGCACAAAGAACCACCCAAAAGTTACAGTGATTAATGGAACATGCCAGTGGGACAGCAGGTGAGTGTGCACATCTGATAGGTAGGCAGGACTGGTCCAGGGCTGGATGCTAGGACAGCCATGGCCCAGCTACAGCCTTGGCTGTGGTGATGAAATGTGGCTGGGCAGCAGCAAGCCTCCATGTGGGAGCCTTCAGGGGAGCACTCTGAATTTCAGCATTAGTGAGGGGCAAGCAGCAGCTCCCTAAGTTACAGAAACCTCCAATATCAGATGAAGGAACAAGTTAAATAGTAATGAAAACCCCACAACTGAGTTAAGGTTGCCACAAGCCATGACATGAGCAGAAGCCTAGAGGTGGGCATGGGTTGCTGGGTGTGGGTCCCTCTGCTGCCTGCTCAATAGCAGTTCCAGTGAACAGGACATAAGGCATTTGCTAACTACTAATTACTGGGTTACTGGGCCCACTCAAGACAGCTCATGCACCCAGCACTTGTGGGTGCTACTGCACCTCTGACAAAAGCCTGGACATGGGGGGTCTCACAGGGCAACATGGGGTGGGGAATGGCCACTCTTGGGCCCTGTGGTGGGAGAAGGCTGAACCAGAGCTTGGAGGTTAAAATGCACTGTGAGAGTTAGGACTTCAATTTTCTCTGCACCCCCTCCAAATTAACTGCATCATCCTTTAAATAATTCAAGTAAGAGACTGTTTTGGTCCTTGTCCAGGTGATAGCTTCCTCACATGTCTGCTGGCTGCCATTTACTAAATCAGGCTATAAATACACCCTTAACTTTACTGCTACTTTTTTTCTCTTGTTCCCAATAAAGTAGCTATGCCCTGATTGTATTGCTATACAAACATTCAGATTCTTTGATCAAATCTACTTCATAATTATGTAGACCCTGATCCTATAAAGCCCTTGCATTCTTCACACAGCAGTTTTGTTTTGTTCTGTGTTATTCATTTAACCACAGAAGTAGTGCTTTGCACTCAGTTTGTTTTGATACTCTAAAAATGGTGAACAGTGTCTCAGTCAAGGTTAAGTCACAAAGGTTAGGTACAGAGTCTTGCTTCTGTACCAGTGCTGTTTTGTGGTTTATATACATATACACACACATATATTTTTTTTTCCATACTCTGATATTATTCATAATTCTGAAGAGAGAAAAAAAAAAGCCAGTTAACTAAAACAAACAAAAAAAATTGATCTATGTAATAATGTAGTTCAAAAGGCATACAGTGAGAAAGAAGAATTGCCTTTGAATGTTTTCCAACATTGAAAATGTGGCAGGAACATTGTTGTTCAAAAATACTCTCTCCAAAGTAAGTTGTTTACCAGAAACATCAAAGATGTGAGGATTTGTATCGATATGGCAGTGATTTAAAACTTCTGTCTGCCTCCCCTAGTAGCCATTAATTCATTTCATGTTCAGTAGGGCTTAGAAAACACTCTGGGTGTTTAAAATATAAGGTGTTCTAAAAAGAATGAGGTAGAAAAAAGTATAATCATTAGGTACAGTTAGAACTACAGTAAAAAGTTTCTGAGCACTTTCCAGGAGGACACAAGCTCAGACTTGCCTGATCTATTTCCACCCATGTCTCCCCACAGTCTCTTTTTCTGAATCATTTGGGAAGCTTTCTTATCTGTGCATTACTCAGGAAGGGGTTTGCCATCTGCATATTATTGTAAATTAGAGGATCCATTCATCTACTATCTGAGATAAGTCTGGTTTTCCTGCAGGAATTTGTTAAATTGTATAAATTTTAATTCTCATATCCCTTCTGGAATACTGAACAAAACTCATTTTATGACTGCAGGGTTTGAAAGCAGAAGGGGCAGTAAACTAATATAATTAATCATTGTGTCATTGCTACAGAATAATGGACTAATTCTCTTCCTAATTTTCAGTTACTTATCATTTGAAATCTCTCAGGGAAAGCAGCACTGTACAGAAAGCAACAAGGAACAACCAATTAAAAAAAGTAACGTTTTGTTTCATCATATTAAGCAAGTGTAACAGAACTGAGGAAACTCTGGTTGTGATTTATTAGTTGCATTTGTCCTTGGAGTTTTCACATGCAGTAAGATGTTTCACTGAAATGCTTCAGATGGAAAAAATAATGAATTTTTTTCCATACTGACATAATTTGTGCATCAGATTTGCATTTAACAAAAAAACCCACTGAAATACACAGAGTAATTGGCTTGAGCTAAAATGAGCCAAACATGCAATCTAAATATCTTAGTTAATAATTTTTAGCCTTTTTTTTTTTTTTTCTGTGAAAAAAAACCCACCCTAAAATTCCTGCAATTATAAAAATGAAGTTGTAATCTGATACTCTGTTGTAATTCAGGTCACTTACACTAAATACTTAAGTTACTTCTGTGTCCAGTTCTGGGCCCCTCAGTTTAAGGACATCGAGACACTTGAACGTGTCCAGAGAAGGGCAACGAGGCTGGTGAGAAGCCTTGAGCACAGCCCTGTGAGGAGAGGCTGAGGGAGCTGGGGTTGTTCAGCCTGGAGAAGAGGAGGCTCAGGGGAGACCTCATTGCTCTCTACAACTACCTGAAAGGTGGTTGTAGCCAGGAGGGGGTTGGTCTCTTCTCCCAGGCAACCAGCACCAGAACAAGGGGACACAGTCTCAAGCTGTGCCAGGGGAAGTTTAGGCTCGAAGTGAGGAGAAAGTTCTTCACCGAGCGAGTCATTCATCATTGGAATGGGCTGCCCAGGGAGGTGGTGGAGTCACCATCCCTGAAGGTGTTCAAGAGGGGATTGGACGTGGCACTTGGTGCCATGGTCTAGTCATGAGGTCTGTGGTGACAGGTTGGACTTGATGATCTTTGAGGTCTCTTCCAACCTTAGTGATACTGTGATACTGTTTTATGCGTAAGAGTGTTTCATATGTTTATTTCACAGCTGAATTCAACTCTGCCACTACAGGTTGGTGAGTATATTCTTTACTGGCTGGTCATTTTAAATGTGTCTATTAGTCACTTGTTTTGTCATGAGGCTGGGAACTCTACTAAATCTTTCCAGGTTCAAATTTAGACTGGCACAAAAATGATGGCCCCGTACCTGTGGTATCCCCCACTGGGGTTGGAATTTGGATACTTTGGGAAAGATTCACACCTTTTCTGCTTGAGGCAAAGGGAGGATATCAAGAAGATAAAAGAGAATGAAAAGCAATGAAGAACTATGAAAAATTTGTTCAGAGATAGCTAAGGAAGGAGTTGAGAAAAAAATATAATGGAAAAGACTGTCTGGAACTTGTGAAGATGCATCTCAAAAGAGATGGAGAAAGCAGAATGGGGAATGCCAGAGAGGAATAGGAAGTCCTTGATGGGAGTAGAAAAGGAAGTTTTTGCACACAGGATATAAGACTACATGGGATGTGTAGGACTGGAGGAGAGAAGGCTTGTAATATCCAACAGGAGTGAAAAGAGGAGGAAGATAAATTGGTAGTTCCTGTTGCTGTACAGAGTTCAGCATCATTTCTGTCAGCAAGCTGGAAAGCATTTAAAGGCTGAGCTTTCAACTAAAAATTCTCATTAAGTAGAGGCCCAGTAACCCTGTCTGAAGGGTTAGAAGAAAACAGCAAACAAGGCAGCATTTTTTCCACTGGTTTTTATGTAAGTACAGCTAATTGAACTGAACCTAGAAATGTAGAGGAAATACTGACATGGACCATTTAATTTTTTTATTTTTTTGGGTCTTGAAGAGGGACTCATCATGAACTGTTTGTTACTTTGAAGTTTTGTTAATCTGCAACAACTTCAGTCACTGCTGAACACAAATTAGAACCTAACCAAATGATTAACATGCTTGACCCTTGACTTAAATATAGCAAAGTCAATATCAGGTTTGGACAATACCTTTTTCTGCATTCTTTGGTTCAATCCCACTTCTCTTTTAGAATAGAATAGAATAGAATAAAATAGAATAGAATAGACCAGGTTGGAAGAGACCTTCAAGATCATCGCGTCCAACCCATCAACCAATCCAACCCACCTAAACAACTAAACCATGGCACCAAGCACCCCATCAAGTCTCCTCCTGAACACCTCCAATGATGGTGACTCCACCACCTCCCTGGGCAGCCCATTCCAATGGGCAATCACTCTGTATAGAACTTCTTCCTAACATCCAGCCTAAACCTCCCCTGGTGCAGCCTGAGACTGTGTCCTCTTGTTCTGGTGCTGGCTGCCTGGGAGAAGAGACCAACATCCACCTGTCTACAACCTCCCTTCAGGTATTTGTAGAGAGTCCTGCCTAGCATACTTCCAGCCTCCTGCTTTGAATTAGGTGGTGCTATAGGTTGTGTAAGACCTTTCAGTGGGATGAGCTGGAGAAAATTGGTAGGTTTTGGACTGTGTGAGTAGCGTTTCTCAGAGTTCTCTTTCTTGGTATTTCTTTATTATTGCTTCCATCCTCATGAAAAATTTCATAAAGGGTGTAGAGAAACAACCTACCTGCTTGTCACACACCTGGGAGAGTATTTCTCCATGTTCTGTTGCGCTGTTTAGCCAGCTCTCCTCTGCAGCTAATTGTCAGAGGAGCCCTGCTGTGACAAGCCATTTGGAAAAAATGAAACAGGGGTTGTGTGGGATTTCATTTAGGAGCAACATTGGGTGTTTAAAATATTTTAAAGAAAATACTGTGAAATTCAGATGGAAACTGCAAGAGTTCATGCCAGTTGTGTTGTTAGTAAATGTAAATGTTGTACAAGTAAGCTCTCTATTTACTATTTTTTGAATTTTACTCTGGAGACCATGATGTCAAGTGTCCCTTTTTTATATATTTTTTTTTATTTTTATTTTAAGAGTAGTCTTAAAGATTTGATTGCTCTTTGATCCTGCTGTTGTGTTGAAGGTAGTTCAAAGTTATAAGGAGTTATGTATCTTGTATCTTAATGAAATGCTTGTCTGAAATTGTACTGATAGCCTGCTGTGAAAAAATCAATTTGCCATCAGCAAACTGAATGTGCTTGATGCTCAATTTAGTTCACCCAACTATTTCACGTTCCTTCCCTACAGTAAAACAAAAGGGTCCCAAGAATTAATTACAGTGTTAGCATCTGCTCGTGGCAGCTTTGCTGATATACAGCAGAGTAAGATGGTTAAGGCAGGAGTGATATGGGGCATGGAGTTTTCTCCACTACCATTTCTTATGCAAATAGCTTTTAAAGGACAAGCTTCTCTGTTGATTGCTGTACATCCTTTTTTTTGCAACAGAGTACCCACCTGTGTATAAAACCAGCAAATAACAATCACTTCCAAATAACTTCCATTGTGTCACTTTTTCATGATTCATATTTCTATAAATACTGCTGGCTGCACAGCAGAGCATTGTTTATCTGAATAGTGGCAATAACATTTCTTCTTTTAAAGTAAATTCCAAACTTTTAGGGGATCAGTAGATGAATGAGAAGTTTGCTGAGATTACAGGTTTCTGAGATTCCTGATGTTGACTCTTGTATTAGTGTAATTCCAACCTGCTGTGCCAAGTACACTGTGAAACAACCTGGAATGCTGGACAAGTATACTTTTGTGTTCTGCAAAATCTCCTTTGACAGTTTTGTCTTTACACTGAAAAACATTTGTGTGCTAACATACCAATATAAGCTGAGTGTTTATTTGGCCTAAACATAGACTGAGCTGCAGCACAATCTCACTAAATACTGGTGATTTTAGTATTTAATAATTTGGTATTTCAAGGCATAGTGTTGGATGATAGGTTGGACACGATGATCTCGAAGGGCTCTTCCAACCTGGTCTATTATTCTATTCTATTCTATTCTATTCTATTCTATTCTATTCTATTCTATTCTATTCTATTCTATTCTATTCTATTCTGTTCTGTTCTGTTCTGTTCTGTTCTGTTCTGTTCTGTTCTATTCTATTCTATTCTATATTCTACTCTATTCCTATTCCTATTTCTATTCTTATTTATATTCTTATTTCTATTCTGTATTCAGGCAAATAACACTCACTCACTTCTGCTAGAAGAAGGAAGAGGTCCTGTGTTTTCTTCTAGGATGTTTCTTTTTGCTGAAACATCACAGGGTATAAATTACAGTTTTCTTGGGATGCTTGAGAAAACATGATCTCTCAAACCCAAAAGATTTTAATTGTTTGCAAGTTCTCTGTAATTTCTATCACGTTGGATTTGTAAATGCGTTCATCCACATAATTGTATGTTGGAGAGGATCGTCTTAGATTTCTGTGGGATAGTGCCTGAAATTCAGGCTTGTCATGACCATTTGTGATGGCAGTAATGATATAAACAGGTTAGGACTGTTTGTGGTGGAGAACAATTGTAGTTCCCACCATCATAATGCAAAACTTCAGTTTGGTGACGTAGGAGCAGGTTCATTGTCCACAGTAATTTGAAGAGGAAAATTATGACCAGAACTAGTGGGAATTCTAAATGTTTTCAATGTTTATTGTTTCATAATTTCTGACAAGCTACAAGCATAAATGGGAAAATTATGTTTGCATGTCTGAAGGTGTAATACATCCTCTAAGCTTTCAGAAAAATTGCCTATGGCCCATTAGTTGCTCATGGGGTTTGAATGATAAGTCATTACCCCAAGAAATACAACCCAATCTTTCATTAGGTTCAGCTTTTTCTCCTGAAGATATTCAGATACTCTTTATGACATCATTTGTTAATTTTATTATTTTCTATATATATACAACATTATCATTAAAGCTTCAACTTTTATAGTGGATACAGTTCTTAATTTTATGTCCATTAGGTTGCCATATACCAAATGCTTTTAACTTCTTAACTCATAAAAATGTTACTGAAGCAGTCCCTGGCACTGGTCAGGCACAGTGATAATAAATACTGAAATGAAAAGAAAAATATTCAAATTCTACTTTTAATAAATTTAGACTCTTATGGAACTGCAGTAACGTAGTGTGACATATATGCACACCTGCATATCTTGTTTCTTCTATCAAATAATGCTTTAACTGGGAGTTGAAAGAGTGGGACTTTGCTCCCAAGTGGCCGCACAACTGAAAAACACTTCTGTATTTTGCAGATATGCTTCATTAGAACATCACATGGCATGAATTTTAAACTCTACTCATGTATAATTGCTCTTGAAAGGATGTGTGGTTTGCTACTCTTCCAGAGCAAACACATCCTCTAAATAATAACCATTTGCAATCTACTACTTGTGTAGGAAGTATTGGTGAAAGGAACAGCTGGCTGAAGTCATTCTGCTTTTCTCTACTTATTTTGAACATACTTAATTGGCAAATACCATAAATGCACAGCTTATAATGGAACAGTCTTCTTTGTTATTTAAGCTTCTTGAACACTTAACATAGGTAGATTCCTACATGTTGTTAGCCAAAATATTTGCATGGAGCAAATGCTGTTCTCTTTCCAAACCCACATTTTCTCATATTGTTCTTTCGCTGAAATGGATTAATTCAATGAAATGTTTTATCTATTATCTTTCTTTTCATCATGTACCCATGTACATCCATTGTGTACACATAGAAAGTATGTTGAATTTGAAAAAAAGAGAATCTTTATACTTGTTAATACTTAAAAAAAAAAAGTTTATTGCTTTGTATCTACTTTAAAAAGCCATCCTGACTGGGGGAAAAAAAGTCTCATTTCTTTATAACAATAAGATGGTTATTTATTAAAATTGCTGGTGAGGGTGTTTGTGATGCCTTTAGGTATGAATAGACACTCAGATAAATTGCAAACTTGTGGTTTTTATGATTCTTGAATATAATTTGAAGCAAGAGAGATGTTGTATATGTTGTTTGGCATACTGAGGGGAAAGAAAAGAAATGTCTTAATTTGAACTTGTCTGATTTCTCCTGTTGTTAGGATGTAGGTGTAGAAAAGCTACATTGAGGTTTTCTATGAGATGATTTATCTTTTCATCTACTCTTGGCCAAGACTGAAGTTCAGAGGGAAAGCAGGAAATTATATTAGAACTACTCTTTAATAAACCATCACAACAGGTGTATCCAGTTTACTGGAGGCTATTTCATTGCCTCATTATTTATGTAAGAGGTCACTTTTTCCCCAAGCATATCTTATTTCACTTAGATTAGTTTTTAACTATGGAAACAAATTAATATTCTTTATACAGCAGTCTGCAACATTTCTGAAACTGTGTTATTACTTGAAAAACTTCCTGTTTGGAACAGGAGCATTAAACTCAATGGTAGGCAACCTTTAAGAAGGAATAAAGCAAGTGGTATTGGAGGAGCAAGTAAAGTAACTGTAAGAATTAACTTTTGCTCTTGACATTTCAAGTCAGTAAAATCATTTGCATTCTCCTGCTTGCATTCTTAAAGTTTGATAGATTTCTGGAGTTTATGACTGTCCAAATTGCATGTTGATGGCAATATAAAAAAGAGTGGTGTTTAATTTAGTGCCACTGAGTTTTTATTTTCAAGAAAGGTCTAAGTAAAATGCATGAATGCGATATATTCAGGAAGATTCTAGGGATGGTTTTCTGTACCCTTTTCTCCTTTCCAATCTTTGACAGCCAGTCTTTGCAATTATAGTTGACATTTTGGATTCTTTTATATAAAGTATTAAGCTTAGCCTTTGTTTGTGTCCACACAACTCTGTGCTCCTGCAAACCTTTTTATTTAATATAGAAGAAAAATTGGTACCTTTGCAGATCACTATAACAAAGTATGGAATTAAGGAACACATGCATTTGATTATGGCAGAAAACCAAACACCAAAGAACAGCAATCAAAGACAGCAGGGTTAACAGAACTTGTGGGGAGAAAGGTATGTTAAGTTGCTTAGCTTTTTCCTCTTCTTAATATAATTAAAGCCTGCTTCACTATTATCTAAGGTTGGGGATTTTTTGGTACCTTATTTATAATTATTTTTTAATTATTGCTACCTTCAAAGAATTTTCACAGACACTAAAATCTGTAATTACCTGCAATTTTTATCATTTAAGGACAGGATATAGCTGCTTGCCTACGTAATATAGGTAATAGTATGTAACTTCATGCAGCACAGAATACCTTTTGGGCGGGTAATATGACAATAAACTTTATATAACTTCGAAAACTCATTAGCTTTGTGTGTAAGCATTGAATAGCAACTGTTCCAATCAGTATCAGTAAGCCTAGTTTTACAGGTTAAGCTAGCTTTATACACATTTATAGTTTTCAATTTTGAAGCTTTAATGCTGAGAATACCAAGTATTAGCACACAGAATACCAAGAGATTTTCTGCAATCGTGTCTAAAGCAATTTGTCTTTTATATGTAGTAGGTAAATTGAATTGGAAAAAAATGCTGAACGGGATGCCATGACTTGTAAATGGATTCCTATCCAGTAAAATCAGTAAATGCTTGATCTTAGAGGAAGAAATATTCATGATTTCTGAATATAAATTCTAACATGGCTTTGCTAGTGGCCTCCAGTTTTCATCTGAGGTTAGGGTATTTTTAATAAAGATTAAGTTGCTCCTAAAGGTTACTAAAGAAAGAAAAGGTAGAATAAAGATGCCACCTTGTGGGTGAAATAAATGATGCAGTAGACTAACAAAACAACTTGTTTACCAGATTCTATGTGTTTGTGACTGGTTGCTAGAATTTGAACATGTATTCTCTTAGATGTTTACAATTATTTTTGGATTTTCTGTTCAGTAATTTTGTATAAATTATCTGAGCAAATGCACTTGGACCACTGTGCAGTTTTCATATATACTGTTCACACAGCTTGCTCAGAGTGAGATGGGTCTATGAAGCGCTTCAGGAGAAAGACTCCAGATGAAAAATTGATAACATTAGAAACATCCAAGAAGACAGGTAAATAACTGTTAGATACAGCTTTTTGTATGTGGTTGTGCACATGTTCTAAGCATGCTGAGCTCTGCCTTGTAACCCCTCCACTTGTTAGTGCTATGGTGATTGTGTATATTTAAACACTAACGAAGTCCTGTGAAAGGTTTGCCTTTCCTATTGCAACTGAGTATTCTGAACTTAATGCTTTGCACCCTGCTCAGAAACCACAGGGTATGGAGAAGATGCTCTGAAATCCATTCAAACTTTAAAAAACTTATTATGTCTGGGAGAGACAGATTTAAGATTACTGAAGTTTCTGGTTGAAGTACTTTAAGCAGAAATCCATACTCCATTAGGTTTTGTAACATTATGCGACCTTAATTTTCCAGGTATTTTGCCCTTCAAATTGAAGATAGTATTTTAATACTATTTAAGTCTCCTGAAGAGCCTTGTAATATGATAGGCTTAAGTTGTGAAACATTTGAACAAAATGAAAGATAAAAAAGTAATTTAGGATTCTTTTTTTAAATGTATAGCAACATAAATATACACATCAAATACTACATTCAAATAAGTGATAAACGGGTGTTTTTGGAGTGCGTTTATCAGTGAAATTATGTGTACATGCAGTCAGCCATATTTCTTGCATGAATCATAGAATTGTTAGGGTTGGAAGGGACCTCAAGGATCATCTAGTTCCAACCCCCCTGCCATGGGCAGGGACACTTCATACTAGATCACATTGCTCAGAGCTACATCCAACCTGGCTTTAAAAACCTCCAGGGATGAGGTTTCCACCACCTCCCTGAGCAACCTGTTTCTGTGTCTCACCACCCTCATGGGGAAGAACTTCTTCCTAACATCCAATCTGAAACTACCCGTTTCTATTTTTGTTCCATTCCCCCTAGTCCTATCACTACCTGACACCCTAAAAAGTCCCTCCCCAGCTTTCTTGTAGGCCCTCTTAAGATACTGGAAGGCCACAATAAGGTCTTCTCAGAGCCTTCTCTTCTCCAGACTGAATAGCCCCAACTCTCCCAGTCCGTCCTCATAGGAGAGGTGCTCCAGCCCTCTAATCATCCTCATGGCCCTTCCCTGGACACCCTCCAGCATGTCCAGATCCTTCCTGTAATAGGGGCTCCAGAACTGGATGCACTACTCCAGGTGGGGTCTCACTAGAGTGGAGTAGAGAGGGCGAATCACCTCCCTTATCCTGCTGGCTATGCTTCTCTTGATGCAACCCAGGATGTGATTGACTTTCTGGGCTGCAAGTGCACACTGGTGGCTCATGTTGAGCTTCTCATCCACCAGCACCCCCAGGTCCATTTCTTCAGGGCTGCTCTCAAGGCAGTCGCTGCCCAGCCTATATCGGTGCCTGGGATTGACCCGACTCAGATACAGGACCTTGCACCTGGTCTCGTTGAACCTCATGAGGTTGGCTTGGGCCCAGCTGTGCAGCCTGTCAAGGTCCCTCTTGGATCCCTTCCCTCCAGCCTGTCAGCTGTACCACACAGCTTGGTGTCATTGGTGAACTTGCTGAGGGTGCGCTCAATGCCACTGTCCATGTCACCAACAAAGATGTTAAACAAGACTGGTCCCAGTACTGATCCCTGAGGGACTCCACTTATCACTGGCCTCTACTTGGACATGGGCCCATTCACAGCCACCCTTTTGATGCGCTCATCAAGATAGTTCTGTATCCACTGAATGGTGCATCCGTGGAACCCATTCTGCACCAGCCTGGAGACCAGGATGTGGTGAGGGACAGTGTCAAAGGCTTTGCTCAGGTCCAGGTAAATGACATCAGTTGCTTGGCCTTCATCTATTAATGTTGTGGCCTTGTCATAGAAGGCCACCAGGTTTGTCAGGTAGGATTTGCCCTTGGTGAAGCCATGCTGATTGTACCAAATCACGTCTTTGTTATTCTTCTGCCTCAGCAGCGCCTCCAGGGGGATCTGCTCCATGATCTTACTGGGCACAGAGGTGAGACTGACTGGCCTATAGTTCCCTGAGTCATCCCTCTTTCCATTCTTGAAAATGGGGGTTATATTTCCCATTGTCCAGTCAGTGGAGACCTCTCTGGACTGCCAGGACTTTTGGAATATAATAGAGATATGTTTAGCAACCTCATCCACCAGCTCCCTCAGCACCTGTAGGTGTATATCATCAGGTCCTGTGGACTTGAATACTTTCAGGTTATTCAGATGGTTCACTCACAATGGGCAGTTCCTTCTTCCAGTCCCTGCCATTATCTTCCATTATTCTGGGTGTGCGGCTGGATCCCTTGCCAGTGAAGACTGAGGTAAAGTAGTCATTGAGAACCTCAGCCTTCTCCATGTCACTCGTCACCAGCTCACCTGTTTCCTTTCCGAGGGGACCCACACCTCCCCTAGTCTTCTTTTTACCATTAATATACATAAAGAAATTTTTACTGTTCCCCTTGATTTGCCTGGCTAGATTTAATTCTAACTGAGCTTTAGGCCTTTCTTTGCATCTGATTATTTTAGACAAAGCCATTTTTAGTACTTTGAAGTTACGGATTTGTCTCCTATGTTGTGGTGTACTTTAAATAAAATTCCACCTGGGCAGCAACTGTAGGCTCCCATTTCAGCAGAGAAGATGGTATTACAGAGCTGTACTGACTTGTTGGGGAACAAGCTGAAAAGTTGTTTTTTAAAAATCTTGCAGTAAAAGATAGAGGAGAAGCTTGTGTTTTCTTATTATTAGAGGTGATACAGTCTTTCAGAAACCTGGAGGAGGAGGAAATGAAAATTATCAGCAGCCAGTGTTGTGCACATCTCCAGAATATGTTAGAACTGGACCTAATAAATTGCATCAATAGTCTCTGGTGTCTTAGTCCCAGTAAGGTAATCCTCAAGCAGTCAATGGCTGTGCAGTGACACACAGAGAACACATCACTTTCCAAAAAATCTCAAAAACAGTGGGAACGGTATGTAACTGAAATGTAATGACATTCATGCTCCATCTGCAATTATGTACTTAGCACAGACCATCTTATTTGAAGATATTAATTATTTTGTTGCTAGAAACAAAATATTTAATGGAATGTTCTTTGTTTGTTTGTTGGGTTTAGGCTGATAACTAACAAATGCTGTGAGCACTACAATGTCAAACAGAATTGCCTGAGATGTGGATGCTAATACTGAGGCCTCCTCCAGTCACAGCTTCAGGTTGGGCATTCTAGTTACTGAGTACAGGAAAGAATTTAAAACACAACAGGCAACAACTAATTAAGTTTTGCTTGTCTGAACTGTTGTTTTCCTGTTCTTGGCTGCCAAACATTGTGATTTCTCCATGTATTTTATTAGTTGTTTTCCAGTCCCTTGGGCTTAGCTGTACGTTTGGTACACTGGTAAACTTCTCTGATAGTCTGAAATGTAGTGGCTGGTAGTGGCTACTAAATTTGGCCCCACAGGCTGGTCCAGTTTTGATGGAGTCAGAATAAATTGCTTTTGCTGACAAGACTTCCAGTTCTGATTTTGAAGCTTCACAGGCTGCCTTGGCACTTGATGAGTGTGAACATTCACCCTGTATTCTTGCCAAACTTGGAGAAAGACAACTGTGACTGCAGAAAAGCAGCCAGAAATCTTGAATCAGAGCTGTGAAAGATTAAGACCCTTTTGTCTGTGCTTGCGGACTCCTTTTGCCAGCAACTACCAATTTGACCTCTGGCATGTCAAATTTTACTAACAAGTAACTGCAAGTAATCTGAAAACAGATTCTTCCAAGTTACAAAAGTTTGCATGTTTGCTGACTTTTTTTTGTTTGTTTTAGCTAGAAAGCTGCAAAGTTTTGTGTCTACTTTACTAACTCAGAGAAATTAACTGAACACTCTGAAAGGCACAGAGCAAGGGTTTAGGAAGATTATGGAAAGGGAATTGCAAGTAAAATATGAAAAGGTTAACAACATAAACAAATTTTCAGTGATGGTGTAATTAAGGAAAGATCTTTGTCAGATTTCTAGGAGTACTGAGCTCATACTGTAACACATCACCTTGCTTTATATCTTAGAAGTTTCCTGAGCCAGAATGTTTGTAATCCCATTAGTCTTTACTGAGACAAGCTTCTGTCTGTGGAAGGATGTGAATCTGATTTTGCACCTTCCTGTTAGTGAGAATTTGATACATTTGTGGGCACTGTTTCTGCCACTTGGAGAATCACTTCACAGCATTATTCCACCTGCAGTGGTGGCACCTACAGACTTGTGATCTCTGGTGATCTTGCATGGTAAGCACTGTAGGCCCTGCTTAAGTGAAATCAAACTCTCTTGCTCTTCACATTGCAGTGGCAGATAATAATAATTATTCCAGTAAAATAGAAGGCAAGAAGGTTTCTGTGTGGCACTTAATAAGTGAAGAATGAAACTTAGTTTTAACTTTGGTTAAATGACATGGTCTTGTCCTTTTAATTGAAAGAAAGGATCCTTTGCCAGTGAAAATTAAATCCACCACAGTTTGTAGTAACTTTTCAAACTCATCAACCTGACAGTGAAATTGTGTAATCTGATAATAGTGTGTCTGAGGCTTATTGCAATTTTTTTGGGCGGTGGTATTAGCAGATGATGTGCTCTGTTGATTTTAATCACTTAGGGTTTGATTCTGAGCCCACTGACCTGAGTGTAAATGCAAAGTAACTTCATTGACTTCATGGGAATTACAACAAGCTTTTCAAGAGAGATTAGATCTGCATTTATTTCTTTGCACTTATGGTTCCATTATATGATATTCAAAAGTCACCAAGGAAAAGCGTTGAATGGCTTCTCCCATCTCTCTCTTGACAGCTTTCTCATTCAAACAGCATTTGTGGTGACCAGTTGTTAAAATTGTCATGTATCTGTCTGTGTGTTTGTACTGATGACTCCAGGTCGCTGTGCTAAATGCACACACTAATTGACTTTTTGTTGTCTTACAGCCAGAGTTACTTTAAGATTCCTGCAGCCTGTGACTAGATTTTCTCTTTATTCATGAGCTTTCACACTGACATTATAGTCAGTTTGAAACCAATGTGAATATATTTAAGTGTCTGTGGATGGATGGAGTAATTGGACAAGTGCTAGAACACTTTCTTGGTGAGTGTCCGTAAATAAAACCCATTGAAATGTGGGATCTAATCCTGCAGTCATTTTTTTTCCACTCTGATACTGCCAATGGGAGATCTATCTTCAAAGCAGGGACTAAGGCAATTGTACAGAACAGAAATGTAGCTTGTTCACAGCAGATTTTATAGCACAGATGTCTTCAGTGGCACAGACACGAATGTTTCCTATTTAGTGAAGACCTTCTTAACACTGGGAACTTGCTTTTCAGAAGCCAAGCTCTCCACAGCAGACCCCTCTGTAGTGTGGTGTTTGTTTGTTGTTGTGTTGTTTTTTTTTTTTTTTTTTTAAATTTGATAAGAACACTTAATTTGATGCTGAGCCTAATGTGCTTTTTCTCTCCCTTATTTTACCATTAATGGGAATCCTCTGCCTGTTTGTCACTTGTGGTTCTCAAAATCTCCCTTTCAAGTGTTTTAAAATTTGGAATAAAATGTGCTGATCAATGAAGGTCAGAGATACATGTTTTAATAACTACAACTCTTGTGCTGGCTGTGCAGGGCACAGCAGCCTGCTGCTCAGGCTCCCCAGGGTGACAGTACCCATACAGAAATGCTTTGGGTGCTCTCAGTATTTGTAGCTCAGCAACCACCTGGGCAGACTGCACTGGAAAACCAATTTGAATTGAGAGATGTAAGATAACTTTTGAGCAATTTTTTTCTGACACAAGTGGGGCAGCTGAGGACTTGTGTGAAAGCAGAACTTCAAGTGAAGAAAAATACTTCAACCTATCATTAAAGCTTATCTCTTCTTTGTTCTAGCTAACACACTTTGGTTGATTTTATTTTTTTTCCTGGTAAGTTTCAGAGAATCAAAGATTGTAATAATTTGATCATATTACAGTTAAACATGTCTTAGATGGTAGGAATAAAAGTACTAATATGTCAAAGGCTTAAACATGGAAATAGAGCATTAATCACATTTCATGTAAATTACAGAATGTAGGCTATCGAGTGAGATTAGAAGTTCCCTCTTATTATAAAAGCACTACATCAGAAAAGAATGTTCTCTTAAGTAGTTTTTGCCTACATATAAGGATTTTGTACTATTGTTTTCTAATAAGCCATCTGTCATTCAAAACCAAAAGTCCTAGATCTGTGAAGTGAGGGGATAGAGAGGAACCAAAAACCTTAAGGAAGTTCAAATGACATCTGAGTTTATCTGAGGTGCATCAGAAGTGTTGGATCAGAGGAGATTTGCAGAATGCCTACTGAAAATTTGATCCTCATTTTCTGCAGAGACATGAATTGTACACTTTTGGCTTGAGCCAGTGTTTTCCATTTTCTTCAACTGAGGATCCTTCTTTTAGCTTATTTATCTCTCTTGGTCTACTAAAATGCCATCACCCTTATAGTCTCTGTAAACTGAATCCCCAGACTGCCTGAGATGAAGGATGTTGCCTTTTAAAGCTGAGCAGGGCTGCAGTACCTCAGTGAGGGATGACTATAAGCATAGGAGGCACTCCGTTCTTGTCCTGCAGCAGGTGAACCAATATCAGTAGTTAAAGGTAGTTTCAGCGCCTCATGCACACTAACCATCTGGAATGCAAGAATAGCTCTCTTTCAGAAAGTGGGGAGGCATCTTCAACTAGATAGTTTTCCAAGAGTTAAAGGTAGTAAATAGCTTCCTAGTTAATCCCCTAACAGTTTAAGGTATTGCTTCTTCTCAGTTCTTCACTGAGGAACTGAGTTCCAGTCTTCTTGCCTGATAGTGTTTTGATAAATTTGCCTTCTTCAGTGAATTTTAACTCCCTCTGAGCCTTTTTGTGCTGCTTCTTTCTTGACAAAAGCAGACTTTGAGAAACCGTGTAAAAAATCAGTAGTTCTCCAGGGGAATTACAAGAGTACCCTGAAATACTTGCTTTCATTACCACTCTCTTGGCAGTACTGCTGAAGTATGTCCTCGCATGACGCCAGTTAGAAGCAAAAGTTCGTTTTTATTTGACACTCCAGATCAACAACTTCCTAGTTTTAACAAAGTATTTTGAAATCCTCTAAAAATGAGTTTTATACAATTTCCTTTGAAGGAAAAAGTCTATTACAGTTTTGTTCTTTCTTGTGGAAAAAATGTTGTGAGGGTTTGATTTCCTCCCCCCTGCCCCATCTCTGAATGCAACCGGCATTCTGTAGATAGACAAGCTAAAATATCATTCCTGACTACGTTTTGTTCTTGCAGATCTGCTCTCCAAACCAGTATGCTATGTTATGCCAATCTACTTCCTCATTAAGTGTGGCAGACAGCTGTAGTTAGAATATGAGGCTTTTGTGTTCCACCAGCCCCCTCATCCCTCAGGTTTTATTCAATTTCTTCAAGCAGTGGACATGTTTCTGCCAGTCTCTGTGATTTTCTTTAATTTGAGCAGAGCCTGCAGATGACTGAAAAGATGTCTGAAAGCAGCGAAGGGATGACCACAAAATGTACCAGGTGCTCAGCCTCATTTGAACCAAGCAAGGTTGTAGTTTTTGCAACAAAGTCCAAATGTGTTTTGGAGGTGCCTTAGAAGCATCCAGCCAAGCAGCCAGTGACAGGAAGGTTAACGAGTAGCCTCACCTTTTGAAGGATCCACCATTCATAGAGGATGTAATCAAACTGGAATTTGACCTATCATTTCCTGCTATATATTTTAGAGATTCACACACACCACACACCACACCCCAATATTCTACAGCCACTATTGATCATTTCTCTTAAGTAAAGCAAGGATGATATTTTCAAATGAATCCTCTAAAGTGTTATAAAATAGAGGAAAATCTCTTCTACAGGGAATGTTTTTGAACTCTTGCACCTAAAGATAACTTGATGTTACTTTCAGTGGTCACAGTAAGCTCTGGTTTCCAAGAAACTCATGAAAACACAGTGATGGTTACATCAAGTAGGTGTGACAGGAATTACGCAGCAGAGGCTTTTCGCTGTTTAAAAGCATCCATTCCTAGGAAGACGTGTTGAACAAATTAACTTAAAATAGTGAACTTAAAAAAATGGATTATTTTTTAAGAACTACTGTTTTACCTCAAGGTAATATAACAAATAGGATGTCTTACATGGTGTGGAGGTTTCTAGTGATACTCATTTAGTGACATTATGCCTTAATTTTTAAGATTGAATCAATTATTGCAGAAGGCTTGTTTGCATTCCCAGCAGATCTATCTTTTTACCATTGCATAAACTGATGAAGAAACACATGCTCGAAAGAGCTTATTAGTCTTGCAAGCAGCCTAATGTGTTAGATGATGTTTATGGGCTTGAAAGTTGTAAATTAGACTAAGGATTTAGGTCTGGGTAACTGTGTAGGGAAAACAATAAAGTTAGAGTAAGTAAAACTCTACTAAATCCATCTCAGCCATAATCAGGTGATACCCAATTAGTTAATCCAATCCTTGAATTTGGATTGTTTCTTGACTCAGCTCCTGAGGAACTGACCTCTGAGGTCACATGCTTTACAGCTCAGTTGAATAGTTTTAAGTGCTACTAGCTTGATAAAAATACTGGGAATGCACACATTCAGTTGCAGATGATGACATTTGCATGTTCATCATATTTTGAGAAATGAAACTTTTGTTTTAGGAGCCAGGCTTTACAATTTTCTGGTTTTCTACCACCCACTTGTAGCCCTGATGTCTTTCAAATATGGTACTCCTCAGCTATATAATAGTGTAGATGGTAATACTATGTTAATGATAGTAGGTGAAAAAAAATCAGACAGAAGTAGCATTTGAAGCTGATTGCCTTTAATTTCTCTGAGGTTTTGTTCTTATTGATGTACAGAATCTCTTTACCTATCATTCCTGCAGTAGTTAACGTGTCGATAGAGATGTATTTATCACAGTATCATAATCCCTTCCTTAATATTGTAGGCTTTTAAAATTGTTCAGTTGAAAACTTTAAAAGCTTTTGTTGGAGGAGTTTGTATTATATGTACATCTGAGAAGAAAATTGAAAGAAGCACTGAAACAAATTTCAGAATAAAATCCATTATTTTGAGTATTAACATAAATGGGTTCCCTTTCAAGCAGCATTTCCACAGACACATTTCTTTATATTCAAGTGCATGGATACAAAGTAACTCTCATCCCAAATTAGTGATATCTGTTATGTGGAAAAGGAGGAGACACAAAACATCTTTGAAATGTTTGATTGCAAAATTTAGTTTAAATTAATGGACAGTAAATATATTATGTTAAAAGTGTTCTGAAGCTGCAGTTATTTTTTAAATGATTATCTGTTGCTTTATGAAATCTCTCTTTTTTTGGGAAGGAAAGTAAAACAAGGCAACTTTGGGGTGGCAAAACGCAGCAATAAATTCACCAGCAGAACAGTTAACAACAAAAAAGGGCAAATATTATGTAGATGGGTGATTTTCTGTAAATTATTCTTAGTTTCCTCATGATCTGATGATTCTTCTATTTCCAATCTCTGTTTGAGCACAAAGATGGCATATGAGATCCAGAATTTATCTTTTCAGATATGTGGATATGTTTGCTCTCATTTTTCAAGTGTTATTTTGTGTCTTATACATCATCCCTGTAGCAGAAACTAGAGTCAGCATAGGTTTTTGAAATACTTGTACTCTGTTCTCTGACCACTTAAGTTTGCATTCCTTATTCCTTCATGAAGAATAACTGAAAAGGTGTTTTTGTATTAGGTTACAAACTAAGAATATATTAAAGCATGTGTGTAGTTAACAGTGGGGTTTTGTGTTGTTGTTGTTTTAAATTTCAGTAAGATATAAATTAGGAACAGAATTATGTCACATTCGTAAGTCACACACATTCATAAGAATGCAGCCATATAATTTCATGCCTAGCTTTGTGGCTGCATGGTGAAACTCACAACTTCTCATGCAAAAATTCAGGTATTTTTTTCCTCTTGATACTCTAAACTTGTCAAACTGTCAGTAAGAAATTAGTTTAAATGTTGGCTTGTTTAACAGGTTAGAAAAACGCTGCAATGTTTGTAAAATGCATTTGCCATCAACAGCTACGGGTGGAAGTTCTGCTATGAAGCTTCTTGAACAGGAGGCAGACATCTTAGAGAGTGAATCATGATCATATAGTACACCTAGACACTAAAGGTAAGATTGAACCAATAAGAACTTCTTCTTTTATTACAGGATTGTAGTGAGGAATGAGATTTGAAAAATACTTATACTACTACCTGGGATGAAATGGGAAGGACGCTTTTGATTAGGCTTCCAGTAGTTCAGAGTAAATTTTACTGGAACTGCTCAAAGAAATTACTCAGTCAAAAGAGTTTTAAACATTTCTGTCAGAACATCTTCACTGCAACATTTTATTTCTTGCTCTCTCTTGGCAGATACTGTTAACGGAGATCTAAAACTGGAAAACATTTTAGTTAAAAGCAGTGACATCGATGAAGCAAATGAAATGAAATTAAGCATAAAGGCAAGATGACAATTGTAGCAGTTTTGCTTGAAGAACTGATTTTAATATCCAGGTATTACTGGGAAACTTGACTTTGATATCTATTAGCAGCTTTTGAAATGAGCTACTAAATGGTGTTATTAAGGAAAAAAAATAGTTTTATAAGGTAAGTGGCATGGCTGAAAAAGGCTTTTTGAAAATGTAAAGTGTACTTATAGATTAATTTTAAAAAATTAAAACCTTTAAAGTAAACACACCTTGTTCATCTAGATCTAAATTAACATAGTCCCAAGCTATTAGTCACAGGAAGACAGGAGGTACTGTGAGATGTAATTCACTTTTAAACCAGGAATGTCGTAAATTTAATGTAAATCTGTTAGTAATTTAGAAACAAAAAGAAGCCTATTTAGACTGTTTCTTGATTCAAATACAAATGCATTAGAGGAGTCTTTTGTTATTAATACATATTTTCTACTGAAACACAACGTGCCATATGCTTACATCTTCTTCGGGAAAGTTCTCTTTGATGCTTAATACATTAAATGTTAATTATCCATTGCTGATTTGCTGTTTTAGTAGTAGTTATTGTAAAAGTGTAAGCACCTTCTAAAATAACCTTGTAGAACTGAATTACTGGATCATGAAAGTATTCTCTGGGGTAGAAAACTCCATGCTGAGAAGCATTCCAGACACCGAGGAGTACATACTACTCAGTAATTTATGGTGGTAGAAATCCGCAGTGCAGAAATCTGTTGCTAAGGGGTAGAATTAAATTCTAAAAACTTATGTCTTTGAAAATTTCCATCCAAATAATGTGTCCTATCCCAGTGTATGCCACTGATTATTTGATGTTGAAATGGAAGTTGTTGAAAAAGCCACAGAAGCAGGTAATTATGATGTAACCTGCCCAAAGGCAGCCCTTTTCAGTTTTTTTTTCTTTGCCTATGAAAGCAACAAATGCTTTGCATTCCATGATATAAAGATTTGTACCCCTTTCTCTATATTGCATACTAGAGTATAATTCACTCCATTACCCAATGTATCATTCTATGAAGTTCTTTTGCTCCATCATATACTTCCACCAACACATTTTGCAGCTTGCCTATAACAAACTGAAGCAAAAAATAAATAGTTTTGAGGGAAGATAATTAGTCCTGACATTCTGATTGATGAAATACTAGTAGTATTAAATACTTCTTTAAGTGAGTGGGATGATATTACTTTCTGATTTTCTAATCATGACAGAAATAGAAAGTCTCAACACTGGAAAGGACCTTGAGTAATTTGATTTATTTCTCTGTCCAGAGAAAGAAGCAGCTATACTTAAGTAATTTCTAATGAATACTTGTGTAAATTGCACTTAAAGACCTTCAGTAATGGAGACTCTGTAATCTTCCTGGGCACTCTATTCTGCTGCTTCATTATCCTCCTAGAAATTTTTCCTCCTGTCTGCCCTAAACCTTCAGTTTGACAATCAGCTTAAACATATACCTACAGGCCATGATCTAATCACTTTTTTTCAATATAAATTTTCAGTTAACTCAACTGCAGCCACATAACTGAGTTGAAGGTGGTGGGAGTCTGTATGTGGGGCTAAGTGGAAGGATGGAACTGTGCTTTATCTTTCATATTGGAAAAAAAGACATTACCTGTTTTGGATTTGAAGAACAGATAGACACTTTCCTATTTCCAGCAATATAATGTCACTATTCCCTTGGTCTCTTGTTCTTTAGTCTAAATAGGAGGGATTTTCTCAGGCTTGTCCTGCATTTCAGATCTTTGTGATTGTCTTGCCATGCTCCATGTAGTACCTATTTATGTCAAAATGGGATTATCCAAAACCGAGCACAACATCCAGTGGAAACCTCACCACTGTTGGGCTGAGGGGAAGGATTGTTTTCTATGTACTGCAGACCTTAGGCTTGTGTATAAGACACTAGTAATAACCACCTTTTTGTAATTTATTTAAGGACTGTGAAGTCTGCATAAAAGAAGGGCTAGGAATGAGGCCATATGCCACCTGGCATATTTGAATGGGCTTCTAACCTAGACAAGGGGAGGGTGTTGGCCTCAGCCTCCTCAGAAAGGGCAGGGGGTGACAAAGGGAGGAGTGTTGGCCTCAGCCTCCTTGGCAGGCATGCAGAAAGGGCTTTGGTACCCAAGTGGCAGGTTTGTCCTAACATTGCCTTGCCCATAAACTCATGTCCAGTTTGTGATTCACAACAGTCCTCAAGCTGCCTGACCAGCACTTCTCCATGTCTTGTATTCTAAGCTTGTCTTTCAATATATCTGCAGTCATTCTTGGCTTGATTCTTTGTTCAGGTCTAAGAAGTGCGCTCTCCCTCGGATCATCCAGGTTGTAAGCCTATATTAAGTATTAAGCCTAGGTCAGGAACCTACAAAGCATTCCTTGATGCAACTTTCCACTTTGACACTGAGCAAGTTACAACTGCTTTCTGTGAGAAGCTTTTCTTATAAGCATATGTGCATTGTTCCTGTGATATTTTAATGTAGGTGTTATTATGAAAAAAGTTACATGAAAGGATATCAAAAGCCTTACTTAACAAGACAGATGTGATACTTAGTCTTCCTCCTCTAACCTCAAAGCCTGTCAGCCTGTGCTTCATGGAGATTTGCTCCTGACAGGTGCATAATGGCTGTTACTTACCTTTTTGTTTTCTTCTAGGTGCTTATTATTTCCAGTATTTTCCTGGCAATTAAAATTAATGGGACACATCTGCAGCTCTTTGATGCCAGCTCTCCCAACCTCTTTCAAATAGATACCATGATTGGGGTTTTTTCAGTTTTCAAGTATTTTACCTGTCTTCTACTAATAGATCTTGAACTAATATCTATGAAAAGTCCTGTCAGTTTTGAAAGTATTCTAGAATGAATGTTATTGGTGAGAGCTGATTTTAAAACATCCTAAATATTTGCTAACCTCTGTAAAGAAAAAAAAAAAATGAGGCCTTGCCCCTTTGTCATTGATATTGATTGTGCTATCCACTGCTTGCAGTTGACATTTTGGTTAAGATTGATGTAAGAAGATATAAAATATATTTGCCTTCTGAGCATCATCTATCAATTGCATTCTTGGTTGAACATGATACCAGCCTCTTTATTTGTTATCTTCCTACTACTCATACACTTACAGATCATTTAATTTTCCGTTACATCCCTTGCTAGTTGCTCCTCACATTTTGTTTCTAATTTTGCCTTTTATCTTATGTTTTCCTTTTGTTCTTATTTCCATATTTTACATGCCTCTTTCTTGTGTGCAATAGGTGGAAATTCATTATTTAGCCAGACTGCTTTATTAATTTGAAAAAGAAACCCTACAAATACAATAGCAATTTCCCAATTTGGTCATTTTAATTTGTGTAGGATATGTATAGAAAGATATAAAGTTAGAAGTTTGTAAGTTTTTCCAG
Source organism: Dryobates pubescens (assembly GCF_014839835.1). Taxonomy (NCBI): domain Eukaryota; kingdom Metazoa; phylum Chordata; class Aves; order Piciformes; family Picidae; genus Dryobates; species Dryobates pubescens. Next base: position 11,026,144 of record NC_071633.1, read on the forward strand.
GATAGCCACAGCATAAATTACTGCTGGTTTAAAATGTCCTTGAAATGTTTGATTGAAAATAAGATGATACTGTAGCTTTTGACTGGTTTGGTAATATTAATGGTAAGAATCTACTTTAAAGTCTTCTTTTACCAGTCATGGTATTATCAAACTGTTAATTTAACCATTTTAAGTTCCTTGACATAATAATTTGCTTGGTACCCACCTAAAAAACTGCCTGTGATGAAGATTAAACAAGCTTTTTCATTTGGTGGGACCTCCCCAGGTAAAATAGTCTCTGTCAATCTCCTCTAGTATTTCATGAAGTTTGTTATCATTTGTTCCTTACTAGGACTAAGTATGTAGTCTCCATTGGTTCTGAAAGTGAAAGCCGTAGGTTTTGCTCTGATTTCACAACCACATCTCCCATGATATGATCAAATGTCACCAAGTGTGCCCCAAAGAAGCATCTTTCAGACACACCACTGAAATATTATAAAGTGATTAGTGAATAGATTATAATTTGTGAATTTTTAATGTAGGTTTGAAAATGGTTGTTTAAAGTCTTTTAGCACTGATTCTGCTCATCATAGGATGCATTCTAGCTCATACGTGCAAACAGAGGCTCTAGTGGTTTACAAAAACCCTGCTCCTTTATGTATTACACTTTTATCTGGGAGAAAAAGAAAAGTTTGTATGATGTCTTGAAATACTTGAAGTCAATGTGCTATGAATACTGCTTTAACAAATTATTGTGGAGAAAAAGAATACTAAGTTTAATCACACAGCTAATGTCACAATGTCACCACGCCTTTACAGCTAAATGATAAAAGTGAGGACACATCAGCATGAATTGTTAAGGTCTGTACATTATTCATTTAAACATCTGCTGTTGGTTCCTCTTTACATATGGGAATAAATTATACCACATCAGCACATTCTTCATGCTTTGTGTTTAAGCATTTAAAAGTGTTTTTTTTCCTTTTTTTTTTTTTTTTTCTATTATTAATACTATTTTTTCTGCTTGGCTGGCAGCCCCTGAAGTTATCAGTGCCTACAACTAGAGCCAACAGTGTGACATTTGGAGCATAGGTGTCATTATGTACATGCTGTAAGTAGCTTGTAGAAGTAATATGAAATGTACAGACCCATTTATAATACAAGTACTTACAATTTTGCACTCAAAAATAAGCCTGTGCTAAGCCTTCACAAAGGACTGAAGTCTTATAATTTCTTGTAAACATTACAAATTTCCATGACAAATAGAGGAAAAAGAGACAATTCAGTGTTAGGAATTGAGTATTTATTTATGAACCACTTGACAATCTGAAAATAATGGAATGTTGTTGAATATTACAGAGAAACACCCTAAAACTAAACTGAGAGTTTAGGTTTCTCTTTTTCACATGTTGGCTGGATCTTTACATGAGAACCAAGTTATTGATTTACAGGTCAAATGCTGGTCAAATGCTCAAATGGACTGCACAAATGGTGCAGTCAGGGGAAAGGCTCTTCTTCCCCACCTCTGCTTGTAGTGACTTGGTAACTGAGATGTTCAAGAGCTGCCAGATCTCCCTGTACAGGTTGCTTGTGTCTTTCGAAAGTTTATTGGAATTCTGTTACTAGAGGAAGGAATTCCTTCCTTCCTTCCTACAATTATAAGACTTCAATTTTTTATTGAAGTATTTCAGAATTTATAACATTTGTCTTTGTTACAAAATAACAACTCCTTCTGAAAAATCTTATCCTGGCTATGCTGCCTAAACAATAGAGAAATTATCAAGATAACCCAGTAATTAAAAATAAATTGTATCAAAGTACATAAATTCCTCTTCATATGATGCAACTAAAATGTCTCATTGTGTGTTGAGGTTGTTGGGTTTTTTTTTGTCTGTCTTAATGTATTTGCCTGGGGTTTTCCCCTACTTTTCAGTCTTTTTATTCTGATCCCCCCCAAAGATTCTTTAATGCCAACGTTTTAGAACATTGCCATGTGCTATTTCATTTGTATTTATATTTCTGGTCTGGGATTGTTTTAGTTTTGTTTCATACAGCTGAATTCTTTTGCAACTTTGTACATGAGCATGCATGCAGTTGGCAGTTTCATAACCTACTCTTTTCTGGATTTTCTTTGTTTGTTTTTTTTCCCACTTTGTTTTGGCTCCTCAGTTTCTTTTCTACGCAATTAGCTCACTTCTCTTCTTCTATCAACATGATGAACTGTTCATAGCTTTAATCCCTTTATTTTTTGTATTTCTAAAATCCATGTGTACTTTTTATGCTGATACAGAATGAGTTTTATTGTTGTGCTTGATGATATTAATGTTTGCATCCGGGCAGTAGGATTTGCACAACATAATGCAATAGAATAGATTATAAAATAGTTGGTAGAAACTGGGTGATTTGACTGGCTAATAAGAATCCAGAGCAGTGCCTGCAATCAGCACAACTCACAGCTCAGAACTTGTAAAATTCAGAACGGTGCACTGTGTTGATTGCAGCCAGAGCTTAAAACTTCTGACCTTCTTCTTTAATTAGCAATATAAATATTTTTTTAAATTAGCATTTTGTAATCACAACAGTGTCAGAACAAAGTAACATTAATTCACCCCTTGTGTTGACTGCACAAGAATGAAAATACCGTGTATGAATTAATAGAATACAATTCCCACTCCTTTTTATTGCTTAATTTGAAAATAGTAATACAAAAGCCATAAGATCATCTTCTGATTTTAATTCTGTTTTTTACAAATTACTTTTCTTCCCACCCTGAACAATACCTTGTGCTCCTCGTGCTCCTATAATGGCCTTACAGATACTGTTAGAGACATTATTGTTCCCATCTCAACTTTGACCCTTCCAGGCTGCAGCTAATGCCTCCGTGGTAATTCACAAGCTGCCAGAGCTCTTTCTGCAGTGCAGATGGCATGCTCCATCTTGGTACCAAGGGTATTATTGCCACAACAGGCTCAGTCTCTACGTATATGGGGAGCATAAGCCCTGAGGTGACTCATGAACTCTGTTTTCATGAATGTTAATGCACAGGGTTGCCTCTGCATAATGGGGCAATGGTGGCCTGATGGATTTTCCTATATAATTTAACTGAAGTGTACTTCGTACTTTCCATTTCATTCCTATTTTAACATATACTAATAGAAGCATACACAATAGTAATGAACAAAAAGAAAATCCATTGAAATACAAAAGTCTGTTAGCACATTGGAAGAGTAGACTAGCAGGAGGCCTGCTGCCTGTCACACTGAGAGCATGGCCCATATGCTGCTTCCTAATAGAAAAGGGTCAGGGTCTTTTTTTCCCGTACAATATACACTGTTGAATTTCTTGCTCATTTTTCCAAGTATGCTTAGACACTCTCGTCCTTACAATAATTTCAAAAACCTTTGTGCAACTAAAGAAGTCGAGGATGCCTAATAAATTACCTCCTGCATTGCAGCAATAAGAAACCTATTAAGAAAATGCAGTAATTTTTGCTTCTTTCTAAAGACACAGACAATATCTTTACAGATTATTCAGGGTTCCATGTGATATGTTTTACCTACTTAACTCGATTTCTTTGGCAGAAGTTATCTGTTGACTGTCACTGCCTTAGTTTGGAGAGAATGTAGTCCTATCTGTGCATAACAGAATAATAGGCATTGTCACCAGCCAATACTTACAGTTTTGTGTCCTGAAATGAATGCACTCTTCCCATTTTCTGTTCTTTAAATTGGGTTCCACGTGGATTTAAGTCCCGAGGGAGATTGGGAAGAAGAATTGAATGATAAAAGAAAATAGCAATTCTTTGCCAGATATTTTGAGAATAAAAATTTTGGGGAAAATTGACAAAAATACTAATTTTATGTTTTACCCTAAAAAAGAAATAATTACAGGCATGTGAATGAAACTACAGATTATTTTACTTCGATATAAAGTGGCAAGTATCCTTCATTACGATGTGCCAATTACATTTTCAGTCGCTACTACTGTGCTTACATAATAGAATTAAACCCTCCATTTCATGTCAATAATTTATTTGTTAAAGTTAGCCCCTTATTTTTCTGTTTTAAAAGGCCACACATAGGTGTATTACTTTCTTGAAAGTGTTTCCTATGTAACTTTTACATGTCAGTTGTTGATGTAAAACTATTAGAAATGTAATCTGATTCAGTACTTTGCATTGAAAACAGATCCTATGATAGTTTGGGGTTTTTTGAATCCTTGTGTGATCAATAGAATGTAGAGCAATAGTTACTTTCAAAGTATATTGTCTAATAAATATTTACACTTGATGTTTCTGGTTAAGACTTCTGCTGGTAAACTGTAATAGGCACAGAAATCAAATATAAAGCAAGTCTAAACACTGGGTTTGGATCACAATATTACACAATCACTGTGGTTAGAAAAAACCTTCAAGATCAACAAGTTCAACCATTATCTAACTCTACCAGAGCCACTATTGTGCCATATCCTTGAGCACCATATCGAGATGGCTTTTAAATACATCTAGGGATGGTTATTCAATCACTTTCCTGGGCAGCCTGTCCCAGTCTTTCATTTTAGGAATGCAGTTAATACATAATGCAGTTAATGCAGAACAATACCACCACACCATTAAGAATACAACTGGCATAAAGGAAACAGAAAGAGTAAACTGAATGTATAGATATTCAGACTCCATATATACTCAAAACCCCCAAGAAATATATAAAGAGATACAGGGCAAGAATGCAGCCAAGTCATATTTTATGAACCTATGTACTCTGAAATGTACACATATGGGTATGTCTTAAAATTTTTCTGGCATTTCTCCTATCATTGCTTTTTTATTATCCTGTTTCTACTGATACCTGAGTTTAGATAAGGCCAAATAAGGCAATGTTCACAGTAGGCAGCTAAAGAAAATACAGCTTGATCCTAGGAAATAAAGTGAAAATGTCAAAATTATGTTTTGTTTTGTCATAGTATTTTCTACTATGCTTTTAATCTGAAAAATACATATTTTTTAGCAGTAAAAGTGTATTATACACTACTTACTTTCTCTGTGCATCGCACTTGTTTTAATTTACTGTTATTCAATTAAGAATAGCACTTCAGGCTGAGAGTCAAACATATTTCATAGATTGTAAGAATTTGGAACTCAGTTTATAGCATTTTGGGCAGCAGTAGGGACTCTAGGGTCACATGCAGACTAAACTGACTTCACGTATGAAACAAGGCTAAAATTAGTGGAGCAGAAGTTAATGATGGTTCCTATTACTGATACACAGTGGCTGTTAGGACAGAATTTTTGAATTGTGTATTGGAAAATATTACTTTGACGTGAAATCAAAGAAAAGGTAACTAAGAAGTTACCATTTCTGTGATGGAAATACTGCATGTGGTGACAACAGATTAGCTTTCGGATAGCCAAGTGAGTTACAGAACAGCAAAACATTACATTTTCAGTTGTATTATTTTCCTAGCTTCTACTTCAGTACTATCTTGTTAAATCCTTGCTTGCTACTTTAAAAAAACCTATAATATCAATTATATTTTCCTTATGTGGATACTTAGTGACCAAGATTAAATCACCTTTTAACCTCATAACCTTTTCCCTTTAAATCTCTGAGACACATTTTTCAGAACTTGAGTCACTTTTGTAGAGTTCTTCTGAAGCTTTCCCAGGCCTGTGAACTTTTTGATTTTACAGTGATCCTATAATACTTGGTTTTTGCCTCACCAGTGAAAAAGAGTAGGTATCTGTTCACTGACCCTAATTTTCTTACACCTTCTACAGCAAGCTTAGAAGAAAAGCTTTTTGAACTAATAGGAAAGGGAGACCTGTGCTTTAAAAATCTCATGTGGGAAACAGATAGTGAGGCTGGTAAGTACACAATGCTCTCTCAAAATAAATGCTGGCTGTCTTGCAAAGAATTCCATAAATGGAGCATTTTATTTTATTATATCTATAATTTTTTGTGTGTGTGTTTTAGTATGGATTTTCTGCAAAGCAAAACTGATGCTAAAAAATAAATTGACATAAATGATATCATAAACTAATTTCATGGCATTGGAAGTGAAATATTCTCTGCTGAATTAAAGCACTCAGTGGAAAATGTGTTGAGTTGTTAGCAGAAATGAGATGTATCAAGTTGTGGGGTTTTTTTTCCTAGCAAAACAAGTATTGAGACTACTTCTGAAAGTTGATCCTGCTCATCAAATCACAGCTTGGAATTAGCTGACACCCAGTGGATAACAGTGAGTTTTGAGGAGGTACCATTTCTTCACCTTATGTTCCATCTCTTATTTGGTACATAAAGTCACTTGCTCAGGGTTTCCTGAGCAACAAGAAAGTAATGGCAATAAAGATCAGTTGACTTCTGCCCAAATATTTTTGAAGTCATATAAAAATTTGCTTGTGGCAAAGAATTCCCCAGCTTCAGTAGGTAGGCTGTAAAGGAGAGTCTCCCTTCTTGTTGTGTACATTCTACCTTTCATTTGCATGTTTCATTTGAAGCCCTCACCTGTCTTATTTGCATTCTCCTGTGCTGCATATGGCTTTCATCTGTATTACATATTGCAGCATTCAAAGTAGCAGTTTAATATTTTTTTTTTCCCATTTCTAGTAAAACCCTGGAGTTTTTAGAGAAGTATAAAGAAAAGAAACAGGAACTTAAAGTGATCACTGACCCTATGCAAAGTTCTTTAACAAATCCTACTCAGGATATGCTGATATGGCCTGGTTTTCAGAACTCCTGAGCACCTGTGGCTCCCATCTTACTTCAGTGGAAGTTGTAGATACTCAGTACCACTGAAAATCAGGACACCAGTTTCTTCTTCATGCTTGTGCCTCCACAGCCTTTGTGATTTTACAATATCCAGATGGGGAACATGAAAGTGCATTATCATGTAGAGAATTCTGCGTGTCAAAAAATTAACCCCTTGGTGCCATGTGACACATGAGCTTCTGCATAGGAATAAATGCATTTGGCACCGTGGTCTCCCACCAGGAAATCCCTACCATCTGTACCAAAAATTTATGAAGCCACAAGTCATTCTGTATGATTAAAACTGGCATTTCAAACATAGGGGCAGCAATTTTCTATTCTAGAACAATACTTTAACAATAAAAATTTTAATTTAAAAGTTGCCGTGTACTTCCAGCTAAACAAATGACCTCAAGCTCAAATCAAGTTGGTGTATACCTCTGGAGGTTTATGTGTTGTCAGTTTGAGACCAGAGATAATTTTGGCTGGGGGCTATGCAAAGGGCTGATGATTAATTATTTACCAGAAATACTAATTAAGGCAGTTCTGTTACTAGTTTTGATAACACTGATCTTTACACCGGTTAAAACTTTTCCAGATGCATTTAACTCCTTACAGCTGCTAAAAAGTAAGAGCAAAAAAGATGCTAGGATAACAGAATGTTTCTAAGATAGGTTGATACTGTAATTTTGAATTACTTTAAGCTAGATTTTAGAAACATGCTCTATTCCATTTCATTTTTCTACTTAATACTATATATGGATATATGGATTGTGAAATACTTTAAGAATACTCTGCCTCTTTTTCTTCACTTCCCACTAGGAGAATTTGGCATTTCCTTAAGTCTGATTTAACAGAAGTTGGTGTTTTTCTTCCACATAGCGAGGTTGGTTTATTTTCTTGTCTTCTCTAAAGTTTTTGTTTGTGTTTTTATTTTTTTACCTCTTGAAGAGTTTTTGAAAGCTCATTGAAGGTGAGCTCTTGTTTAGAATTCTATATTACTGCTGTGGGTTTTGGTGAAATTTGCAGGTACATGAGTATACTTGACTGAAGAATAAAAGCAAGACATTAAATATAAAATTTATTTCTACAGAGTTATGAGGTTTCTTGTTTCTTCTGGGAGCAAATTGACTTTTACAAGCAAATAAAATACCTATAGCCCAAATCCTCTCCTTCCTAACTTACCCCCTTGGTCAAGCAGAACACATATGTGTGTTCTGAAAATTATTTAAGCTTGTTTCCAAAGTTATGTGAGGGCTTGACAAATGTGATCCAGAGAGGCCTAAGAATGCCAGTGATTCTGAGAAGAAATGTGGTTAGAGTTCTAGCTTTAACGAAGCCGTCTTTTTTGTTCTCATTGTAAATTTCCTCAGCTATCTGGAACTCAATCTTTTTTGTGCACCTAGACCTCTATCCCTTGGCAGTACTGAGCAGTTCAGAGCCAAGTTACAGCTAAACCAGACAGTTTCCTGACAGAGAGCAGTAAAAAATCACACTTTTCTTTTAGTAACTGGAAGAGATACAAGCTTTAAGCATGGTAGTCTAATGATCAGACTTCTTGCTAAAGATGCATGAGACCCAGGCTTGATCTATGGTATAAACATGCCTAGAAGCAAAAGCCTGTGCTAGGTCAGTTAATCACTGTCCTTTGCAAGTTTATTCCATCTTGGTTATCCTATGTTTAGATTTTCTGTTTCTGTGGATCAGTCTCAGGTCTATTTTATGTACAGGCAAGACAGTTGCTCCTTTTGGCCTTATCTGCAGTTACCCTGGGTTTGTTTTTAAACTCTAAGACCTCTCAGTGTACATCAAAGCTCTTTTCTGGCTCTGTCAACTTTCCCCATGGTATCAGAAACATTTTTAGTATTTCCAGATGTTTTGTTCTTCCATTTACTGTGTATCATACCTAATTTGAAGATCCTCCTGTTTACCTCTGTAACATTTTAACTGTTTCAGTAGAATGCTTCTTGGATTCTAATGAATCAAGATTACTTGTTTTGCCTGCTTTCAGTTTACTGGTATTGCCTAAAAATCTCTTTTCCCCCCCTCCAATATGGTAGCCACACTTTTGACCCTAGAATTAAACCTAAAATATTTCAGACTAATGCTTTTAGCAGCTCTTGAAAATTATCACTTCAACCTGTTCTTCTCCTTGGTGTTTTTTAAATTGGTGTATGTGCCACTGAGATTAACAGAATAAAGGTGCTTGTTAGACTTAAAACTTTGTATGTTAGATGTGTTCATGGAAAGAATGCTTTAAAAAAAAGTAATTCCATATGTAGTTGGGGATCTCTGCATTTTATCTTGAATCTTGCTAAAGTTTGCTTCCTGAAAATTGATCAGAAAAAAGGTTTAAATGGAAACAAAAGAAACAGAAACAATGTAGTCTGTCCATTTCTGTTACTCACAGTTGGCACCAGGTGCTACTGAATTAAACCCAACAGGTGTTCAAATGAGCCAACCCAGATAATTAACTTAAATGGTCCTATTTTCTTTAAAACTGTCAGGAAATAAACTCCCTTTTTCACGTGGTATGCAATTAACTCGCACTCCGTAAGGCCTACATCTTTCCAAAAGGCCTAAACTCAGCCTTTGATTTTGTGGGTGCAATTCACTGCACACCATGCGTTTAGCTACATAATTGTTGATGTAAAAGAGGTAGTTAAAATGTGTGTCATCAGTCATGCCCACAGTTGTCAGAATTGCCGATGTAAATCTCCATTTGCAACAGATGAGGTTGTTTGGCAAAACTGAAACGTACCTTTCTAATGGATATGAGTGACCTCTTTCCTCCAGATCCATCGTGTGACCCTAGAAAAGGCCCATTAGAATTGTACTTTTTTTTTTTTTTGTGACAGTTTGCCATTCTGAAAAGATCTAGTAATTATTTATCATTAATTAATATTAGAAAAAAATGTTCCTGCTGTTAGTGAAGAGCTCTAAGAGCATCAGCGGATGGTACTGTTACTACAAAATATTATCCCTTAAAAAAAAACAGAAGGACAACTCTAATTTTCAGAAATGTCTATAAACTTTGCATAGATTGTGCACCTGCCTTTCTCTCCAAACTTTGAAATACATAATTGCTAGCTTCACCAAATGGCCAGAGGAGTCAAAGCAAAAATTATTTCAGATCATTCAGCATGAGCAGAGAGTACAGCAGCCTGAGCAGTTTAAGGAAAAATCATTCCTTCTGGACACACAGATTGTTGCACTACCCGTTCTGGATGAGGCTAAGTAAAATGGGAGTGCTGTCTAGGCATGTTCATTTGCTAAGTAACATAGAGAAGTACTGATGGATAGAGAAACTGGGAGAAGCAGGAGCAATGAAAAAAATCTCAGTGCAATTCTCTGGCTGTTTGGGTTTTCTTTTTGTTAATTTTGTGCAAAGAGCTAAAACTACCTTGCAAATTTTTGAGATTCGTAGTTGAAGGAGTTCTGGGGAAAAGAGCATCTGCTTCTCTCCTGACTGCAGTAAGGAGAGTAGTAGCATCAGTGCTTGCAGGGTTGTGCTGGCAAAAGAGATGACCGGTACTTGGAAAACACCTTTAGACCAAAAAGAAATCATAGAACATCCATCAGCTCTGAACAACTTAAGAGTAAACAAATATTGCTTGTGCCAAAATGAGCAGACTATGTAAAGACAGACAAATGCATCCTGAAGTGTTTGCCTCTTTATTCTTCTGAACCCTTTAATCAGAAAGGTTTAGCTTTCCTTTAGCTCTGAGGAAAATTTAACAACATTGTGAACTCCTAACCTGTAAGAAGACATCCACTGGTAGTATTTTTGTCAGAGTATAAATTACAGAACTGTCTAGAAATGTGTGTAATTTATTTGTTCTTTACTAATAGGCACCATACCAGGAAGGCAGTTTGCTTTCACATATCCATTTTGCTGTGTTTTACTTGCATTTACTTCCTTTACTTTTGTCACAAACATTTAGGGGGAAAAATGAAGGCAGAATCTGTAATAGGGATTCCTGATAACTGCATGCTTTACACTCTGAGAACATTCTAGGAAATTGCTTATAAATTTGCTTGAGGCATTATAGCACAAGTGCTTCAGTCTATGGAATTTGTTACTGCTATTTTAGGTTGCTGTCAACTGCTTATTTTTAAGCAGAACTTATTTTAAGCTTGGTGAATAGGAAATATATTTTTTAGTACAATGAAACTGCTGTGGCTCTCGTTGCTGAATTTCTGGGGTGTCGATTAAATCCTTTAAACAACACAGGTGTTAGGGTAATGGCTTTTACAAGTTAATCAGTCTTCATTTTCAGGAGGATGAGTTACTATTACACTTAGGTTTATGATACACGTGTGTAAACTGCAATGTGATTTACTGTTCCAAAGCCAAAGCCATTCTCTAAGGACAGGTCTTTCCAGTAGACTGACATTGTGGTACCTGTGTGAGCTAAATATGTACACTCCTGGTTGGTTGGAAACATTTCCCTGCATATATATGCATTCTGTGTTACGGTTTATTCAAGCAATTCTGTTGAGAATATCAGTTTGAGGAGACACTACCTACTTGAATACCTTTCTGATCTCCACAATAATCTTGAATTTCCTCTTGCAGTCATTACAGCCTTAATTTTATTTAGGTTTGAAGTGTTTTGTTACAGGGCCAAAATCTCTGTACATATGTGAAAACTTGGAGAGATTTTATTCACAGTAAACTAAGAGCTTTTTGATATTGTATAATATTAAAAGGGTAATAGATCACTCTCACTGAAGAGCATAGCTGTCTGTATAATCAGCCACATTTTGGGGAGTATTAATCTTCTACTTGTGGGTTTTTTTGTATCAGATCAATGTCAAGTCTGTTGAGCTGAGCACAAAAGGTGTGTTCTACAAAATGCAGCAAGAATAAGGAGGAGACAGATTTCTCCACTTGTCTGCCAATTCAGTAAGAATTTCACTTTAAGAGGAAGTTGTCCTTTTGCTTTTTGTTGTGCACTCACAGAGTAGCAAAGTCTACTGCACATATAAGCTCTAATAGTCACGCTGTTTCTATTTGATGTGATTCAAATCTTTTATAAAGTCCAGACTGCTTTCTGGTTCTCATGACACAATATGTTAGGTCAGATTGTGGCCTAAATAACTATCTCCTCAGCTATTAACCCACACTGCTCATTCTTTTCATTTAGTGAGGCTGCCACTTGAAGGGCATGTCTGGACACACTATTAAAACAGTGGCTGCATCATTAGCCCACCTTGCAGCAGTCCTACCTGATCACCATAGTTGCATAGCGGTAATCTTCTTTCCCTGATGAGGCACAGTATTGAGGGTGCTGGTATTCTGTTATCAGCCACACTTTTCTGTAACACAGATGTAGTTTTCAGAAGCCCAGCAGATGTGCTGACATTTTCCACCACTGCTGCTCTTTTGAACCAAGGAAGCTTGAAAATGCAGTACTTCACATCAAAGGGTTGTGTCATTTTTGCAGCACTAGAAGAACACAGTAAGTATAATTTACTTTTAGAGAGTGAGCTATTTACCTGTTGTGGGTGCACTCTCTTATCCTGAGGTATTAAAGAATTTCCCAGCTCTGTTGATCTTAAGGTGTATTGGTTAGAGTACCCCTTTTGAGGCCGTCTCATCAACAGACTTTGATCTCACCTGTTCGGACATCATTCTCCTTTCCTCTGCATCCCTGGATTTATTTTTGATACTATTCTGCTGGTACATTTCTGTTTCTACACCTTCTCATGCTTTTGCCACACATCTGATGTATGCCCTGTGTTATCCTGTTAAAATCTCATGTATGTTCAGAGCTGTCTTGCAATGGTGTTGTCTTTGCATGCAATGCAACCAGTGCATTTTGATAATGTAAACTTGAAGGACTGTGAGGCTCACATAGAAGAGGGCAGCAGCCTGTCAGATCCATGGCTTGTAACATACCTTCTGCCCAAAGTTGAGTCATGTCAGGGAAAGAAGGCCTGAGGAATTACAATACAGGCTGGCTGTATCTTGAAGGTGATGTTGCCACACTGCTTGTGCTAGAGCGGCAGAAGAGTAGAGCATCATCTTTCCAAAAGCTGGAGAAGAAACTTTCATTATGCCACTGACTCCTAGTGTTAAACCTCTCGTTAAACAAAACGGAGCTCTTACAATAAGCTCTGTGCATTTTTCCTTTTTCTTCCTTATCCACTTTTTAAAAAAATGCCTTTTTCTCACTCCTTTTCAATACCTACATTTTCTTGTTGATTTTTTTTTTCATTTGTCAAAAGCTTTCTTTTCTTCTTCCACAAATCTCTTTCTTGTTTCTCCTTTTGATGTGGCTTTTCTCTGTGTTTCCCTTTCAACCCTCAGAGCTTACTTTAGTCTCTTCTCTGTATTTGCTACCTTGAGGAGTGCTATTGAAAAATTATTTTTAAATTTAAAATTGCATGGGAATTTCTTATTTCTCCTTTTATTCTAGAGGTCTTTTTCTTTTTTTCTCCTATTTCTGTGAAGTTTACCATCCTAAAATGCTTCCTTTCTCTACTTGCAAATAGTTTTACTCATCTTTACCTCTCTTGCTCTGTCCTTCCACTTCATCTTCCCCTTCAGTTACTATTGCTTAATATATAACTTCACAGGTATGGTGAGAATTTGTGGTAGTATTCAGCTGGCCATATTGTGGATAAATACTCTGACCCATGTCTCAACTTCATGGATAAACACCATCTTTTCAACTGGATCTATACTTGCTTTGGTTCCATTTTTTTCTAGTACACACAGTAGGAGTAGCTAGGCTGGCAGTATTCCTTGTTTCAGCCACATTATAACCACAGTCTTGTATAACCCATTACAGATCAGGTCTGTATGACATTGTAATTTAAATAGTGGTTGCTGGCAACCAATCTCTGCTTGTCCTCCTATTATTGCAACCACCAGTAGAGCTGTTCTACTGGGAAATCTCAAGTGTAGACAAAGCTTTAATCAACAGTAATCTGATCCTTTAAAAATGCAACACCAATTCATTTATTTCTCATTTCACATATGAAATTTTAATAGGTACAATCACCCTTAAGGATGTTTCAAATATTAACATTATGCACAATTACAAAACAGAATCTTTTTTTCTGTATGAAGCTATCAGCATCTTTGAACCAAGTAAGTAGCTTTCTGTGCAGACATCAGGTTTACTATCAATCAGAAACTTATTAACAGCTGTGTTAGCCCTAATTAAGTGCAGAGAAATGGCAGACTTTTTAATTAAGTCTTATTTTCCTAAGAGGAGTCTGGTGGATTTTTCCTCCCTCTCTTTCCTACCTCCATCCTTATTTACTGTGTAAAGCCTGCTTCAAAAATAGCTGTGACACAAGATGGGGCCATTGTCAGGGCCAAGGCACCAAGAAATATTTCTTTTACAGAAGGGCTGCATAAAGAGATAGAGATACATACTCACACCATATCTTACTGCTTTGGCTTTGTAAAATATATTTTTTTAACTTTCCCTCTGTGTTATTTCTTTTTTCAGATCTCTTGTCTGAAGTGTATTCCCTGTATTGTCACTGTTAGCAGAAGTATTATTGAAATTAATTTTAGTGCTTAAATACATATGAAAGAAAGTGGAGATGTTTGACATCATATGCACCAGAAAAAGGTCCTTGTTGCCTGAGTAGACCTCTGGGTGTGTACTGCAATGTATAAAGTACTTGGTTATTATGAGAGAGAATTGGTCTTGCTGATAAGTTGGAATTTAAAAATCTCTGTGAGTGTTTGGTTTTCTTAATCCTGAGCACTGCCGAGGTGTACATGTGTACTCAAGGAAAATGGAGAGAAGCACCCCGAGAAGTCTCTTTATCTGTACTTTCTACCTGGCATTATTTAGATTGCACATCTTCAGTAACCACATACAATTGCTGGATTGTTACTTTGCTCAGCAGATAAGCAGCGTGCACATATAAGAGGGCAGACAAAAATCTCTTATTGTTATTGACAAAGTATTGTCAAGCAGGAATATTTTTATTTACCATTACAGGTACGAAAATGCTCTTACTTGAGCTGTATTCAGTTTATATTTTAATCTTAGAGACAAAGTGACTCGAGGCAAACCCTGACCTTGATGCTCTGATGGTTTATACCAAGGACTTCAGTGAAATGCTGACAGTTTATGTGAGGTGAGAATCTGTCCCTTACAGTTTAAAGGGAAGGTGGATCACCATGAGATGAATTTTAGAGTTCACTTCTCAAGTGAACTTTTGTGCTTTTTAAGCAACAGACTGGTTTCCTTTGAGCAACAAGTTTATTAGGAAGAACCTCACATGTTGGAAAAAAGTGCTCTAAAAGTGCTCTAAGAAAACAAAACAAATATAAAAAGGAGGGTGTATCGAGGCATCAGCCAGCAAGTTTAAAAAGAACAGTAGATTGCTGGAGTCTAAAAACCATAAAAACTCATGATGTTGCCTAGCTAGCCTTAACACTGTAAGCTCTGGGGAGCAAGAGTCGCAGCTGTCATTTTCTGTGAGTTTACAGAGCACTTGTTGAGCCCTGAGCTGGCTTGAGCCTGAGGCACTGAGGCCAGTAAAATCATAGTAATAATTGTGGTGGCCAACGACTTCAAAATACTATGTCTAGATTATGGCAGTAAATCCATGTCCAGATACAGCAGCTCTTCATTCATGGGCATGCAGGTGTATCCTAATATTTTTGTAACAGAGCGATGGAAATTGAAAGGGCAACACTGCTTAACCCCTGCTTTGTGAAGCAAACCAGTTTATTGTTTTGTAGCTATACCTACTGTGTGGTTTCTGTGTTGTTATCATCAAGGATTCTGGGTTTGTATATTTAGAAATTTCTGTTTAGTAATTCACATGTTGTACACTCTGTTTCATTATAGTTGGAAGGGTTAATGAACATTGTTTATGCATTGTCTGGATATTAAAGCTTAATCCATATTTGAGTCTAACCCCAGCTTTGTTTCCAGGGAGAAAAGCAACTGAGATAATGTCTATTTAAAAAGAGAATAGATTTTTTTATAATGGTTGTGGATCACTCTAATACTTACTGTTAGCTTGAAAACACTGGACCTCTATGCTTCAAGCACGTCCAAGTTTGATTACTTTTGATCTCTTACTTTAATAAAAAGCAGAAGCAACTCATTAATTTCTTCTGCCTCTGCTCTCAGTCTCTCATCAACATATTATGTTCATATTTATAGTGTAAAAACATATTTGTATCTTCTGAAGATTAAGCAAAAAAATGCTATTATACTTTTTTTGACGGCACCAGCAATGACAGGTTAAGGTGGGATCTTTGGCATCCAAACGGGATGCTCCAAGATGCTCTGGTCAAGGCAGGTGCTGTTTGTTAAGGAGTGCTGAGAAACCACTGCGGTGGGAAAGATTTCTTGTGAGGAGAATTGAGGTTTGCCTGAGACCATGGCTGTGCTGGAAGTGAGTTCAAGCAAGAACCCTCTTCCCGAGTTTGTATTGTTTAGTTTAACTGCGGTTTGGATGGGACTTTTAAAAACCAGCTAGTACTGTAAGATTCCTGAAGCTTCTTCTCCTTTTCCATCTAAAATACCTGCTTTCCAAAGGTGGAAGTTTGTTGTGGGACCTCCTAGAGTGCTAAAAGCTCTACAACAGTCAGCTCTGGAATTGCAGCTGTTGGAATTACTTTGCTTTTCTGTCCTAATTAAACATCTGAAGGAGCACTATAAATGATGCAGTGCTGATCCTAATAATTATTGTTTCACGCTAACAGTAATTTTATCTTTTGTGTTCATACTGTGAAGTGCAGCATAACTTATCATGCCTACACCTAGAATTTGCATGAAACTCAGAAAAGTATTGTGCAAATGTTACTGTATCCAAGTTCAGAGTCTGTAGATAAAAGATGGTGATTAAAAAAAGCCCTGATTACTCCCCAGAAGTAACTGGTTTGCCATTTATCTATAAAGGTACAAGGGTAGGGCAGTCATAATCTAAGCGAGGCTCTCTGCTGAAGCATTATGGAGTTGTTACAGGATTCCTAGAATTAACTGAGAAACATTCTTGAAAAGATGATGCATCACTACATGCTACCAAACAAAAGGAAACTGGGGTGAAAGAACAGCGAGCAAAGAGCAGCACAAGGGTGACTGCTGTTACAGGTATCCAGTAAGAAAGAAGATTGCACCTATCCTGAATGAGGAAAGTCAGCAAGAACATCTTTGAGAGATAAAAGGACTCTCATCTCCCTTTTCTCCCTTTATTTATTCAGTGTATTTCAGCCCTTGCAGAAAGCACCTGGCTGACAGCTCTGTACCTTGTAGTCTTTGGCTTATTCCCAGCAGGGTATACAGTGCAGACAACTCCAGCACCAGTTTCCCCTTGCTCTCCTAATAGGTAGTTTGCTGTGCTTTTGTTTCCAAGGTGTGTTCAGAGATGGACCCATCTGCTCACTTCTGCAGTGGTGTGAGTGCAGACTGGGGTGCCTGGCAGACTTGGAGGCTGAACCAAAATGAGGCAACTAAGGCTGTTACTGCCCTGGCCATTGTCCTCACTCTTTGGTGGATGTTGCCACCCCTGAGGCTGTGATGTCTAATCCACTCATGAATCAATTATTGAACTGTCGCATTTTTCAGCCTGGCCTATTAAATTAAACTGACATCAGTCTCATCTCACAAAGACATTAGATAGTGATGAATTTCAGGTACTGTTAACCTGGTTTTGAATTGGCCAGCTAGAGACAGACAGATTCATTTCTCATTCCAGCTGCCAGAATCACTGTCATGTCTTATCTTGCGGTTGCTGTTGTAGCTTGTTGATCAATGGGTGGCCCTCATGAGAAGGGACAACTTCATAAAGATAAAGAGAGTGTAAAAAATCCAGAAAGGTCAAGACTTTTTTTGTTTTTTAAATGTTTGTTTTGTCTTTGTTAGAATTAGGAAGAGAGTAAGAGAGTGCATATGTAAAAAATGAGATTGGTTGGCTGGTTAAAAAAGTTCCACTAGAAGGAAAAGAACAGCACTGCCTGTGTGGACTTAAAAAAGCACTGCATAGAATTAATGAAATTCAAGTGGTGACAGCTTACATCTGTGGAAAAAAGGAAAAGGGATATCCCACTGCCAACACAATTATTTCATAGCTACAGATATCTGCCCCACACCTACTGTGTATAGGCCCTGCTTGCTATTTGGTCTACTTCCATTTCACTGGTGGAAAGTCCTCAGGTTGCTCTGAGCTGAACCTGCACGTGTTTGGCTTTCTTTGTACTCATTTCCTTCCTTGATTCTGCTTCTATGGGTTAAAAAAATCAAACCATAATGGTGTTTAAATGGGAGTGGACTGCTCCTGCAGTGCATCCCATTTTCTGTACTCAAGACTTATGGGGAATTGGTAAGTGTCTACCTGCTTGCTTTTGACTCCTCTTGGCAAGATGGAGCCATGTGAGACCTGTCACGCGTGGACTGGAATGGCCAAAAGGCCAGCATACTGGTCTGCAGAATGGGATGCTGACCTGTGCCAGTACCCTGCAAAGCCTGTACTTGTGAGTGCACTTCTCTTTAAATTCATTCAGGAAGGAAATCCTGGCAGGCATTGCCTGCATGCTAGAGCTGTGGATCCATTAGTATTAGCAGAACTCGACTGCTCTGAAGCAGCTATAAAAATTGACTAGATTCATAGGGGGAAATCAACATGGGTCAAACTTGTAGTGGTGCAATGATATGAATTTGATAACCTGTTAGAAAATTTTTGTATCTAACATTAAACAGCCCAAATTCAGCCTCCCAGTGCTTCTCCCAGTCTAGCAAATGTATAAAGAGCAAAAGAATCCCTTAACAAAAATAATCTCATTCCTGTCTATTTTCAAGGGGTTAGGTTACCTGACATGTAAAACATCTACAAATTTTAATTGGGGCCAGATTAGTAAAGCTCTATAGTTGGTCTTTCCTCTTAATGCAACCAAGAATGTCCTCTAGCTCACTCTATCTACTAAGAAATAAAAAAAATGGCAAATTGCACATCATCCTTAGCCATATGTCCATTCCTCTCTTGGGCTCTGCTCTACGCTGATGTTAATTGACTTCCCTAAACTCTCTTCTCCTGAGTTGTGACCACTTCTGATGAAACAATCAACAATGCCACTGAGCAGAATTGGGAATGAATAAATAAAACCTAACACAGAGTCACATTAAGAATAAACTCATTTCTGCAAAATGAAGATAAAAACTACTGACATATAGCTTATGCTTTCAAATGTCAAACCTTCAGTTTTGGGTACTCCATTAGAAAGCTGGGCTTTCAGATTTGGATTTGTTTTAAAGCCTCTTTACATTGAGAAAACCAAATCATTAATGAGTAGAAAATGTAGATAGTTTTACCCATTTGGTTCTGTTTTAGTAGACCTTGAATAAAGCAGACAAAAGTTTTTAAGCCCTCAAGAGCTGTGAAAGGAAGACCATATATGCTTCTATTGGACAAATGAGTTGAGCAGAAATACTAAGGACCATAAACTTGCAGTATGTTAATGAACTTTATTTTTACCTTTTCACTTTCACCTCCAGAGAACCTACAACAAATCACATGCTTTGTCTTTTGTGCTGATAAATAGCATTTAGATGAAGATGTATTAATCCTCCTTCTCCTCCCTGGCCCAGCACTGTGAAATGCTAACAAGTACACCTGAGTGTGGGAGCCAGCTGAAGCCAATTGTCACCAGAGACTGTTTGTGGGTTGGTGTGCTGGGAGCTGCCCTGGTTAGTCTGGGCTCCTTGCACAGCCCATAAAGAGGCATTAGTGGTCTCTCCTACTCCTTGAGCTGCTCAGCCATCTTTATTTTTACCTTTTCACTTTCACCTTCAGAGAACCTACAATAAATCACATGCTTTGTCTTTTGTGCTGATAAATAGCATTTAGATGAAGATGCATTAATCCTGCTTCTCCTCCCTAGCCCAGCTCTGTGAAGTGCTAACAAACACACCTGTGTGCGGGAGTCAGCTGAAGCCAATTGTCACCAGAGACTATTTGTGGGTTGGTGTGCTGGGAGCTGCCCTGGTTAGTCTGGGCTCCATGTGCAACCCATAAAGAGTAATTAGTGGGCTCTCTTACTCCTTGAGCTGCTCAGCCATTGTCCTTAGACCTTCTCCTTGGCCGGGTTTGGTCAGTAGAGCTATGCAGGAAGATGGGAGAGAGAGAATTTGCCCAGAAGAGGGGCCCGAGTGTGGCAGGAACCCAGGCTGCAGCCCTGAAGTTGCCTATACTCACCCGGACAGTTTCAACTTTTCCTCTGCTTGCTGCCCCGCAACGTTTGCAGGACACCCAGCCCCCTGCCAGCCAGAGGAGCTCACCTACAGGTAAGTTTTGTATGTTCCTTCTTTTGCTCAGGTTTGAGAGTGTCTGTGTTGATGTTTCTCAGTGTATTTTATTCAGACCTGATGTCAACCATGTGGTTTTCCAGTTTCTGTGTAGTTTCTGCATTGGTACTGCTGTTAAGCTTTACGCAGGTTACTTGGTATAGCAATGTTTGCAGCCTCTGATATAGATGTGCTGTCCCTTTTCTGTTTTGAAGATTGCTGAAGCACACTAAAGAGGGGAAGAAAATCTTGCTCTGTATGCTGCCAGTCATGAGAACCTTTTGTGTGCATGTAATTTTTCTTGTTGTAACCCCTGATAGCATCCATCATGCATACTTGTAATGGCTGATGAACACACTCTCAACTAATGGAGGAAAAAAGTAGAAGTGTAACCAACTCCCAATTCTAACCAATCATTGTTTATTTTTCTTTCTTTTTATCTTAGGTAATGTGATTCAGGTCAGAATTTCCTGCACTTTCTATTGTTACACAATTGTTATTGTTTTAAAGAAACCCACACACTAGGTCTTGTGGATGCAGAGAAACTACTGAATCTGAAAAGACTCAGAAATGGGAAAGAAAATATAATGAATGTAATTTTATCATCATTTTCTCGAGCAGTTGCCTAATTTTTGACCTCTTAAAGCTGGCGGTGCACGAAAATGGAGCACAATTATGCCAGACTCATTTCAGATTTTCTTTGTAATATTACTTATTTAGTGATACTACAAAACAGCTATGGAACCAGAATTTTAATTTTAATTGCATTTTCTTCCTCCCCCCCCCCCTCCCCCCCAGGTACAGTCAACCTCTTTATTATGACAAGTTATTTTAAACTATTTAGTATTCAGGATATTTGCAGTTACAATGAATAAGTTCATTTGAACACCAGATCCATCAGTATTTTCACTAGAGAGAATTTTTTTAAGTACCAATTAAGAATGAAAAAGCAATCTACATCCTCTAATACAATATTAATGTCCTGAGAGGGGTGATCCCAACTGCACGAGAAACAAAATGCAGCTGTGCAAGTGCTCATCTTAAGAAAGGTGGGGTTTTCTTCCTGTCACTTAGAATAATTTAATGAACAAAAAGCGGTTCTTTTATTACTACTAATGAACGGAAATCCCATCAAATTGCAAGGTATCAACACGTGACAGTACTCTTAAGCTAGAAGGGCAGGAGATTATCCCAGTGATAATGGAGACTCTGAGCACTTTGTAGGATGGATGGACTGTACTTGTCTTGCTATGGGATACTGTTACCTTTCAGCAGTGCGTAGATCACAGTGAAGAGTCATGTGAGGTGCTTAATTCTGTTATTCTCGGTTGAAATACCAACCGGGCTGCTCATGATGAGCCAGGTAAAAATAAATAAATGAAACTGCCGAGGCACAGGAGACATTCTGTCCTTTAGGTCAAGCAGAATGTGCACTGACCTGCTGAGGGGAGTGGTGGCAGCCTTGATGATGAAGGAACTTGAAGCCCTTGGTGACTGAGCAATTGCACGTGCAGGAAGGGTCTTGCCCTTGTGCTGTGGTCTAGTGGCATGTTCTCCTCTGGTGTCCTTGTTTTGGGCTTTGATTGTGTTGAAGAAAAAAGAGCAGCATGTCAAATGGCCTTGGGGGAAGAGAACCAAAGTTGTTACAGGAATAAGCCTTGGATGGAGGTACCCTATTTAGGTGGGGATTAGGTTGCATGGAAAAAGGAGTTTACAAACTTCTAATATGTGGATGGCCAGGTCAGGAGACTTTCACTAAAGAGGGAAGCAGTGCCTTAGTCTAAAGAGGCTTTATCACCTTGACTTAGATAGCTTTGTTTCAGCTTGACACCTGCTTGGTTCTTTAGTAGTTGATCTGCTGGGGATGTTGCTGAACAATAAGGTGACAACCTCACCCTATCAAAATGACATAAAATACATTTTCTTTTAAGTTGTGTTTGAACTTGTCTTACCATAAAGGTACTTTCAGAGCACAGGCACCTTGGGGAGCATCTGAAAATGTGAAAAGGGAGGAAAGGGGGGAGGAAAGAAAAAGAAAAAAGATCCTGAATTGAATTGTTGAACTAATGGTTGCCTAGTCTCTCCAAGGATTTCATTAGTGACTTTTCCTGTGAAACCGTTTCAGAAGCCTATTTACAACAATTTTGGTTTTCTTATTCTGGTGACTATCTTGCATTAATTTGTATAAATGCTTTTTGTCCTGTGATATTTCTGTAAGTGTTATCTGACTGTACAATTTAACAGGCTGTTGGGCTAACTATTTTATGACAGCATCTTTATGAAATAGATATGGGTTTTTTGGTGGTTGGTTGTTTGGTTTTTTTTTGGGGGGGGTGTAGAGAAAGATATGTAATCTCCTTATGATCATCTGGGGGAAAAAGTATTTATTATTCATAAATACAGAAGAACTTGTGCATATAGAACTAGAACAAAAGTTGAAAATCCATCCAGCTTGTTCTTAAAATACTTGTTTTTCAGTTTGTGCGTGGAGAGTCTGTGAGTCAAACAGTACAGCTTCTGTTGCCTTGCTGGGTTATAAATAGTTTATAAATTAGGCACTTAGTATGCATTTTTTAATAAATCATCACTTGTCCTGAAATTCGGGATGCTTTGATCTGTGCATGTTTTTGCAAACACATAGCACCTTTATGGTGACCCCATTGCTAATAGCGAACTGCATGGAGAGGTTTTCATAAGAATCTCCAAAGCGTTTGCTGTTTGGTCCACAGCAGCCTTGGTGTGTCACATTGCTCTCTCCCCATGCACCACCAAGTGAGTGTTGGTGGACATACCCCAAAACTGGGATCAAAGTTTGTGTGCACGGGAGAAAAGCACCTTTGTGGTATATGGCCATGGTAATTCCAGCCTCACGAGGTAAAGCTACGTGTAAAAGATCACTTCAAAAGAGAGTAGAGAATGCAGTAATTGGGTAAGTGACAGGAGTCATGTGGGAAAATATTTGTACCAGATGACTCTTTTCCAGCACTGTAGATATTACATAAAAGGACTAATGTGTAAGTTAATGCTGCCTGAGGCAGGATTAACTTCTAATGTGTAGGGATTGAAGATTGCTAATGGCCTAGCTAGCATGAAAACCAGCCAGTGTGGGAAGGTGACTTACCGTACTTCATCTGTTATTTGGCCATGGCTAGGCTTGTTACGCTGAGCATCTGCCACCAAGTTCTTGCTGCCTGTCTAACTCCCGAGCAGGCATGATCAGCCAGATCTGTGGCAGGGTAAAGTTGTGCTGCTGGTGGTGAGATTTGTGTGTGAGACCAAATCAACGTGCGTGACTATCTGTCTTCCTGATCCCACCCTCTCTTTTCCAGCTGCCAGTGCTGGTACAGAAGAGCTTGTGCTACTTTCCTGGGCCAAACCTGTAGCTGTTGTCCATCAGTGAACCCCAATGAAAATGGCAAAGGCTTGAAGCCACTGTGTATGTGGTGCTTCTATTTAGAACATCCACTTCGCTGTGCAGAGGCTTTTCAGTATGAGAGAAGGTGTGTTCTTCTGTTTATGATAGAGTTGTCAGCCTGGTAAATGTCATGGTGAATGCCCTCTGCCAGGTCTGGCCCCAGCTTTTGGTTCTTTCCCGTGTTGTGGTGAGGTGACTGGAGTCCCTGTGGTGCACTTCAGGTATTGGGTGGGGCTATGTCCCCATGGAAGACTGTTCTTCTGTGCCCCTCTCCACTTTGGTTGTTATGAAATAGGCTTCCAGTATTGCCTTATGCAAGCAACAAGGTAGGTTCAGTGTGAGTGGTAATTTTCTTGGAGTTATGGGGTTTGCATTGCTTGCTGTCTTCATAGGGGTTTAGTCTTGATTGTATTTCTTCTAAATAAGACCACAGCATTTGTACCTAAAAATTGTATTTCATATATAATCTCTTTTTCTCTATCTTCTTTATGGAAGCATATTGTCATTCAGCTTTTGCAGAGGCACATTAGTGTCTGTCAGTTGCTCTGAAGGTACCTTTTTGGTTGCTGTATTAGAAATCTCTGCCTGTAGTGCAGCTTTCAGGCTAAGCACACAACATGGAACACTTCTCTAGTACATGTGTGCACAGCAGCTCTGTGAGGAAGCAGAGGGGATAAAGTGGTGTTGGTGAGAAAGCAAGGAATTCCTTCAGCAGCACCAG
Organism: Dryobates pubescens; assembly: GCF_014839835.1. NCBI lineage: Eukaryota > Metazoa > Chordata > Aves > Piciformes > Picidae > Dryobates > Dryobates pubescens. Next base: position 11,050,276 of record NC_071633.1, read on the forward strand.
GCCATGTTCTCCTCCCAGTGAACATGGATAACTCAAATTAACGCTAATGGGTGTTATGCACAAGGGAGAAGATGATCTACCCCATTGCACGCACTGGGAAGTGCAATTTAAAGCTTTCCTGAGGCATCTTTAAATTAGATTTCTTGGAATATGTGTCTTTGGGTTGTCTCACATGCAGAACTCCCACTGACTCAACAGAGCTTGCTGCACATAGATCCATAGTAGGGAATGTTTCCTTCACTTTATCTTTTCAAGAAGTGTAAAATGGAGGTAAACAAAGGGAGGTGAAGTGGTTGATTCTGTAATGGCTGCATCAGGGCTTTTAGCATCTTTCTCAAAAACATGCCGTATTAGCTGTGCTCAGTGATAACAGTGTGGGATTCAGCTGATCTCTGAAGCTGACCAGTTCTTATGTTCTGGTTTTATCTAAGAGGATCAGAGTTGGATGCTTCTAATTCTGTAGAAAATGGACCTGTGTTATCATAGTTACATAGTATTTGACCAGACCCTCTGACTTCACTTGTTAAATGAAGGAGGCAGTCTCAGAGTTGTTCTGTTGAAACCAAGTTACGTGTAGGAGAAATAATGTCAGAATAACATCCTTAAGTGATGCTGGTGTCTGTGATGCCAAACTTCCATTTTAAGGCCTTACCTTCTTTCTTTTCCCTTTTTAAACACAAGGGAAATTTTGAAAGGATATCTTTTTCTCAACATTTTTTTTGAAACCAGTGGGGGTTAATTAAAAACTAAATTTGGAATCAACAAACACCCAGAAATTATTTACACTGTTGCTAATTTCTTCTTTAATATTCATAACTGTTTTCTGTTAATTAAGAAGAGAGGGAGAACATGAAGAAACACTCACAACAAAAGCAGTTTGCATACAGATAAGGGCCTGAGTTTTCAAATAATTGGACTAACTGCATACTGGCTGCACTGAGTGAAGAATCTATATGCAGTGCTTGTGTATTGCAGCTGAAAAATTGGGTAGACTTCTGTATGGGTATTACTACATCAGCATTTGGTATGGTACTCTTACCATCATGGTTGCTATTTCCTTGTTTTCTTGGCATTAGACAGCCTGCAGTCCTAGAGCAGTTTAATTAGCTCTTAGAAAGTATGGCTCATAGTTGGGAAATATGTGTAGCTTTTGAAGTACTATTACAATTTTGCAGGAAATATACCTGCATAGCTTAGAATAAGGTGCTGCATTTTTCTTTATACTGAAGAAATTGAGTCTGCTGCTAATCCTTTCAGAGGTATCAGCCATTATCTTTGCAATATCTGGAGGCTGTGGCCAAGATCAGGGTTTCACCATGCAAGACATTTCATGTAAATATACAGACAGCCAATTTCTTGATGTTGTGCATCATTGGACAGTAGACACCGATTTTGTCACCTCCCCGCGTGAATGACATTTGCTTCCTTTTCTTATGTGGAGATATTTGCAGACTCGTCCACATCCAGGACCCTCTCCAACTTTGTTCCTTTCAGTTTTTGGTAACACCTGTATAGCTTCATACCTACAGTGTATTTGCCTTTTGGTCTTGAAGCAACTCTCTAGTGTAAATCCCTTATTTGAGCTGTTTTTAATACTGGGCTGTTTATGAATTGGGCAGGTCTCTCTAACCAGTACCACTGTTTTGACCAGTAAATTTGGGAGACCTGTGTTCACTGTGAATAGGAAAGCAAAGCTGCTTAATAAATCCTTGAAAATACAAAGGTTCCCTGAAAGTTAGTCCACCAGCTTAATATGACCCAGTTCACTTTCTTTTCCAAAGGGACAAGAAAAATGATACTGCTGGGGGTCAGTGGATACCTTGCTCTTTATTTCCTTTAAACCAATCTTAAAACCTGAGCTTTAATGATCTTGTAATAATTGGCCTAAAACTTTTACCTCAGTGACAAAAACTTGCAGGAACAACTCTTTAAAGCATGGGTGACCAAATCACATGCTTGTGCACAGCACGTGACTGAGAGAAATGCTCCTTTTCCCAAGGAATAAATGGTTTCAAGAAAAGTAGGGGTATAGTATCTTAAAGAGAATCTATTGCATTCCCCTCTTACTTTCTTTTAGCTATATGCCAAACCTCTTGTACTAAATAATATACTTCAAAATACACAAGATAGAGTCTGCATTTTGTGTCCATCAGTAGAAGTCACAGTAAAACAAACAGTGCCTTTAGGCCAGTCAACAGCCTTCCCACTGAATTGTGCTTAGAGAAGACTTTCTCATATACATGAATAAAAAAAATGTATAGCAGCGTGTGCTGTGAGATGCCTGCAATATGAAGAAATGACACTCTGAGATGAAGTGCCTGGTGCAACGTGCTTAGTGAAAACCAATCTCCTTTCATTCCCTTCCCCTCTTCTTCACCTCTGTATCTCACTAGGCCTGGCTTGAAAGTCTGTGACTGTGAAAATAGATGGCTAGTGTCCAAGGAGGCCTATGAGGGAGGACCAGAGAAGAAGACTAAAGACAGTTAGCACAAGACAGGATTATTAAAATTTGTGCACCAGGATAATAGGAAAATAAACTCCTGAAATAATGAGTGCAATGTTCTAATTGCACTAATGATAAAAATTTGCCCTTGTGCCCAGGGCCTGCACACTAATGGAGTTTGCTGATGTAGAAGGCTTAAGATGGACTGAGTGCCTGTCTTGATTCTTGATGCAGAGATGAGATTAAAAGACTGTCTGACCTTAGCTAAGGGTAGATTTTAATTTAGGATATCAAATATAGCTGTGTCTGATCTATTCCCAAAATGGAAAATAGAAAAACATTTGGGCTTTTATGAGGCTCCCCTGCTGTAAATAGCCTGCTGCATGACTGGCACTCTTACACTGGTGTTTGCTGTCATACAGTGCTACCAAGACAGGACTATTTTCAGGTTTTAGGCTCCACCATCCCTAGCCTGGTGGCAATCTTCTAAGAATGAATTGTAGGGATAATAGAAAACTGAATGCAGGGAAAGAGTGCCTTTAAATTAAAAATAAATTGAATGCATTTCTTACCTTAGATCAGAGCTAGCAAACTTTTTTTTCCCGAGGGTGAGGAATCAGGAATGGAGCTAATGAAAAAACTGAATTCAAAGAACATCTGTGCTCCATTTTGCTCCAGAAAGGATGCTGCATGCTTTGAGCACAATGCATTGAGTATTTTAAGATGTGACAAAAAGGCTGAAGTTACAGGAAAATTTATTTTTGGCAAAGATTTGTGGAGGATATGCAGCATATAGAGGAGTCTGGAGGGTAGAAACAGACTTCAGGCTTTGGCAGCCTGAGCACTAGTTAGAGACCTGGGCTAGAGATGAGTGAGCTGTATGTACGAATTCATGTCTGTGATCTTTTTGATATTAAAAAGATCACAAATTATATCAGAAAATACAGGGTCAACAGTAGCAAGAATACCTCGAGGGAGACAGGAGTTACAGTAATATCAGAAGACAGCTGGTAATGGGGCAAGAGCAGACTTTTCTTTTTTCCCCTTAGGGACAATGATGGAGCAGTAATTACCGAGAAAGCAAGCAACCTGCAGAGTGTAGGAGTGTTTTGCTTGTAGTTAGAGATGCTGAAATCTGGCATATACAGGAATCAGAACTTGATCTCTGAACAACTGAATCTGCAGATGTTGGGCAGGTAAGAAGGCAAATGGGGTTGGAAAGGGAGAGAAGAAGGAAATAACTACTGCAATAGTGCAGTGACTTCCTTGAAAATCTAATACCTGCTGGTTATGTCCATTCAAAGGTTAGTCTGTTAATGCAACTGCATCCCTATCACCCAAAGGTTATCTGAAACTGAACCTATGAAAAGGGATAGATGTAAAAGGGTGGTATAAATGGATACAGTTGGATCAGTCTACTATGTCACCCAAATAAAGCAGGATGGCTGTGCTTTCTGATCTCTTCTATTCTTTACAACAATATGACAATGGTCTTACCAGTGATCTCTAACCCCTGATATTGGAATTGCAGACAGCATTTGCATGGATTGTTGGTGTGCAGATGAAATGGGTTAACTCTGCTATAAGTAATTAGCTGCAATGTAAAAGGCATAGGCCTGTGTTTGAAGTGACAGTGATTTTAAATGCTTGAAGGCCAGCATGAGAAATCGGAAAAGGGACTGAGATGTGGGGACTGCTCAGACGTTACTAAAAATCAACCCCTTCTCAACTGTCCAAGGAGGACACTTAAACTAGATTGGGCACCAGTAATATAGTTTGTTCTAAAAATGTTGTCTCCCAACAAGGCAGTGAAAGTGAATGCCTGGGAAATAGTTTTCCAGTGTGCTGTATGTTTCTTACACACTGATTTCTGTGGCCAGAACTTAGTGATGCATGTCTCTATTCTTGCCAATACTTCTGTCTCCCTTACAGAAGTAAATGTGGTTTCTTTGGGGATCTTTTGTTATTATCTGTGCCAAAGAATGTCAGAGCAAGCTGCGGAGTCAGAAGAAATGCAAACCTAAATCTGAGATTTCAGTGGGAAATGGCCCATTTCCTCTTGTCCCTTAGATGCCCCTGGAATTGCTCACTTCAGTGTCCCTTGCTTAAAAAGACCTTCAAACAGCTTCCGCTCTGCTCTACGCTATAGGAGTCCTACGTGACTTTTCTAAGTTGTTATGCTGTATTTATATGTAAGCATGAAACGGCCTCTTTGAATAAGAGATGGAACAAGTGACAATGAAAGTGCAATTGAAAACAAAATCCTGCACAGCTGAATAAATACTGTCCTTTGCATATTAATGAAGAGCTGCTGGGATCAGCCGAAGGTACAGCAGTGAAAGAGAATTGAGTGTCTGTCCAACCCCACAGTGAGCACCTCAAAGGAGTCAGCAGTTAAATGTATTTACTGTAGAGCAGAGTTGGAAAAAAATCACAACTGTTTTTTGTTTGTTTTGGGGGTTTTTGTTTGTGGGTCCTGTCCCCCCCTTAGGAATAGGCCAACTGATACTGCTTTTAATTCTTCATCTATAAAATAATTTAACGTCTACATTTGTTTGTCAAGACCACTGCCTGCTTATGCATGTAGTTGAAATCTACCAGTACAGTAAAGCTTTTCTGTTTGTAAGCAGTACAACATTAAGCATTGGGTAGCTTTGAAATGCATGCTTTTTAACTTAGATCTTTCAAGAAGTAAAATTAACTGTACATTAGTATTTAATGCATGAAACCACGATTTACTGTCCTGAGAACTAATTTCAGCTTGCTGCAGATGTAAACTCACCTTCAATTAATGTACTACTTGGCCAGATTCAGAGCTGGGTGAAGTCAGCAGGTCTTTCTAATTACTTTTATAGGTATCAGATGAAGTCTTTAATTAATGCATCACTGAGTGCTCAGACTCATTAAAAAAAAAAAATCTCATTTCTAGATATAATGCAGATCTTTCAAAATGTCATTGTACCTTAAAGCTGTTCTGCTCTTTTGGATGAGAAGTTATTTACACTTGTGTGAATACATCTGATACATTCCTTCTTTCCTCACACCATAATAGGCCCACAGTATGTGTTTTGATATATTATGTGTATCTTTGAATACATAATATATTACCAGATGGTATGTGATTAGCAGGGTACACTAAAGTAGAAGGATGTCTTCTGCCCTGGGTACATGTACACAGTCTGGTAGTATATGCATTTAAAGTGAATATTTCAGGGTGTATTTTTAGGAGAGAAAATAATCTGTTGATACATGCAAAAGTTCTGTGTGTTCAGCAAATGAGCCACCCGGAAAAGTTGCATATCTAACATGCTACTTGAAGTACCAGAAAACTTCCCGTGGCTCATGAGCTTAGCCTGGTGAGATTTTTGACTTGAGAAGACCTTTTTCAGGTGCTGGTGGCATAGAATCAATAAGGTTGGAAAAGACCTCAAAGATCATAAAGTCCAACCTATCACCCAACTCCTCACAACTACTAAACCATGGCTCCAAGTGCCATGTCCAATCCCTTCTTGAACACCTCCATGGAAGGTGACTCCACCACCTCCCTGGGCAGCACATTCCAATGGCTAACTCCTCTCTCTGTGAAGAATTTTCTATTCTAGTAGCTTAATAGTTTAGATATAGCTTATGGAATGCCCAATGTCCATTAGACTTGATTTCAGGTCTCAGCTGCTCTTGGTGCCTAGAAGAATGAAAAAGACAGTTTCTGACAGGTTACTGCCTGCTTGCATGGGAGCATATGAATTCCATTGTTTTGTCAAAACAGATAAAATGTCAGCTTCAGGCTTGTAAATAAAGCTCTGCTGTCAAGGAAAACTTATGGAGACATTGAAGTTTCAGGAATATGAAACATTTAATTAGGAACCATTGATACAGCCTTGCCTGAGATAGTGTAATTTACTGTTTTAAGGCTGGTGCTGTGAAGAGACCTGAAGTTATGGTCACCTGTTCCTAGCACACGTTTTTGTCATCATAAATTGAATGCCATAGGCCAAACTTTCACCACTTAGTAATAAAAATTACACAGTGAAGAGAAATTATAGACATTCCAGAAGTGTACTCTTCATGGGTCGATTCAGGTCTGGAGGTAGCTTCAGGTTGGTAACTGATAGGAAATTCATACAAGAGCCTTAGCTCACGTAAATCAATAAGGCTTTCTTGATTGTAATGAGATAATGCCAATTTATACCACCTGAAGAGCTATTGCCTAGATTTACAGTATAAATATAATTACTATGACATAGATTTGCTTTGGTTCACTGAGCTGGCAACCAGCAAGTCTTGCTGTACTGTGTATTTTTTGTTCTTGCTTAAATTCTTTCTGGAAAGTGGCTGGAGTTAGAACCCAGACCACAGTTTCTCTCCCAGCCGGCTGTTGTGACAGAATTAGCATATAAAGTAGATATCATTGCAGAGCGTGGGGCTCGTTCCTACAGGCCCTGTGCGCTGCGAGCACTGCAGGGAAGGTCCATTTCAGTGTGGTGTTTGGCACAGCAGGACCCTGCTGACTCGGCAGGACCTGCAGGAGACTTTTCAGTAGTGGCTGCTGTAAGTAGTTGCAATTAGGTTTTGACATTAACATCCTAGCCTTGGTTCAGGCTGACTGGGAGAGTGGAGCAACTTGCTAGAAATGATTGTTTTCCTGGGCTCTGCCAGCAGATTTGGTGAGACATTAGGGTATTGATTTAAAGATATGAGTCTAGCTTTGCAATCAGGTGGCTTAGAAATGCTTTTTGTTACTAAATATTAAAATGCTGAAGGATACAGTGAGCCCTCTGAGTAGAAGTGAAGAAACAGCTGAGCTTAGGTGGTTGATTAAGATGTGTAAACCACAAAAAGTGGAGGCTGGTTACTGCAATAGAAACAGAGGAGGGAAAAGTATCACCTCAGGTTTTTCATGAAGTTGCAGGTTGTGTAAGTTGAAACACATTTCCTATCTTTCACCGCAAGGTTACTTTGGAGTCCATGAATAATATCAGCACCGGTATCTCTGCCTGGTTGCAGGCTATAATTTAATTTCCATTACTTTTCCCCTTCTTCATTCATGCTGTGAAGGTCCTGCCCAACAGCTTCTATCAGCAAAAGAATCAATAAAGAATTATTAATGATAATTAAAGCGTGGGTGGTCCATCATACTGAGAGTCTCTCCATGTATATAGGCTCTGCACTCAGTTTCACAAGTGCAGCTGAAGAAACCTGGCACAACTTCAGTGATCTCTGAATGTAACTGAGAGCAGGATGTGGCCCCTGGCTCTAGGAGCTGTCGTTTTATTGTTAAAAGAAGAAAATCATGACTTCTGGTTCTAAGTGTTTGAAAAGCCTTGTAACTCAGGGAAAATTGTGAGGGGAGGAAAAGGGCTGAAGTGAGTCAGTGAACAATCTTTTTGTGCTTGAAAAAGAAAGAAACTTGTTTTCAAGTGCTCTTTATGTCGCAAATAAGAGCACAATAGTTTCAATGCTAGCATCTAGCAGTCATTTTCCAGAGGTATAAATGCACTATAACTTAGCATGATTTCTATTCTCCTGGGAGGCTGTAGACTTAAATAACAAGGGTGCTCCAGGTCACAGCCAAGATGCAATTAACCCTGAGATTGAAGAAATACCTTCCCACCTGCAGGAAGGATTCTCATTTTGAATAGCTTTCCATTAGTTTTCCTGTGGGAATGACACAATATTGGCAGTATTTCGGGAACTAATATGACAGTGCTAGCCAGGGAGCAGTTTAGCTGTAGGTTCTTAACACTTCTAGGGGTTCTGTGGGCTTTCAGTCAGGTTCTGACTATCTTCTGGCTATTGGGAAATTTTATTTGTCCTCATGTGACTGAGGTAAATCCATGTGGCAAAAGAAATGGCATAGCCCTGCTTCAGCAAAGGATGCATCTGTGTGCACCAGAGTTATGATTGTTGTTGTTTGTTAATTCTGTGTTCTCCCCCAGGTAGCATGTAGCTCTAATAATGGTGGTGGTTTTGGTTGGCCCAAAATCTTCCTCAGATACAAATAAATTTGTCTTATGGAATTTCAAGCACATCCAAATAATCTGATGGATAAATCATTGAGTAGGAACAGAATTCCTGATTATTCAAAGCCAGCTAGGGTTGCCAGGAAAACTAACAACTTGAAAAATGATCAGTTCTGGTGAAAACCAGTTTGACTCTTTGGTTTTGAGTTTACTTTATCGTTGTCAGCCATCTGTAACTTGATGCATGTCAGAAAACCTTGTCAGCTCTCTGTACTCTCTGATTCCTTTGCCTCTTTCTAAGGGATTGGTTGTGTGTTGTCTGTTACTGAAATTTTAGTATCAACTGGTATATCAGAACTTGAGTCATAGTTACTGCATATATATTTTAGTTTTGCATAACTCTTTTACTGCAAGCCCAATTCTGCAGAGGCAGACAGAAGGAAAATAAAAGAGGAAAAGTTACGCTGGAATGAACTTGGTTTAGCACAGAAAAAGCTTCAGTGAAATTCAGTGAAAGTCTTAGGAAGTGTGGATGCTTCAAGCATGAGATGATCCCAGAGAGGACTATGTTCATTTTGGAGAATGGCTTTGTGCTGGCCAATGGTTCATCTCTCAGGGAGCCTTCCAGATGTAGCTGAGAGTTGCAACACCAAAAACTACTGGCTGAAGGAAGAGGCTGAGTTCAGTTGGTGCTTGTGAAAACTTTAGATGATGTGGTCAGTCCTGGGAACTGGACTGCAGTGAATTTCAAGTGTATTTCAAAAGGAATTTGCAGAATTAAATGTTAGATACTTGCTGGCTGTTTGCCTCCCAGTGCCTGCAGAGTCTGACCTGTTTGGCTATCTGGGGTTGTGACTTGATAAACTCTACTGTCAAGTACGAGGAGATTATAGACAGTGTTGCCACTGGCTCATGTTATCTCTGTAAAGCATAACCTGCAGGATCCTGTAGAACAAAACGGGACGATGTTGAAAGCAGTGAGATGTGGCTGAAGTGATGAGGAGAAAAATGAGAACTGCAGAAACAGCAGCAGCACTCTGGCTCATCAGTTGCTGCAGGATGCTGTTTGTGTTTAGCAAGAGATTATTCTTGGTGAAGATTTCCCACTCTAAGTATCAAGTAAGTCAGTGAGAGTATTTGGGGGGAAAGCATAGAGGATAAATACTCACATGAAACCGCAACCAGATTCCTTAAGGGGTCATGCAAGGTTTATAGAAAATTAAGAACACTTCTTTACATCAATGTTCTTTCAATGATCACTATAAAATTAGTCTTTGTTTTGGGAAGTGGGGAGACTTAGGTCAGTGAATCCTGTACACACTATTCACCACTGGTATGGCATGTTCTACTGAGTCAATGTTAGATAAGAAAAAGAGGATAAGACTTCAGTGTAGAAAAAACACCCTGAAGTTGGGTTGGATGTGACAGCTTTTCCTAGGGGCTGGATATAGTTGAATCCACACAGCTTGCAAGGCATTGTAAGAAAATTTCCCATGAGACCAGAGTTTCTTCCCCTTTCCCTAGTGTAGTTAGTACAGGCAAAGGACAGGGACAGCTCATCTGGTTTGTGAGGACACACTTTGTGCAGAGTGAGGTTCAACTTTCAGTCACAAGAAGATAGTTCTGACTTCAGCATGGGAATTTCTTTGTAAGGCAGTTTGACTTTCATACAAAGCTATTGGAAAAAAGTAAATGTATAAATTTGCCCTAGATTTAAAACTTGCATTTTGCACTGACAGTGGATTTGCTGTCTGTTGCACAGGTGGGGAGAAGGTCAAATTCACCAATATTTATCAAAGTAGGCTGAGAAATCAGAAAATCAATAAGGTTGGAAAAGACCTCAAAGATCATCAAGTCCAACCTTTCACTCAAGACCTCATGACTACTAAACCATGGCACCAAGTGCCATGTCCAATCCCCTCTTGAACACCTGCAGGGATGGTGACTCCACCACCTCCCTGGGCAGCACATTCCAATGCCTAACAACTCTCTCTGTGAAGAACTTTCTCCTCGCCTCGAGTCTAAACTTCCCCTGGTGCAGCTTAAGACTGTCCTCTTGTTCTGGTGCTGGTTGCCTGGGAGAAGAGACCAACCCCCACCTGGCTACAACCTCCCTTCAGGTAGTTGTAGACAGCAATAAGGTCTCCCCTGAGCCTCCTCTTCTCCAGGCTAAACAATCCCAGCTCCCTCAGCCTCTCCTCATAGGGCTTATGCGCGAGGCCTCTCCCCAGCCTCATTGCCCTTCTCTGGACATGTTCAAGAGTCTCAATGTCTGTCTTAAATTGGGGGCCCCAGAGCTGGACATAGTACTCAAGGTGTGCCCTAACCAGTGCTGAGTACAGGGGCACAATGCCTTCCCTGCTCCTGCTGGCCACACTATTCTTGATGCAGGCCAGGATGCCATTGGCCTTCTTTGCCACCTGGGCACACTGCTGGCTCATGATCAGCCAGCTGTCAATCTGTACCCCCAGGTCCTTTTCTGTTTGGCAGCTCTTCAGCCACTCTGAGCGCAGGCTGTAGCACTGCATGGGGTTGTTGTGACCAAAGTGCAGCACCCGGCACTTGGACTAGTTGAATGCCATCATGTTGCACTCAAATGTGTGACAGAGTTAACTAGGGGAATGCTGAAGTCCCTGCTTGCAGACTTGAGTACAGTCAAGCTGTCCAAGGAGGTGGTGGGGTCGCCATCGCTGGGGGTGTTGAGAGCGAGGCTTGACAGGATGCTTGGTTGCATGGTTTAGTTGATTAGGTGGTGTTGGATGATGGGTTGGGCACGATGATCTTGAAGGTCTCTTCCAACCTGGTTTATTCTATTCTATTCAACTATGTCACACTGGTCTGTGACCCCCTAGAGAATGTTTACCCCAAAAGAAGCCAACGGTTTCCTATTTTATGCAAACTAGGCCAACAGATTCTCGAAGTGTTAAAAATATTCATCTCTTCTTGAGTAAAAGCAGATTAAATGAAGCTGGTTGGCTGTTTGCTATAATAAACCCACCAACCTGTCCTTGTCCAGAATTTATTTCAATAACATGTTCACTTCAATAGTGGGTAATAAGAAGATTATTTTTGAAAAGTAAGAGGAAAAGAACATAAGCCTGAAACCCACTTTTGTTAGTGCTGCAGTATGCATCTGTTGCAAGGTTAATAATAGAGTTATCTCTGTCAACAAAAGAAAGAGCCTGACAACAGAGAAGAAATCCAAATGGGTTTGAGATCCTTGCATAATTGTTATTTTAATTGCCATGTTCAGAAAAAGCTTCAGAGGTTCCCCAAACGCTTCTCATCTCCAGATGAGATTTACCAGCGCACCACTCACAAGCTTTCTTTTCAAAAGTCACTTTCTTGTTTTATCGTGTTTACAAAAACTGAAGTGAGAGTTAGTTATGAATCTTCTGGTATTTGAGTCGCTGGCAGATGCTAGAAAGGCTTTGCTGTGTGATAGAGTTAAACTCTCTGGGACTGATTACAAAGAAATTCCATTAGCAATATTTAAATGCCATCTTTGAAAGGCACTCTATAATATGCGTGTTGGCGCTGATCAAGAATAGTACCTTTTAAAAATGAAAAAGTAATGTGACTGTTAGTTTAACATAAAAATGTCAAACTGTGGGCAGTCTCTTGTCAATTAAAGAATCTGGGCTATTCCTAATGGGAATAAGGATGAAGGGGGTGGGGAGAGAAGTGGGTACTGAAAATTGCAGATGTGCAGAACTACTCAGAGATAATTTGTGCTGGCAAATAACACTGTCAGCCAGTTTGGGAGTAATACAGGCAGGTTGATACCTGTTCTTCCTGAGTCTGATTTCTTTTGCTTAGAATCTTCTTTAATAGCTAGCAAGGCTTTACAGCAAGCAGGGCTATGTTAATGGTGTGCTGAGTGGAGGTGGATTTGTCCAGATTTAAAGAATGTGCTTTAGCAAGCTCATAAAATGTATTAGAACAGCAAACTTGCTTGTGCTGAATGGAGGGATATACCTGAGAGGAATGAGGATCCTTTAACTTGGGAGGCTAGTGGAACTGGTGCTTTGATAGGAGTGAAGGGATGTAGATGTGCATCTCTATTACCTGTCAGTTCCCGTTAAGGTTACGTCTCAGTATAAATAAAACACCGCAGTCAGGTGTCAACCCTTGCCTCGTCTAAAAGTAGCTTCCAAGGAAACAAAAGTCTGGCAGAAGTTCATTTGGAGGGGACATCATGTAACAACTCTCTGTAGTAGCTGGTATGTGGGTTTGTTACTTGCTTTTGGGAGGTCAGTGGTGTGTTTGGTAGTGGTTTTTTTCCTCTTCTGTTAAAATACCACTCTTTCCATTGTGTCGTTCACCTCCCCACCTCTCCTTTTTTCTTTTCCCTGGACATCTTTAAGCCATATATTTAGTGTTCTGTCTTCCTGGGCTTGCTTAGAATCTCTTCTCACTGTCTAGGTAGTTGCCGTTTCTTCCAAAAACGTCCCACCTAAAATGAATCCTGCGCAACAGCTGCTGCTGTGACGGAATGTGAATATACTTCAACAGCTGTCTTATGATTTAAATGTAAATTGGAAAGGAAGCATTAGCATCTTCATTTTCCAAGACAGGAGCTGAATGTTAGTGTGATTTGACCAAGGTCATGCAGGTTTGTGGCAGATCTAGAAATTGAACATTCCAGTCCATTGTGTGAGCCCTAAGACATTCTTTCATTTTAATATTTATGCTTTAATGACAAAGTCTGAGTTGTTTATCTAACCACTCACCCACAAGCAAATGGATTCTTTCTTGTTTTTTTCCATGGGCTCCTTGCTTTTATTCTTTTCTTTCCTCCCCCCCCTCCCCCCCCCCCCCCCCCCCCCCCCCCCCCCCCCCCGCAATTCTTCTAAATGCTTACTGCCTGCCATTATTTTTTTCCCCCTTTTCAACCCAGTATCTTGGATCTTCCTCTTTTGTTATTCTGTTACTCTTTGCACCTTAATGTCTTAACATGTCTCTTATCCAAACTTCTTAAAAGCATTTCATCTGTAGATCTGATGCTTTTTCATGTCAGCTTAATATTTTGCCCTCCTTTGGGGCCACCGGTTGTTGCCTCATGTTTTTTGTCATTGCTAATTGTTATGCTTTTTTTTTTATTGCCATGTCCTTCTGTTACCCTTTCACAATACTCCTCTCAAAATAACTAAAATACAGCATAGCAAACCAACTGTTAAGTAAACCAATGGACAATTTTACCATGATGTCACAACTTGGGGTCCAGAAACTATGCTGCAGAAGGCGAGCTGAAAGCTGAGCATCATTCTCTCTTAGTACCACTAATATCAGATTTTCTCAGCACTGCTAATCCCCAGTATTAACACATTAATTGTTCTCTAACAGAATAATTGAACGATCTGGTAGAAAGCAGGTGCTGTAGTTACTTAGGTTGCAACACAAAAAGGTTGTCTTCACACCTTCCCAAGAAGGAAACTAAGTTCTCGGTAAGTTGAGGATCAAGGGCAGTTGGAAAGTGAATTCTTGTGCACTAATAGTGCTTTTGTGGAACTTGGGATTTTTTTTTTATATATCATAATATTGATATACTTGATAATATCTGTGAGGCTGTTCCTCCTGAAGGGTGTCAATAATGCTAGAGTTGTTGATAAGACATTAGAAGGGCTGTGACAGGATGGAAGAGTGCAGGAGAATCGTTAGGACTGACTTCCCACTGCCAGAGGGAGAGGTGTCTTCAAAGGCCAGCAGTGAAAAGAGATGTCCAGAAAATCTGAGGGACTGAAGTTTGTTCTTAAACTTGTAACAGGGGGCACTGAGATCTCCAGGTGTAGGGGAATTTTAAAATGAGGTACAAGTAATAGCATGCCTGAGAGGCATATGAGTGTGCACACTTTCTGAGGGGGGGCAGGGGGGTGGGGGCAGAAAGAGGCATCAATTTTGTTTCATTGTAGGAGGTGTGAATGTGGATGTTCAAATGTAAAGGAAGTTCTCCCAGTGTTTGGGGCTCACTAGGGCAGATGTTGCAAAGCACTGAGAGGAGGCAGCGTGGGCAGACACAGGGCAGGCAGTGGGGTGGTGTACATCTGTGGCAGGTTGGACTTCTGTTGACATCTAAGATAATTTGGTAACTTTTATAAATTCTATGTAATGAAAAAGGCAAAAATTTTTCATGTAGCTGAAACTTTAGGCGGCTTTTAAGAAAAGGAAACTACCTCATTAATTTGATACAGGAATATGTGAGCCTCTAATTAGGGACTTTAATAAGAACAGCAGTGGACTTGCCTTTGTGTAATTGTGATGAGAACTTGTTCTCCTGAGTTCTAAATGTGTGCAGTTTTTTTATCATTGCATTTTATCTTTAAGGAGAGAATAAGTGTGCTTATTAATGTGGTTGTATTTACCTTTAATGCAATGCATTAAGTATCTATTTATTACTTAGAAGTCTGCATTAGCAGAGTCTGTGCTTGTAGAAAAGCAGAGCTATTGATTAGGTTACTTCTGAGGCACTTCACTCTCATTGCAGTTGGAGCAGACTTGGTGTGGTGTACTCTGGTTTCTATAAGGAGGGTACTATGCATGCGTGTCTTGTCCACAACTTGTTTAATGGTTGCTGTAGGAAGTGATTTTTCTGTCTTATATGACATTGGTATTGTTTGAATGGTGGCATTTCCTTCTTTCTGTTTGTTCTCCTAATGGTAGTAATTAACAAGTTCTCTCTTCACTTTTATTCATCCATTGATCACTCAAGTATCATGAATGAGGTCTCAGTATGTGTACTTCTGCATGAAATGACATTCCTGCTATCCCAAATAGCTTTCAAAAACAACAACAACAAAATGAACCTTGCAGCACACATGTTCTAAAATTACTTAGGTAAGAAAGAGTTCAGACATCTGGACACCAATATATGACTACAAGGATTTTTGTGACTTAGTGATGTTGAAAATCATAGCAAGAGGCCTTGCTATGATTTATGTATATTGCCGACCTCACAGCTTGCAGTGAGATCAGAGTTGAGCAAGCTTATTTAGTTTTAACTTTGATGTTTTTGAGATAATGAAATATATTCTGGAAAACTACATTTTCAGTGCTTTTTGTTTCAGTTTGAGAATTTTGATTCTAATTTTTTAGGAAGATCTTAATCTGTGTAGATTTTCCCCTTTCAGTTCAACAAAACTCACTTTTCTTGAGGAAGTTGAGACAGTATTTAATTTGTAACTCTTTCCCCACCCCCATCTCTTAACTCCAGGTTCAGTGCAAAGTCATTTGCAGGTTTCTAATAAGGGTTTCAGTACTTAGACCCCTTGCTTCCAGTCTTTTAATTTGAGGTTCTCCAGCAGAAAAGAATGTTTCATGAAAGTCAGAGTATTCCCTGTATGGGAAAAATTGATTTGCTGCTTTAAAACAAATTTAAGATTTCTGCTGCATGGTGTAGGAGTTATCTTTCTTTATTTGGGGGTATTTCTGGGGCCTTGGTTTGTTTTGTGTATGTTTTGCTTGCTTGTTTTTTCTTTTTAATATTATATGAAACCTCACATTCTTATCTCTAGAAAACAGGTGGGTTTGAGTTCATGAGCAACAGTGGCAAAGCCTGGAAAGATATAGGAAGGTATGAGTTGAAGTGGGGAAAATCATAACTAAACCACTAATTTCCATATCCAGCAACATAGACTGAGGGATGTAAAGGCTACACCTCTTGTCTTCAGGAGCTTGCACCTCATATTTGAGACATGCCTGGGAGATTTTTGAGCAGTATGGCATCCTATCATAGTTTTGGTAGGAATTGCTGTGCATAATGAATAGGTACAGTGCCATAACATGGTTTACTGCCTAGGTTTCATGAAGGAAGCAGTGTGCAAGAGAAGTCAAAATAAAGCAATAAAAAAAATTAGAATTTAGGGAAATGTAAACACTGCCTTGTCATTTGCACAACCAGGAGCATGTATTGAAGGAGTAAACATGGATGCTCCTGCTCTGAAAGCCCAGCTACAGACTCAGTACCTCTTTCACCCCTTTGAGATGCACTCTTTAACCGTGCAAAACTGCCTGCTTTGGACTGAATGTTATGTTAAACCAGCCCTAACTATTTCGGTATGTCTGAGGAATGCAGTAAGTGAAGCAGATTGCAACAATTGCAAATAGCACTTCCCAGCCTTTTTACCACTGTCATATTTCAGATTTTTGTAGTACTAAAAAAGCTAGTTAATCAAGCAACTGTGCATGAGACTGGATGGCAAGATGGTTTTAGCCCTGAGATATCTTTTCGATGTTTACTGTGGTTTATTCTTTTCTTGTCTCCTGCTACAGAAATGGTATTTATTAGAAGTGTTTTCTAATGAGACCTCCTGCCCCACCCATCTGGAGCAGTTGGGTAATGCCAGGCAATTGTGCCAGTGCCATGGTAAAGATATCAGGTGTGGCTGTCTCCTACAAGAAAGTGTGGCCATTTACTTGGAAGACATCCAGAACTAGGGAATCCTGCTCAACTACCTTGCAATGCTTGCCAGCTTTCTTGCCAAGATGCCTCATCATTCCTGAAATGATTTTATAGCCTTGTTCCCTGATTTAGCCAAACTGCCATCAGCACAGGAACACTAACAAGGAGAAAACTGTTTTCTGCATACAACTTCTTTCTCAGATTGAAAGACTCCTCAGGAGGTTTTGTTTTTCCTTGCTGCATAGATAGGTCCATACACACAAGTGCTTATTTTGTACTGAACAAGGTGCCACAGGAGTCAGAGGGTTGGGGTGATTTGTGGAAACCCAGTCCTGGCAGGTACTTAAGATGACATTGTCACTATGCTTATACACATAGTCTAATAACTTGAAGGGTGCTTACACATGAATTTACTATAATAACATCAGTTCGAATACTACTTGTTTGCTCCATATATACATGCCTGGTTGGACTGGGAGCTTTCCTACAGCTGCTGCTTCTCTTCCTGCTCTCTCCTTCGGAGGCTGTCAGCCGTTTTGCCAGCTCACATTCACTGCTGAAACCTTGCAGTGCTCTTCTTGCTGATAGTTTCACTCAGTTGAAAGCTTCTACCCATATGATGTGTATCCCACAAGACCACTGCTTGTTACTCTCCCTCTTGGGAGGGAAACCCAGCTCCCCTAAGCTGCCTGAGGGGAGCTGCCTGCCCTGGGCAATGCTGGCTTTAGAAGTTTGTTTGGAGAGGTACTGCGTGTTAGTGCCTCAAGGGAGATAGCACCTTGCCTACTGCCTGTCTCTGATGGTGCTTCTGCAGCCATTAAAAAAAATAGTAGTCCAAACCATCAGAAACAGCACACTATTGGAGGGAGAAGTGCTTTTAGCTTAAGTGGAGGTTTGTTCTCAGGGTCCTCCAACTGCTATGAGGGAGGGGATCTTATGGCAGCAGGCTGATGTGGTGGAGACTGCTGCTAACATGGCAGGAATGGAGTGAGGTGATAGGCCAGGTAGCGAGCAGCATCAGATAATGGGAAGAGGTCCATTTGGGCACCTAACCTACTACTCCCTGGTTGTGGTCTGGTGACGAGAGGGGTGCTGTGGAGCTGTCAGTCAATTGTATTGAAACTGTGAGGCTGCTGATGACACCAGAGGATATTCTCATGATAATTCTGTATGCACAGTGAGAGTGTGACACTGCAGTTCACTGGAACAGGATAAACCCATGTAACTCACTATCCTGTCCTTGCTGAGTTTTAAATTAAGGTTTTGTTGTTGTGTTTGTTGGTTTTGTTTGGTTGGTTGTTTTTCTTTTTCTTACAGATAATATTTTAAGATTTAAAGGTTCTTGCTCTTTTTAATTCCCTTTTATAATCATGTTTGTGAGCTGTGGCCATGGAGCTGCATTCCTTTCCCCTTTATCTGAGTGGCTCAGGTAATGGCAGCAAATGCTGCACTGAGGGTCGTGGAGTAGGCAAGGAAAAGGCTTCCTCCTGGCAGAATAATTTTTTATTCCATGGGGAGACACCATTTCTTTGTAAAACACTCCTCTGACTTTAAAATAATACATAATAACTATAAAATTACCAAATGTCAGGTAAACAAAAAGTTATTAAGGATGACCTTATTAGTTCTATCTGCAATTTTCAGAGTGAGGTAATTGTCAAGTCTCACTGTTATTAGGTTGAAATAATAGTTTGGGGACCATCAACATTAAAATTTCATTATGATGGGACAAAAAAGCTCATGTATAATCAATACTAAGAATCCATTATTATTGACTTGGAATGAATGAAGCATGAACACATTTGTGCACATATGAACAGTTACCAATCTTTTGAATAATAAAGAATTAACACTGCACAGATAATGTCATTCTGGGAATTGGACTTGAACTCAAATTGGTACATGGCTCTGTTTATAAAGTTGGATTCACATCCCTTGATAACTTCCATTAAGCTGTTTCTCAAAATACTGTGTCTACAATTTTGTATTCCTCAGCTCTGGCTTGAGAAAGGTAGAACAAACAGGTCAGGTCAGTGGAGTGTGTCCTGCTGCATGTAAGGTTTGGAGATGGTGCTTGCTGGGATACTTAATGCAGAAAGCACAGGTGAGTGGGAGCCACTTGGGAGGGTTCTGTTGCTTTCTGCTTGGCAGTGGTATTTCAATGAGATAGTTGTTGCTTGCATTGCAGGCACCAGGTTGAAATAGGTAAGGGACAGCAAATGCTGAATGAAGAGAAGCACAGAGCCTGTGGAGTGTGTTGGTCACTGGGGATGTGTCCAAAACTGGGAACATGGCGTACAACACGACCTTCTCTACTGCCCATGATGTGCCCAGACAAGCTGTTCCCAGTATGTTCTTTTCTATTGCTGTGGGATATGTCACATTGGCAGTATTATTAGTCTCTTATTTTCCTCTGAGGAGGTGGACCCAAAATGCACTAAAAAAAAAAAAGGCACAAGTTATTATGTGCTAAATCTGATGCATTTAAATTCTTTTCAACCTCACTTTGAGCTTCTATGTACTAAGTGCCTTTGAAAGGTGTTATTTAAGGGTATTTTAACCCTGCTTCCAGACTAATAGCTGCTTCTCAACATTATCTTGGGGCTGGTTCACCCACTCCCTCGTGTTGGCTCCCAGCTGCTTCAATACCCACAGTACTTCAAATCTGAAATAGCTGCTGACTTTAGACTGTAGTTTATACAGGGAAGAAGGTTTAGGTTTAGGCTCCAAACCTGCCTTTACTTTTACAGTGAAGAAGCTCAAACATGTAGTGTTACTTCATGTGTAATGGAATGCTCCTACTCCCATGTCTTTTAAATTCCCAGTCATGGAGCACTACAAGAGAGATTCTGCTCTTCTACTATGAGGCATCTTTGCTCCGTGCAAACTGGCAAGCCCTTTTTGTGCTTGCTAGCCTAGCCAGAGAGCACCTAGGAACAATTTCTTGCAGAAAATAGTCATGTTTTCTCCAGTGGCTTCCTTCTGTAGCATGCCCTATTTCTGAAGGAACTAGGAAAGCCACTAGTCTTTTTTTTTTTTTAAAGTAAAGAGATCTTGTGGCTGCAGCACTTGACAGGCTCAAGGAGATTTTTGGGGAAACATGGGAAGTCATTTATTTCTTCTTTTTCAACTGTGAAATGGGAACAATCATTTTCTTAGTCAGTGGAGAGGGAATAATTATTTGTTACTCACATTACAATAACACTAAGGACTGTTTGGGCTAAATGCCCAGAAATTGAAAAAGTGTATTTTTTTCCCCTCTTCCCTCCCCCCCCCCCCCCCCCTTGAAAAGCACTGATAATACTTTAGATGGAATGAGTGTTGTATTGCAGTGGCACCTGCTTTAATCCGTTAGAATTGGTATAATTATGAAAGAAAGACAGTGTCATTTCCTTTCCACTTTTACCAACAGTGCATTTTCCCCCCCTTGCACTTAAATTTCAGCTGCCTTTTTTGGGGGGTGGGGGGGTTGAGGGTGGTGAGAAAGGAAAATAGACAAAGGGCAGTGACCCAACTGAGAAGCCCATCTGTGTCTGAAAGGGGCAAGAAAAGTAACTCCAGTAGGACCTTGGGTTCTGTTGCTTTTGCCTTGCTGCTGTGGAAGAGGAAAGAATCGGACCTAATCCTTGGAGTGAGGATGGATTATACTAGTATATTATCAGTGCCTCCTTTCTGAGAAGGGGGCTAGAAGAAGGACAAGCCTTTTAGCCTTTCCAGCAATGAAAGCCAGAGGTCCAAAATACTCTTTAGGGCATGTGAGCAAATATTTAATTTGGCTTAGTACTCAAAGCCTGCTTGATGAAGTGATGTGCATGCTTTCTTTTTCATCATTTGTCCCTATGAGAGCAGGCATAACAGACAGCCTAAGATGTCTTTAGTGAGACTGAGGAGAAACATGCAGAATTATGACAGGTACCAAAATATTTTTGGAGCCACTTTCTCACTTCTGTAAAAAATTTTTTGCTGTTTTTGTTCTATTGACCCACGCAGTGAGGCATTGCATTTCCCTTACCTGCCTGAAGGTAAGGAATAATGAATGCACAGGTGTTTAAAGAGGTAATTTATATGTCATTTTGGAGTCTGAACCTAATTTCTGGAACTGTTGTTCAATTTTTTTTAGTGTGGTTTTTTGGTGGTTGGTTGTTATTGTTGTTTTGGTTTTTTTGAGGGAGAGATACAGGGCATTTACAAAAGGTTTTGTAGAACTCCTGCCATAAATCACTAAGTTGTTCAGAAGGGCACTAGTAAAGAATAGCTGAGTATATATACATTTAGGGAGGAAGAAACCTTTCCACCCTCCTACCCTCTATCTTATCAAGCCTCCTGCTGATTTATAAGATAGGTGATTAGCCAGAAAAACTATCAAAGTATGCCCAGGATTTGTATAGGCGTTTAAAAAGACAATACCATTGTATTCACACCATGGTATTCATCCCTGATGCAGTTCCATAATATTAACTCTTAAACATAAGTCCCCCAAATTAAATCTGCTGCTTTATTAGATTGAGTGATCACTGCAGAGTTTGCCTAGAAAAAGCCTGTTTTTCTCCAGCTTAGTTGCATCAACCTACCTTCCTTTTAGTGCTAAAAGTAATTTCAAGTAATTCATTTCAAAGCTGACTTTTGGGTATAACTGCATTTTGAATTGAGTTGTATTTTTAAATCCAAAGTCTTGGATTTTTTTTTAGTTTACTTTGGGTTTTTTTGTGTCTAAAACTAGGCAACAAATGCTGTAAAACTTGCACATCTTGTCTCCTGCTTCTTCTGGGTGTCTGCTTCCATTGTCTGGTCCCTGTTGACCTGTTTATTTGTTTCCATCTGTATGCAGAATTTCTTTTGCCCCTTTATCAAGAATGGGTAATAATCTGGAAAGAGACACAGACTTGAATTCATTTTCATGGGCAAAATGTTTCAGTTCTGTCTGTCTTGTAATCTGTTTCTACAACTTTGAGGCAAATGATAAAGGTATAGTGTCTGCTATAAAAAGTAACATTTCAAGTAAAAGCATTTACTTATAGGTCATAATTGTTTCAAAGTAGTATTTATAAGGGGTAAATGCAGTGCAATTTACAATACCTTAAATCAGCCATGAGAATGCTTCATGCTCATAAACTGCATTTCACTTCTGAACCGTTATGAATACCCAAGAGACAATGAATTTGCACACACACATTTTGAAAGAAAATCCAAGTTTTCTCTTTTGTGTGCATGAAAACTTCTTCCTCGCTGAACTGATACCTTGTGTCCTTGGCCTTGTTTTTATTACTGTAGCATACCTGCCCCCAGTAACTGTAACTATAGGCAAGATCTCTAATTTATTTTTCCCTCCCTCCTCCTTCTTTCCATTTGGAGAGCCCATATTACTGCTGAAGAGAAGTTTCAGCTTTATTAAGGTAAGAGCATATCTGAACTCAATAGAAGCCCTTTTTGTGTGACCCCTCCACTAATGCGGCCCTTTGGATTAGAGAGAAGGATTTCCTTTTCCTTAGCAATAAAGTAGCCTACTCACAGAACTGTTGGTACTGCTATTTATTCCTCTTCCTGGATGGAAGCCAGCATAATGACAGAAACTGTAAGCTGTTACTTTCAGTGGTTTATTTCTACTACATAAGAGAAATGTTTACCAGTTTGATGTGCTCCAGCCATCTTTTGTATTTAAAACAAATGATAACCTTCCATACCTTTCTGCCACCTGGTGTCCAAGCTCAGGCAAAACTCGTTGGCTTGTCCAGCTGAATCTTTAAGACTATTCACAGAAGTAGACCCTTTTTATTGAAAAGATATGGAACAGTTGTATTGATTCAGTCCTGCATCCATGCAAACGAAGGTTTGTTGTCACTCCAACTTGACAAGAGCTGCCATGACTAATGTCCATCAACTGCTGAGGTGTGAGCCATTGAGAAATAAGTCTAGCCTTCAAAAAGAAATCTGTTCAATTTTTCTGAGTGCAAAAAGCATCTTAAAAATTTAACCTCTGTTTCTTTGTCACTTTTAACACTCAGAAATGTTAGACAAGCGGTCTCAAACCTCAGAAAAGCTTTGTGAATTTTACTGAGGTTTGAATGGTGGCAGGAAGATTCTGAAGAGAAATGTTTCTGCTCAAATCAGCGTCCAAAAGTTTAGGCCTTCATTTAAACTTGTTCCTGTCTTTGATCTGGCAGATGGAGTGGAAGTCTCTTGGCATCTCATATTTAATTTATTTTTTTAAATTTATACCAGTGTAAAAATGTTATGAGAAAACTTTGTCACTTGGCTGCTCTCCCTTATGCTGTCAGGGAAAGCAGGTGGTTGAGAGACCTTGACTTTAGTGGGACCTAGATCTGGACTTCAAAAACTTGTGGGATGGAGGAAGGGGAAATTTTGAAGCTGATATTTCCAGAACATTTTCATTAGAGAATCTTATTAGCCAAGCCAGAGTTTGTAGATACAGGCTTACCTTACCTAAACTGTGCATAACTCTGTAGTAACTCCTTAGAATTACTAGGGTCTCACAAATACTTCAGTTGTTTACATCTTTTAGTTATAATTCAATGAAAAATGATTCTGCCTGTCATAGGTAACTATTTTCCCTGTGATGTTTGAACTTCCATTATGGCATTCATTATAACATGCAATATAAAGAGCTCTTTGTAATTACATTTTGACAAATACACATTTCATGTTCAGAACATTATAGAAAACAACTTTAACTCCTTAGCTTCTGCCCTGTTTTTATTTCACTGCAGTATGGTTGCACTCTTCTTGGACAGCCTTCTTTTTAGGGAATGTAGGTATTACATATGTAAAAAGAGTGCAATTTTATACCTTGTGTGTTCCTATTTGTCATACTCACAGACTGAAGCCTTAATTCCTTGTGTTCTTGACCGAAAGTTAGTAAAAAACCAACCAACCAAACCACAGAAAAGAAACAAACAAAACCCAATGGCTGTGTCATCCCAAGTTGGTTTATTTAACTATGTCTTCGGGTCTTTAATTCCCCATTGATTTTTAACATACTGAAAAACTTCTAGAAGGGAATTAACCTCATTTAATATACCCATTAAGAAGTGCCTAGGCTAAGCTGCTCTCCTGGGCTCTCCCTGTGAATATCAAGAAGTGCTTCTGAATTTGTCCCTTATTTTAGAAACTTTCCACTGCTGATTTTTTTTTTTCTCCAGTGCTCACTGAACTGAACTGTGTGTGGTTCTGGGCCCTGCAATTTAAAAAGGATCTAAATGTCCTTGAATGCCTCCTGGACAAGGAAGCAAAGTGGGCAAAAGTGTCATAAAGCACGTCCTGTGTGAAGTGGCTAAGACTAGTGGCTAAAGACTTTGGGTTTGTCTAGCTCAGAGAAAAGGAGGATGAGGGCTGACCTTATTGCTTTCTACAGTTTCCTGAGGAAGGGAACTGGAGAGGGATCTTCTCCCCAGTATCTAGTGATAAGGTCATGGGAATGGTTCAAAACCTTGTAAGGAATGGTTTAGAAGCATTAGGAGCACGTCTTTACTGAAAGATCATCAATACCCCAAGCCTACATGGTTTTTAAGAGACATCTGGACAATGCTCTAATAACATGCTTTAACTGCTAAGACTGGTGAGGATTTGAATCAGATTTTTTCCATGTTTATTTTCCATGAGATACATTCTTATGGCTTCTCTACTTCTAGGTTTTATGCTTGTCACTTTGATGATTGCTTCCCACTCTTCAGGTCCTTCATGAGAGGCCTGATAGGGCTTTTAGGACTGATACTTCTGTGCTGACAATGAGTGAGCAGTTCTTGAGTTCAATACCCTCTGTTTGGTTTTGAAATCTGTCTTTGTTCCCATAGAACCAACTGTTTCACTGAGCTCTGTCCATTAACAGGAGACCACATTGTATCATATTTATTTAAAAAGCCATGGGAATATTGTTAACCAAAATAGCAAAATTGGAATACATTCAATCCAAAGAGATTTTTTTCCCCTCTGCATTCAAGGCATCAAAATTATTCTTCCATCAAAACATAACAATTGTTATGAATGATATCATAATACTGTGAACTGCTTAAGAGCTTCCACTTTAAAACTGTAATGGGCCATGCAGACAGAAGAGAAAAAAAGGCTAAAAGCATAAATTGAAGATAATCAATGTGAATAGACCTTACCCATTGTGCAGTTTGAATAGGATAAGCACACATTATCTGGCATAATTGGTTCATGTGATTTTTCTAATTGAAGAGAAGAAGTAATTAGAGCCTAATTGAAGCAAAGTAACACAATGTCTGTCAGCACTTCTCCTTCTACCACACATTATATTATTACCTGTCATCTTTTGCTTTAGCAGGAGTAAAAAAAATGCAAAAAACCCCACCACCCTAATATAAAACCTTTGGAGTTTAACTAGCCAAAGCAAAGGTACAGATAAAAGACAATAAATAGAAGCAAATAGGGCTGAGATTAACCATGTACACTCATGGGTGCTTCCAAACTCAGAGTGTATAGTTTGCCCAGCTAGAAAGGAATTGTCTTTTGAAAACAGTATTATAAATTCAGCCTTATTAAATCTTAGAATAACGCTTAAAACATACTTGATTGGAGTTGATGCTCTCTACTTTCTTCTTTAACTGAGGAATTTTTCAGTGCAGTGAAAGGGAAAACTGTTGCTAACTTTAGCAAAATGATAGAGAACATCTTTGCAACCCTCTCACAGTTTAAAAAACAAATTATTTTTTGGAACAATTTTACTCCCCTAAACTGTCTAGAATGAGAAGACCAGTTGCTGCCAATGCAGAAAAGAGATTGTACATGGAAGTGGTCTGGGAGATGCTTTGAATAAAGAGAGAGGACATTGCAGGGTATTCTTCATCTCTTGGGAACAGAAATGTGTTTTAGGGCTTTTTGTTTCCTGAGGGAAGAGAGAGAGGAGGTTGGGTGATGGAGCAGTTATCTCTCTACAGCTACCTGAAGGGAGGTTGTAGACAAGTGGGGATTGGTCTCCCAGGCAACCAGCACCAAAAGACAAGGACACAGTCTCAAGCTGCACCAGGGGAAGTTTAGGCTTGAGGTGAGGGGAAAGTTCTTCACAGAAAGAGTTGTTGGCCATTGGAATGGGCTGCCCAGGGAAGGTGGACTTGATGATCTCTGAGGTCTTTTCCAACCTCATTGATTCTATGATTCTCTATATACAGAGATTTGGGTGTAACTTAAAAACCATTTTTTTTGCAACAGTTAAGGGTAGTGATATCTTGATGTAATAAGAGGCTACACTAAGTAAGGATGGAAGAATATTTTTGGGTAAAGAAGTCGTAACTCATCTCCACTTCCCTTGTGACTATCATGCATTTAGTGTTGTCATTGCCAGTGAAGCTGAATAGTAAATAATAGAGATCAATTAGTTGCATGTTACAAAACCTGTCAGGTTTCTTGCTGGTCATCCTGATATTGGTTACTAATCCATACTGCTGATAAAAGAAACTGCATCTCGCTATCCTTTCAGCACATTTGTAGTGGCTGCTATCACTTGTCTTATGTGTTGGATTCTAAAATGCTGGAGTATGATATCATTGGGAAGATTTCCAGACCAGAAGGTATGCTAGGATTTTGATTTCCCTCCTTGCCATGTGTAGTTTTACCTGTCACTAGTGCAAAGAAAATGTTATCTTGTTTCCTCCATATCTGCAGAAGAAAGAAAAAGAAAAACCATCTGTTTTGGAAACAATGACTCAATCTTGACTACGTACAATGTGCCTCACTTGTTGATGTCATCAGTCTTCAACTTAAGTATCTGAATTGCCACTGGATACTGGCTAACTCAGGTGTTTAAAATGGCCACAGGCAGCCTGGCTTAGACTTCAGTCTAGTGGTCTTCAAATTACAATGAAGTCTTATTAGTATTCTGCTGCAATAGATCACACAGATCTGAGGCCCTTGGCAGTTTATGGTGTCTCAGATCTGACAAATTCCTTAGTGCAAGCACAACATGGCAATGATGAAAGGCTCTGGATGCTATCACTACTACCTTCTAGTTCTTTGCATGCATTAACCGTCCTGGTGGCATTTAGGTAGAATCTGCTACCTCCCATCTGTGGGGGCTGGACTCCCACAGCTGGGGCTAGGCTTATTTCTGAATGTGATTTGCTGTTCTGAAATACATGCTTAGCTCTGTAAAAATAGTTTGCTACATCGCATTGTTGTTTGTTTTTGTTTGGTTGGTTTGGTATTTTTGTGGAGGTGAGGGAAAAAAATCTTTGGACAAAGTAAATACTAAAATAGTAATTCCTCCAGATGCTGGCACCATCAAAGATGCATCCATTCCATTTATCAGCTCTCTAACATAAGGACTTTGTTGTCCTTCACTCTGGAGCGAATGTGGTGCGCTTTGTCTGCGTGGAATGAAAATTGAATGCAATGACATGCTTTGGACAATGTGATGAACACAAAGGAATTAAATCTGTCACCTGGCTAGGTGGAAGTTCTCAGTGTGACAAGCTCTAACACTGAGCCAAACACCTGACTCTTGCATCAGCTCTTGTTTGCTCAGATGTAAGGCATATGTTAACAGGTGAGTGTTGGATGCTGTCTTCCCAACCTGATCAGCAAGTGCATCTTCCAGCTGATCCCAATTAGTCCTCTTCCTTCCTCTCCCCTGCAATATCTACATAGTCTATGTAGGGCACAGAGCTGACCTGAGGATGAGGAGTTCCAACACTGTCTCTTGAAATGGCATACATGAGAGACATGGATGGCAGCAGTGTAGGCTCTACAAGCTTCCTGGATGCCCTTCTGGCTTTCTGCTTCCCCTAAGCATGCATTAAGCCTGTTCTACTGTGCCTTCCCTTCTGCTGACTAAATTAGCTTGATTAAGCCTAGTACATATGACTGTACACTCCAGCCATATATTCTGCCTGACTGCAATGTCAATATGTGTGTAGTTAAACTCCCTTTTGCTTTGCTGAAGCGGTGTGAAACTTTGACTGAGTTCTATCTTTAATAGCTCTACAATTTATGTTCATTGACAATGGATGCAAACCAAAATGAAATTTAGTTTGTTGTGAACAGCCTCTCTCAGTCTCTGTGTTTAATTAAATGGTTCACTCCAGGAACACTAAATATGAAAAACTTGTTAGCAGAAGAGACAAGGCTACCAATGTATCATGTGAGCTGTGTATGCTGGAAGTGAGGTTCTGATCTTGGTGCATATTCCTCTCTTCGTTTGATAATACATCTCAATAAAGTTTTAGTGCCAGTGCCTTCAGTTCTGAGGCATATTGTGCTGGTGTTTAAATGTGTACATACTTTAAGTGCTTCTCTGCCTTGTTGGCTGGAAGTGTGTGTGTAAATGTGTTCTAAGATCTAAGAGCTTTTCACCACGTTCTTCCAAAGCCTGTAAGAAATACTGTTGAGGACGTTAATGTGGAAGTGTTATCTCAAACAAAGTTGAAGGCCAAGCTTTTTGTAAAATTATTTGTCAATACAGTGAGCCTCATTCATTTGGAAATTGATGGAAAAATTAAATTAAGCATTTGCATGTAGTGTAAGATTAATGGAGGTCATATTTCGAGTTTGCTTTATGATTACTTACATTGTAAGCTTCCTTACAAAGCAGATAAATACTGCAGGTAATAGTCCTTAGGGCAGATGTGGTGAGGATAATTGTTTGCACATGCCCAGTGTTGAAATGTCAAGTGCCAAACCCAGCTCTAGGAATACTCTTTTGCCCCACATCTCCAATGGCTAAGGAAAGCTGGAGGTATTGTGGCTAAAAGTGGAAATATTTTTTGCGTACTCAGACACAAGTTATTATAGTATGACTCTGTTCTGTTAATAATTAAAAAGGGAGAAGATGAGAGAACCTAGTAACAATGATTGGATTGTAAAGATCTCCTTTATGAGTCTTTGCCATCTGTCCTCCTAGTGCAAAAATTCAGAGGAATCAAAATTACTGGGAAGCAAATTTGAAGAAAACACAAACAAACCAACAGTTATTCTTCAAATCACCAAAGACTGGAAGGTGAGGTGGGGAGAGAGGATGAGCAAGGAACTGCATCCTAATCTTTTCCTCTGATTAACTTGCAAGGCTTTTAGCATCAGACAGGGAAAAGGAGGAAATCTTGATAAAGAATGCTCTGCAAACTAGGCTGCTATTACATCAGTAATGCACCCTGTGTCAGCTTGGGAAGAATCAACTTTGATAATATTACATATTATCTCATGCTATTTAGTCATAATATGCCAAAATAAGTGTACTAATTCTAAACATTTTGGGGGTTTTGAAGCTCAGGTTAGATCTGTAGGACCACAATTTCAGCCTAGCCTCTAATGTACTACTGTAAATTATAGTGAGATACAATCATATATTTAGCCATCTGTGTGTGATATATTGTGCCAGCAAATAACTGCATGTGCAAAAATTGAAAGCCAGTGTTTGAAAACCTAGCTTTCCTGTTCTGAAATAATTTTCCATTTATATAATAGTAGAGTAACAAGTTAAAGTGCACACTGACAATTATTTGGGCAAAGCTTCTTGGTTTTCCTGAAGGTTCCAGTGCTGAAGAACTATGAAATAGTGATGTCAGGGAAAATGCTGAGCTTCATCACTTGTCAGTGAAAAGACTCTTCAATGAGAGAGAAAATTTGAAGTGAAGGTGTTTACCTGTGTAAACATGTTGAATATGTTAAAAATTGAAAAAAAGGGGGTGGGTGGTGGAGAATGTTTAGAAGTGATAAACAGAAGCTGGGGTACAAGACATTAGTGAGAACAGTTTTGCAGCAGTCCTGCCTAGAGAAGGATTTAAGATGATCTTAAGGAAAAATCTTTGCCAAATTAGCCCACTCTATGGCAGCAGTAAAACTAAGGTGAATGGATGCCAGCAGGCATTTCATGAATAGGAGAGTAGAAAGATTCAAAGAACTTATCTAGATCCTACAGCACAGGAAAAATATTAGGAAAGACATTTAAAAAGGGCTAGTGAGAAACCCCGAAAGATGCTGGTCAAGTCCAATATTATTAAAATGTAGCTCTCAAATAGGATTCACTTCTAGTATTTGTCTATTGCCAATGTTGACTTCCTGACACTAAGATTTCTTGTCTTTTGGCTTTGGAGATGTTTGTTTGACAAAATTTGTTCTTCTTTTATATACTAAACTGCAAGCAGTGCTTAGATCTTAACTTTCCCTTGTTCAGGTGTAGCTTGAGCTGTACAGCAGCAATGGTGGAGTGTCTTCCAAATTTTTATTGTTCTTGAGGCTTGTCTCATCTCTAATTTATTAATAGTGTTTCTGGGCTATGGATACTAAAACTAGAGTCTGTATTCCAATACTAATTACAGTAGTGCCAAACTGAGAGAAAAAACACTACTTGATTTCATTTTGCTATTCACTCTTTCCAAGCATGTTGGGATTAAATTAGTCTTTTAGCAGCAGCATTATTTAGGATCTATACTCAGCTGACTATTGCAATGACTCTGAAGCCCTAGTCAAATTTGTGCCCCACAGCAGAGAAGCACACAGCTTGCAAATCTACACACTGTTCCTAGATTAATAGCTTTAATAGTGACATAAAAACCTGCTCACTGGGCAGAAGGTTGTTCAGATTCTCTGCAACTCCAGTATTAATTAGGAATAAAGACTTCAGCACTAGATAATATGAGGCAAGATGGTGGACACCTTAAACACTAGAAGCTGTAATGTTCTGTGCACTAAGTCAAGGTGATGATACATCCATTGCTTCTGTGCCAGTAACTACCTAATTAGTATGCATAGCTACTGCTAATGACTCCCCTTCTCCTCCATTTCAGGCCAATTCAGCATTCGTACTGGTGCCTCACAATACCATGAGGGAACTTTTGGACTGAACATCCTATCACTAAACATCTCTGAGCTACCATCTGCTTCAGAAGTGAAAGAATCAAATGTTAGTTGAGAAATAACAGAATACTCTAATGTTTTAAAGATTGTCTGAAATCTCTATGGGTAGTCCTCCAAGCTGCATACTCTCCTAAGGATTTCCTGGTTGACCTTCCAAAGCTGAAGCAGATGCTTCTTATGAATGTGTGTTTTGTGGGGCACATTTGTTTATCATCCTTGTTTCGTCTTTTTAACAGTTGAAGCTCCACCCCAAACTACTACTGTGTGCAAGGCTTTAGTGAGATACTGCTTGGTTCTTATGAAATGCCTTACCTGTGGTCTGCTATTGTTACTTGTCTTGGACCCCATGAAAGCTTTTAAAGATGAGGGCTAAAATTTTCCCAAGCAGTTGTGTTTTCATAGAAGGGTCTGTGTTGGAAGGGGTCTGCTAAGGTCATCTAGTCAAACCCCCTCTGCAGTAAGCAGGGACATCCTCAACTAGATCTGCAGTGGTGAACTGAAGAAATAAACTGCAGAAGTCTGCAGGCTCAGAAATAGGTATGATCAAATGAATTTGGACTGCTTTGTGATGACTTCATCTCTTTTACTACCTGTCTATATATGTGATAGGCTTCCAGCCTCACAAAGGGCCATGTTTTCGGTTGGCCTATATAAACCAGTGAGCACACAGACTAAAACTAGCTGGAGATCAGAAGTCTTTGATATCTAACTCATGCCTTTTGTGAGACATGATTTCAATAGTAACTGAAATAAGAATGTGAGAGTCTGTTGCCTTTGTGGTCTCTGTGGGTGTCATAGAATTGTTTGGGTAGAAAGGGATCTTAAAGATCATCTAGTTTGGACCTCCTGCAATGACCTTCCACTAGACCAGGTTTCTCAAAACCCCATCTAACCTGGCCTTGGATGCTTCCAGGGATGGGGCATTTACAACCTCTCTGTGTAGCCTGTTGTGGTGCCTCATCAGGTGCACTGTGAAGAATTTTTTTCCTAAACTAAGTCTATCATCTTTCAGTTCAAAACTATCATCCTTGTCCTATATGAAGTCTTGTTGCAGAACTCTCCTGCAAGTGCACATACTTTACACCCTTCTTGTTCTGAATTAAATTAGCAGGTGTGCATTTCCAGGGAAATGGAACAGGAGTTGGCCAAATTATTTTCCCAAGGTCTTCTGTTTCTGCTGTGAGGTTATTAGCAGAACCACTTTTTGATACACCTTTTAAAAGGTGACAATTTTAATGGTAAACAGGAAGCTGGACAGAACTGTCCTCAACCTGTCCTCTGTGTTGTTTTATTATGGAATTGTGAAAGCTAAATGATTAAAGGCTGCAGTATGTGTTACTTCCTCTTTCATATTTGACAATGGCTCAGAACAAATCTAGTGTAGCTTGAAAATATAGTTTACTGGTTTTGTTATTTCCAGAGAGTGACAAAAGTTGCATCTTAGAGTTTCAGTCTCTGTAATAATGAATGCCTTTATAAAAGTAGTGAGAACTTTGTATGATGATTCAGAAACCTTAAGGATGAGGGCACAGATGAGGAGGGTATACTCGGAAGGTTTATAATTAGACAGTGACAAAATGGATGAAGTCAAATGAGAAGATATTGATAATGACAAATTCTAAAAAGCCAAGGAAAAATGTGACTTAGATATGTTAATGAAGAATCAAAGTCACTGCATTTGGATTTAATGCACTTTAATGGCTCCCAACATACTTAAAATCTAGAATAAAATATGTAGCAATTGCTAATATTCTTGGGCCTCTTCCAGAAACACGTCTAGGCAGCACTGATCTTTAGTCTCCTTTAGAAGACTATAACCCTGGAGTCAATTACTCAAAACTCAGATTTTAAACTAATGTAAAAGAGAACAAAATATGTGTCTCAATGTGAGCCAAGTGATACTTAAAAGAAGTCTAAATTTGGTAAAGTCATTCTGCCTTTCATCTCCTACATTATTAGCATTACAATCGTAGGGATTTCTTGTATGCTGTACGCTAGCAGAAAGTGACAGCTGCTGTACTTCTGCTGGGCCTGGCACCTATTTAGCTTACCCATGTATACAGCTGGTTCTGAGTTTGGCCATTCTGTGTTGTTATTACTTCAATGCCTTTTAAAAAAAATTTTAAAAAGCCCTGTTTCCCACCTACTACTTTGAAGTATCAAATTCCTTTCTGTTTCTCTGTTACTGATGGAATTCCAAAAGTCATTGGAGCTTCTTGTTCCACCTTGAACACTTCACCTTAAAATGCAGAAGAGCTAGTGATCCTTTTTTTTTTTTTTTCCTTCTTCCCCCTTTGACTCATAGGTGAAGGTTTTGGGGACAAGAGAGGAAAATATGATGGCAGCTTAATACAGGTCCCTCAGTAAGACCTGATAATATGCATGGAATGAATCCATTAAAAAGTCAAAGAATAACATTTACGAAAATACAGCATTTACAGCAATATTTTGCCTTATCACCAACCAAGAAATATATTCATGCAGAGCGACATAACATTCAGTGGAGTGGAAAATAGTTTATGTAAAATTGTCCTCACTATGAAATTGTATCAATACACAGGGAAAAAAAAGGAGAGATTTTTTTAAAGGTAAGAAGCAAAGCTGTTCTGTTGCTTCATGAAAGGGCTTTTACACGTGATAAAAATTAGTTCAGACAGCTAAGCAAAAAAGCTAATTCACAGGAATTACCAAAGAAAACAAGTCATAGGCACTGTGAAGAGAGGTTACATTAAGGTCAGGACCTCATAAATGATTGTGACAGAAAATCGTATGCTCTTTTTCTCTCACCTGCATGAAATATCCATGTCTGCACTAACTCATAAATGATATTGGGTCTGTAGTCTGACTCATTCATAAACCAGTCTTTGATAATCCTCTGATGGATGGTTATGATTTCCAGTGCTGAGAAGATATTAATAGTCTGTGTTTTGGGTGCTCTTCATGCAGATAATTTCTTCCCACAGAAACAACAGTGTAACAAGACAAAACCTTTCAGCAAATAGGTCTGATTCCTGTCCAGATCTTCCAACCCATGAGGATGTGTTGGAAGGCCAGAGATGTCTTTCAAGTCTGAGTTCTCTCTATTCTCCAATGTCATTGGAGATGAGGGTCTGAGATTCTTATCAGCTGCTGCTGTTGCTCTTCAAGGAAATATAGAAGGAGGTATAAAATCGTTACTGCCGCCTTAAGCTTAGGTAGGCTCTTTGGTTGTCAGTTCTATTCGCTTGCTTTTCTCTTTCTGCTGGGGCCTACAGCCAGATCCCCAGACTTTTGTCTTTAAAGAAATGATGCTGGAGAGGCAAGGGTGCAAGCCCCAAGGATTACGCACTTACTCTTAGCTAGATGGTTTCTCTGAGCAACGAAGTCCTTCCCAAGGGATGGAGAGAAAGGGTGGGTATGGTGTTTTGGTTTTGTGGGTGGTTTTTTTTGTTCGTTTTCCTTCTTTTCTTTTTTTTTAGT
Source organism: Dryobates pubescens (assembly GCF_014839835.1). Taxonomy (NCBI): domain Eukaryota; kingdom Metazoa; phylum Chordata; class Aves; order Piciformes; family Picidae; genus Dryobates; species Dryobates pubescens. The sequence goes on from NC_071633.1 coordinate 11,084,360, forward strand.
GCCTTTTAGTATCAAAGATCATTGCCTTGTATCTGTAATTATAATAGAGATTTTCACACCACCCCACCCCCCCAAAAAAAGAAAGTTACTTGATTACTTTTCTAGCTGTTCAAAATACAGTGGCCTTCTAGGAAAGCTGTGATTGTTAGAAAGTTCTGATTTCTGGTACTATGTAGTTTGCACACCCTGTGTTTTTTTACTAGCCTTTACTGTCAATAGCTTACAGTAGCTAATTTTACTTGGAAACACAGCTTAGCTTAGGAGAGGCATTTTTCAAATGTTTAGTATAGAACCCCGTGATTTTATACAAAAGATACTGTTAATCTGCTTCTGGGTTTGGTGTCCCTGTGTGATATTTGAAAATAGTAAGGGGAGTTATTAAACATCATTGGGGAAAAGTCTGCCTGTGCAAAAAAAATTTGCTATTTACAGGATGAGAATCCTCAAGGTGTAAAAAGTTGTCCTCGGAGAGAAAGCCAAGACTGATTCACTGGCGTTTTAACCTTCTGTGCTGAAAGCAAACAAGCTTAAGGTACAAGCAGATTGGGAATTAATTGGTGTAATTAACATTTTGTGATTATAATGACTTCTAATCAATACTTCATGCAAATAGCTGTATCGATGTGTTGAACCAAAGGGTGCTGGTTGTATTTGAATGGGTGAGGGAAAAACCCAGTGACTTTAAAGCTCTAATGAAATTCAAACCTTTCAGCTCAGGTAAAGTCCTGACCACATCTTTTCCAAGGTAAAAAGAAGATCCTTTAGTGACCTATTTAATTAAAACAGCTCTGATACAGCTGCTGACTAAACCTCATAAAATGAGGTGACTGGAAGATGAAGCACATTCCCCTGTTGGCAATTCCCTTTGTTAAACCACTGTTTCATCAAGTTGGCAAAGCAGAACAGAAAAACCAAACTGGTTTGAGCTCACAGCAATGATAATTCTTCCTGTGACGGGAGTAGCCTGGGACTTGGTTCAGATGTCAAGGAACCAAATGGGATATTAAGAAACTTTCAAGACCAGGAGGAAAGAGTTAAATGTCTCATTTTAGATGGGGGAATAGCATCTGACATATTTCTCCGTCCCTGGAAATCACCATCAATTTTTTTCCTCAGTCCTTTTTCTTTCTGAAGTTATAGACATCATTTGGAATGGGTAGGCTAGTGATCAGAAAAGGTTAGACAGGAGCTGCCAGTTTTACCACACTCCAGCCTTCAACTTCATGTGATAAACAGTACCTTTAACAAAGCTAATTTACCAGTGGTTGCAAATTTTTCCACTTTCAAATAAGAATTGGAGACTGCTGCTAAACTTGACTCAAATATCTGAATCATCTATCTGGTAGTATGATAGAAGAAACAATTTTGCTTTGAGTCTTGATATACAAAACCAGTAGGAAATGGTTTGGAATAGTAGTTTGTAAATCTTCAGACAGAAGGAGGTCTCAAATGCCACAGAATTAGTTCTTTGCAAAATAGAGATCAGTATTTACCTCTGGATGGAGTCAAGGATGTTTTCTAAGGGATTCTATGAAATACATTTCAGGCCTTCAGTTTGAGTGTTGATGGATATCCTCTTACAGTAAACAAGAGACCCTGAGTGATGGGTCTTCCTCAGGGTGGTCTAAGGACTGTGACAAGTCAGGATTTGCCTATGCTGGAAATCCTGTGTTGCGAAGATTGTATCATTGCCTTTGTGATAACCCTGCACCTGACCAGCACTGCTCAAAAAAGAAAATTGTGACAAAGTAAATGAACAAGGACTTTGCATATACAGGGCTGTCTTGATTTTAGAGAGAGAGTAAGAGTGCCTTTGTTGTTTGTGTATTCTCCAAGGAAAATCCACCTTGCTGCTTTGCTGCAAGGAATGCTTAAAGGGTTGCTGGAGTTTGTTGTTAATGTGATGTTAGTTAAAAGCCTTTTGGAGAGTCGTAATGAAGCATTAAACTTTTCAAGACAGCCTAATAAGCAAACTTCCTTAGTCCTCAAAGAGGAGGCAGTTCATGCCAGGTATTGGCCAAAAATATCTGTTGGGATTTTACCCAATAGGTGTGTGTCTCATCAGCATTCTGCAGTGCTGCCAAAGTTTGCTATAGCATGAAGGAGAAAGAAACAAAGAAACATAAGGAGAGAGGGGGAAAGGAAGCTAATGAGTAGAAAAATTGCTTTTTAGCTGTTCATTGGAACTATTTTGGTTTCACAGTGAACCTGAACAGCATTTTAGGTGATAATGTGGGGAAGCTAACGTTTTTGATACCCAAGTAGGAAACATTTGCCTTTTGGGAAGTCTAAAAGGATGGAAAAAGCTAGTTTAAGTGCTTTTCCGAGCAAGGATGGAATGTAGCTTTTGTATGTACTGATTCAGCAAGACACTAGGACCTTAATCTGGTTCCAGTAATAAAAGTGCCCCAAACAAATGATGGGTCTTAGACTTGAACTGATGCAGACCACTCTCCCTTACTAATGAAGGGCTCATGCTTCACATGTATATAAATGTCTGTTTAACTGCCTTGGGAGTATAAAGGGACCTTGAAGTGACTGTAAATGCCACGTGGTACAAAACTTTCTTCTTAAATGATCTTACAATAGGTATATCTCTTTATGCTCTCCTATAGTAAGAAAAACTATATAGAGTGCAGTTACTCAGGGAGAAGAGACACTCAAAGGAAACTTGGAGTCCTGTGTGAGCACCTTCATCTGATACTGCTGTTCATTGTAGATCCTGTGTCAACCTGATGTTTAAAACACTCAGGCTCACTCCTCTCCTCTTGAAGTAAGAGTAGTCAGTGTATCTTTGAAGAAACTTCAGTGATCTGAAGATTTATAGGAAGGCTAGGGTTTGTTTACACCTCATGTGGTATAAAATGAGGTCAGGCAGTTACAGCAAAGTGTGAGATTTTCTGGATGTTTGCCACTTGGGCTGTGTGATGAAGACATGTCAATCTGTTTGATTAGCTAAAGGTATGTGGGACAGTTGTCTTGATGATGCTCCATCTCCCCTAGGAAAAGATGCTTTGAAAGTATCTGTGCTTTAATCTTTGCATGGGTTTGTGTCCATTGCCTTGTTCTACAGTCACAATTAAAGCTTGGAAGTAGCTTAGCTTAAAAAAAAAAAACCAAAAACACAGACAATACATCCCCCCCCCCCCAAAGTGATTAGTCAATTGTTGTGTGCTTTTGTTTTTGTGACAAATATATGAATGAATCATAGACGATTAAATAGTGAAGTCTCCTTCAGAGAAAGAAGAACATTTATATAGAGGACTGTTTGGAAATTGATGTCTTCTGATTGTTAATGAAATCAGACAATGCAATTCAAGTGAAAATGAATTAGAGCTGATGCCTGGCAGACTAGTTGTTTACAAGATTCTTCTGTGTGCTCTAATGTGTAGGGTGTTTTTGCCAAGACTTACTAAATGATGAAATGATATTGCAATTAGAATAAAGACTGGCAGAGATGTTTGTTAAAATTCTGCTATTTGTTCTTCAAAACATAATCAATTGAAAAAGGGCCTTGGAAAATAATGAGAACAAATGAAAAGTCAGGAAGTAGCAAAATAATCACTTGACTACTTCTGTTTAGAGAAACCAGAAAATTCTTTCCAGTGACAATTAAAAATTAAATTATGCAAATTAGGGCTTCTGTCCTGCAGGTTCATGGTATGTGTGCATGTGCAAGAGAGAGAAAAAGCTGTAAAGCTGCCTTCTTGTCTGCAGGAGAGAAGCCAATAAAGGTCAGGCTTATAACCAAACCCAACATGTTCTGAACGAATTATTTAAAACTCCATTTACTGCTCCAAGCGTTCACTATCACCAAGTGAGAGCCTTTGAGCTAGCTGGTGATTCTACAACTAATCACATTCCCAATTATATGCTTATAAGTATTATAAACAAATTATTGATTTGTATAGCCTGATCATCAACCTGCATTAACATCTCGTTGTTCCAGAGGTTATACTATTTGAATGAAAAGAGCAAACTGTAGTATAAGTGCAGCAAAAATCTGATAGAGACAAGGATGCTGAAGAGAACAGAGATGGATAGTTGTTTGTGCTTCCCCCCCTGTGTGTGGCTGGATGCTGAGGCTCATCTTGTACCTCGCTGCCTGTTTCCAGATCATACAGCTTCACCTGGAGATTGCAGGATAGCTGTCAGTAGTGTATTTTTGAGATGTCCCACCAAGAAGTTCTCGCAAGCTTCTCGGAGTAAAATGGGTACTCAGTTTTATGGGAAATGTAAATGTTTTATTGATTTGATCAGAATTTGATGTCATGTTTTGAAAACAAACAAGCTTCCTTCCTTTCCTCCCCTCCCACCCCCTAATTCTAATGTTTAGACACCAAAAACTGGAGAAGATTCAACTACCTTTTAGAAAACCAGACTTGAACCAACTTGTGAAAATGGAAGTGTAGAGCATTTTAAGATGAGATCTCTAAAAGCTCTTTCATTTTGTTTCCACTAAGCTTACATGCAAAACTTTTGAGGCTGGGAGGATTGGCAACAGAGAGATTATTCCATTCACACAGATAATAATAATTAAATATACAGTGAAAGCCTTTGCAAGATTCTGCCAAAATTACTGGAATTAGGTTTAGCCAAACTCATGTCTAGTGCTACTCCATCTGTGTCACTGGTCGTGCCACATCTAAACACAGAGAGATGATGAGTCATGGGGAAATGTACTATAAAGAAACAGAGGGCAAATGGGTTATTGCAGTAAAAAATGTGAAGCAAGTTTCTAAAATAGTTTAATGAAAGGCAGTATTTATTCTTTTTCATACTTTCCCAGCTGGTTAAAATGTGATTTTTAGTTTTGGGAGCTGGCATACAGGGTCTGGTCAGAACTGGTGTAGGGAGGGGAAACCTTTCATAAAGAATTGCTAACAAATGGGATTCAACACTCAAGAGGCTCAGATGGCCTATTAATTCTGGTTCTGGCTTTCTTCCAAAACAACTGTGCTTCTCTTAATTCATGGCTAATTTCTATCAGAGATACCAAGAGACCATTTCTTTTTTCGACAGGAAGCATCCACATTGCTTAAATGGATTCATGTGAGGGGCTTTAGTGAGCAGACATTGATTGGCTTGTCTCTGGGGCCTGGCAAAGGACTGATGGGTACTGGTTTGACATAGGCAGCAAATGAAATACGACCTCCAGCAAGCAGGCCTGAGCTTTTGGGCCTTTGTGGAATCCGGTAGCTAAAGACCTTTTCAATCCCTTTTAATTAATGAAGTGATTTGACTTGACTGAGATTACACTTACAATAATGAATTAAAAAGTAATAAAAAGAAATCTCTTAACAAATATGCAACAGGGAACAAGGACCAAATTCAGTATGTATCTGATCCCCACTGTATATCTTATTTCTGTGTGCACTTCAGATTGATTTTACAAGGGAGGATTTCCTTGTCAAAGCACTGACACCTGCTTGCTTCATATTTTCAAGTTCTGTTGTAGAGAATCTTAGCATTATCATCTCATATGCCTAGATAATTAGTTCATTATCTGTGTTGTGCTAAATTTCTCTGTTCCTCAGGATTCCTGTCATTTTCTCCTAGGATATCCCAGGATATGGCATGTTTTTAGCTGCATTTTGCTGGATGCCAGTGAGCAGTGGTCGCTGCATGTATTTACAATGGAAATGCAGTCATCCAGTGTCACTTTGGTTGGGGGCATGAACGTACAGCCAGCACAGTTTAAATTATTCCCTTCTGTATTATGCCTGAAATAACTCTTGAGCTTTTGTTCTTTTTTTTTTTTTTCCCTACCCCCCTTCCTCATCTTGTGACTTTAAGGTGACATGCAGTAGAAACAATGCTGAATCTACTTGGAGAAAGTCATGTTCTGACTCTGGTGGGTATATGATAATTCTGGAGATATAACTCACTTCCCTAGCTTTTCTTCCATTTTTTTTTGAGTTCAGGTGTCACTTGAGTTGGTGCAGGTCTAATGGACTCCACAGTAATCATTTGAGGCCATTCTGATTGAAGGAAAGAGCCATGGCTAGCTTAGACTTCATAATGTTTCAAGGTGTCAGAAATGTCTGGCTTGTAGCTGAGCGGTTCCTTTGCTTAAATGCTTTATTTAAACACCCAAACCAAAGCAGCTGCTGAAGCTGAAGGAAAATGTGGGTTGATAAAATAAATGGATCAAAGCTTCTGCATTCTTTGCTAAAATCATGACATGGAGGAAACTTCCATAGAAGAGTTCTTTTGGCCTTCAATATTGTGTGTTTGGTCACAGATGCTCACAAGGTGCTGTGTGAGAACACACTGCAGTGAGATGCTATCTGCAGGTGTTTCTTGGACACCTCATGGATGCATCATTTCCACTGTGCAGGAACTGCAGGATCACTGTGGTCATCATTCTGCTTCATTATACTATAGCATGTGCTTCACTCTTCAGTTAATTCCGTTTCTTTCCCTTTACTGCAACAAATTGTCTTCATCTGCTGAAGCACAGATTTATTTTGTTTGCCAGAGCCTGAAATTCCTTTCATCTTTTGGCCATGGAAGCAGCTCTCTTTCTGCTGTACCAAAGAGATGCCACCAACACAAGATTGACGCAGAAAACTTCAAAATTGTTTGTCAGATTATTTTTAAAAATACTTCATAATTTGACAGAGCAAAAGAGATGTTATAAAGGCCTTGTGTGTGATCCACTGGGAGCTCATTAAAAAGTGCTTCCACTTAGATACTATTAGGTTTTTAGGATGAGAAGCATAGTAACATGTAGAAGAGGATTTAGAGTGGTAAACAGTGAGCAGTGGTGTGCACTTGGTTAAATAACAAAGCGACTTTAACTTTACTTTTCAGCAGTTATGGCTTGGTTAAGATGCCACTTAATCACACAAATTTGTACAAAATGCTCCTTAGCTGCAGAGGTGGTATCATCTCTTTGTTCTCGAGTACTTGGAAGTGACCTAAAATTAAACACCCCCCTACCCTCCAGAAGTTTTGTGGCAGGTTTCAGCGTAGCACTTCAGTCGTCTTAAATGTGTGTGGACTTCAGACTAATTTGAAATTAAGAGTCATCAATGAATGACTGTCTGCACTTAAGAAATGTGATTTTGCTGGCCAGGGGCAGTTGCTGGTACTCTGGAAGGAGAATTAATCCAGGGGTTATAACGATTTAATAAAAGCTGCATTCTGTGGCTTTAACTGTATTTTCCTTTAGAAACTTACTTTCTGTGCTTAAAAGCACAGAGCCCATCGGCAAGTGATCTCGTTGAAGACTAACTCCTTTATCTTCACGGTTGCGCTGCATTTGCTATTGCGGGTCGGAGCTGGCTCTTGTCCCTGCAGGTCGCTGTGCCTCCGGCACCATTCTGCCCGCTCGGCGGCGGACACTCCTGCGGCTGGCCCGCCCGGCACCGCTGCCCTGCGCTCCGCCTGCCCTCAGGCTGAAGCGCGCTGGGGAGCCGCGCTTGAGGCAGCAGTGTTGCTACTGAAAGGGGGCTCCCGAGCGGGTGGAACGGGGGCCGGGACAGTGCGGACCGGCGGGAGGGAGGGTCCGGCGGCCGCGGCGCGGCAGCAGGTGGCAGCACCGCACCGGGGATGGGGAGCGGGGCTGCCCCGCAGCTGGGACGGGCACCGTGCCTGGAGGGGCTTCTGATGGACAGATCAACGTGCTCACAGACCCCTACGCTTGAGGCTTCAGCTTGGGCATGTGCCTTAGAGAAACGCCGCTGCGGAGGGTACTTTGATAGTCTTGTTCAAATGGGAAGTCCACGATGCAGGAAAAGCAGGCAAGCAAGAGAATATTTTAGCGTCTCAGCAGTTTAGGACTATCTAAACCAGATGGCCTTACTGAGGTGCTGCTGTCTTGGTAGGTGATGGAAAGAAAAAAAAAATAAATACAAAAGAGGTGTCTTTGTGGAAGATGGCAAGTAGAATTGAGCATGGCAAGATGGACATTGCCCCTAACTTACAGATAGTCATACACACATGTTTACACTTGCAGGGGATTGTGGTAACCCAAGTTATCTAAATATCCTGGTGCCATGACTGTCCTGTGAAGTAGATGGGTACTCATTTTCTATGGGCGAGTCTGTTGGATTTCATTGTTAAAACCAGCTTGAATTAACTTAAAAGTGCACTTGGGAACAGAGGTACAAGTCAAAATGTTAAAGGGAGAAGGATGCATAAATATTAGGAAAGAGGGAAAAGAAATATGAGCTGTATTTTTCTGGCTAATTAGTAAGAGGGCACTATGGTTGAATGCCTCTGGAGAAAGTGGTGATAGCAGTAAAGCTTCTTTAAAACCTTAAATATAATGAAGTGGAAAATGGAGGAGAAATGCTAAGAAAGGGGAAGGTATGTGAGTGAGATTGTCTTCAAGTACCTTTCCAATAGCATTTTAGTCAATCCAGATTAAAGAAAAGTACTGTTTAAATCTAAAACAGCATTAAAGAAAAAGATTTTCTCTTTCAAGACTTGGGAGCGGTGGGAGGAAGAGGGCTGTGAGGAAGGAACAAAACTTTATGGAATTTACTAAACACTTTGGGAAAATGGAAAGGAAAGCCTGGAAATTGAGTAGAAAGGAAAGTTGAAGGATTATGCTGAGAATGAAGGAGGACCAAGAGACAACTGACCTCTCTTTTAGGAGAACTGGAAGAGGGGTAGGAAAACTTAGAGGGCCACCCTCAAACTTAAAAGCTCAAACTAAAGCATACTTTAGTATGCTGCATCTGAATACATGAGCATATAGATTTCAGAGAGTTCACAGGATCTGGCATTTGGAAATTGAGATCCTTGTTGGAAACGTGTGTTTTATTTTCTAATGTGCAAAACTTTTCCAGGCTGGCTCCTTGACGCATTTACCCTCTGTTTCCTTTAAATCAACTCTGTGTGTGTCTCTAGTTTGATATTTCAATATCTGAGATTTATTGATGAGATTTATGTGATGCTGTTGTATTTCAGTTCTAATGTGCACTGTTTCCTGGCAGAACTAGTTTCTATGCTCCTTCTGAAGTCTTATGAGAAGATGATGACAGTATTTCATGAGTTTCCCTCCATGGACCTAATAGTACTTTATGATAGCAGTCAGCAATCTTAATCTTGGTGTATAAACAGAGAGTCTGTGCCAAGGATGAAAGAGTCATGAAAGATAGGTTCATTTAGTCACTATTCAGCATGACAATCTGGATGTACACTAAGCCTGCCTGCAAAATTTCTGATTTGGCGTTGCCAGAAGGAACACCCAAGGAAAAATGTCACTGCTGTCTATGCTCTTAAAAGGCTGCTCCTCTTTGCTGATGAAGACAGTTTGCTGGGCTATGTCAGCTGTGATCTGACCCAGCACATCCATTTTTTTGGTGACATCTGTGGCTTTAGATAATCTACACTTTTAGATAATCTGCACTTTTAATTTTTTTTTTAGTCATTTGCTTTATCAAAAAAAGAAAAAGTAATAATGTTTCAGAAAAGCATTATTTTGGGAACTGTATATCATCCTAAGAGCACTACTAGGTCACAATGTTCAATGCAGCACTTACCTGTAGCAATACCTACATTATGTTGCATCTTCCTTGCCTTGTGCCGTGTGATCATCTCTCAGCACATTGCCCTCTAGTATCGTCTAAATAAATACAAGAAGAGTCAGCTATAGAAATTGAGTTATTTTTACTATTTTCGTGTAATAACTGTGAGCCCTGCAGGCCCAGCACTGGCAAAATACCATAGATCTGTCATTTAGAAGCAGAAATCTCTGTCTAATTTCCCAAATAGAATTTTGGTCCCCTCTGCTGCTCCAAATTTGTTATTGTCGCATGTTTTTCCTGGTGTTTCTAATGAGCTGTTAATGAGCTACTAACTATGTATGTAAATTAAATGGGGTTAGGCATAGAGAGATTATCAAGAAATAAAATGCCGTATAATACTTCAAAGTGTTATAAAATAAATTAGTGTTCTTTAATTTTGCTGGCACAAAGTTGATATTTAATAACCTAAAGCCTCAATTCCTCTCAATGATGTTCATTTAAGACATTATCAATCTGTACCCCAAGTGACATTGCAAACAAGTTCTTTCACATCACCCTCTCTAATGTGTGTGGATTCCTGTGTGCCTCAACTGAATGATCAAGTTCTGAGAGAGCAGTTCAAGAGCAGTGTAACTTACTGTCAATATTTCTGTTCTAATTTAATATGCCAAATAAGAATGTGGCAATGGTGAATGTTTTGGCTGTGGTAATCTTTTAGAAGCTGTGATACTGGAAGCTCCAGTTATCTTGCTTGTCAGATGTAGTTGTATTTTAAACCACAGTAATGAAGTTATGGAGCTGGCTTTACACAACATGAGGGTGCTGCGGTGAAACTGCTTTCTTCAGCCTCCATCACCTTTGTAAAGAAGGGACAGCATGGCCTTTACATTCATGTCACAGCAGACTGATCTTGAAGAGTAGGTGAGGCACAGCTCTGGATGTTCTCTGGTGAAACCAGAACATATGGTGTAAATATTAATATTTCTTAGATGTATTGCTATGGCCAGAAAAGGATCTCCTCCTCTCTCAGTGCTGATCCCCAATGTCTCGGAGAGCTCGAATGGTCTCCTCACCTGTGGAAAGATGACCTTCTCATGTCAGACTAGGCAAGCATTAGCTGAGCTGAGCAACCTGTGCTTTAGTGCAGTTTTTACCTGGGCCCTGTAGTATATATAAAGTTACTACAGAAGAAACAGTTCAGGGATCAGGTCAGGGCTGTACCGATCTCAGTGTGATATGTACAAACCCACTCCAGACTAATTTTTAGTTTGAGCAATTAGGAAAACACTGAGAATGAAAAAGCTAGGATTCTGCAACATAAAATGTAATTTAGTAATTTATTTTACAAGTGTAGTTTAGCTTAAATAATTTACAGTAATACTTCAAAGTATGCTAGCAAATGTTCTGCAGTATCTTCTGTGAAATTAATGAGGTTGTGGTAATATGAGACGTCGTTACCACGCTTTGCCATTAAATGCTGAGAAGTAGGACAGGCTACAGCTTTTTATGGTGGCTGACTTGTGAAGGAAGGCTGGTTGGTCTACTAGGAATCTGCATTATTCTGCCAGACTTCAATGTAACTGCGCATTTGCTGTCTCATTGCTATGTACAAAATGATTACAAAGAGCTTTTCTTTGTTGTGATTTGAATGTTTAAAGGTTTTGCAGAATTGTGTGGTTAGATTAGAAGAAATATTCCAATGGTTTTGAAAAACAAAAGAATTAGTAGACTAAACCAAGAGCATATATAGTGATGCTGTGTGTACTTGTCTTAGCTTCATAGAATAGCTGAAGGTATTTCAGCATGTTGAGTGCTGGCTCGTGCCATGTCATGGGCCATACCTAGCCCATAAGGATGGACTTGCTCTGAATTTCACTTGACTTAGAAGATCAAATCCAAGACCTCCAACTATATTTTTTCAGCTCTTTCATGGAACTATCCAGTGTAGCACTATGTGACACAGAAGGAAAGGTAATTTGAAAATAAATAAATATCCTCTGCTCTACCATCCTTTTTCCTTGAAGAAAGTTAATATACATAATTTAAGTTCTTTTCCCAGGAGACTGGCAATTTTGTCCTAAAACCCTGTAGGGACTTCAGTACTCCAAAGTCAGCACTCCAAAGGCTAGTAACATAAAGCAGCACTCCACTGCAGACAAACTAATCCTCCAACAATGTTTCATTCAGTCAAAAAATGCTGGAGATTGAAGGTGTTACTGCATGCCTGTGTTTCCAAGAGATAATTGTGAATTAACAGTATTTTTCACTGAATGGTAAAAGCAAACCAGCCTACCCATCTAAAATGTTTCCCATGGCTGTTTTGTCCTAAATAAGCAAAGATTTGGAAACCAAGCAATTCTATTTTGTTGTTGTTATAACTTTTTTCCCCTTTGAGTATGCAAATGAAAGCTGTTGGGGGGGGGGGTGTTGGGGGAAAAATGCTTGTGATTTAAACCTCTAAAATTAAATTTCCTTTAGCATGGCATAACATAATCACTCGTGAAGCTGATCAGATCCTGAAAACTGTATCTGTTTTTTGTCTTGGGCTAAGCCTGAAAAAAATTACTGGGAAATCTTGTTATGACAAATTTTAATTTATTTTGCAGCACTAATCTCTAGAAAGCAGCCACTTTCCCCCATGTACGTGTTTTCCTTTGCAAAATCAATACCTGATTGATCTTTTCCAGTGCACACATAGTTTTCTACAAAATTTGCATTAACAAAATATACTGCTTTGGACAAAATCCTTGTTTCTGATTTTCTGCAGTTTCAGTGGAGTGCCCATATGCTGCTTTTTAGGTACTCGGCTATGTGCTCTTGTATCCCATGACAGACCCGAATATTAAAAACCCCAAAACCTATCTGCAGAAAGTGATAGTGTGGGTAATGCCTCCATGGATGAGATGGGTCAGTCCTGATATTCCATTCTTTAAAGACTTGAGGCTGATCCAAGGGGCCTTATGTAACATGAGTGGGATAGCCTTGTGTTAGTCTCAGGAGACAAAGTTAGTTACAGCCTGTTTTCCCCCAAAAGCTCTACAGTGAACTCTGCAAAGACAGATGTGGTCCTATTGCTGTTCCCAATGAATGTTGTTTGTTGGTTTTCTTGTTTGGTTGTGGGGTTTTTGTTTTTGGTTTTTGTGTTTGTTGTTTTTTTTTTTCCATATAAAAACACCTGGAAGCATTGCAAAATTATTGTCAGATGTGGAAGGGACCAGCAGAGTTGGCTCACAGTCTTGATTATATCCCCCTGTAGAGATGTTGGGGGCAGAATGGCTTTTCATGTTGGGAAAACCAGACTTCTTGTATGTTCCTGCTGTATCATAGCATCATAGACGTGTTTCAGTTGGAAAAGACCTGAGATCATTGAATCCAGCCATCAGCTGTTGGGAAGTCAGACTGGGTAGCTGCTAGCTGGATGCTTTTTCATAGACCCATGGTTTCATTCTGAGAGTCAAAACCCAAGGTAATGAAACCAGGTGCAGAGCTGATCTGAAGCCAGGGTTTTGGTACCTTGTGAAATGCATGCCACCAAATAAGCGAAGGACACAATGACTGCTCTTTATTTCTATTCATGTCTTACTGCTGCTGAGCAATTAAGTGTTTTGTTTCTAAGGTTCAGAGCCTAGCTTCACAGAGCAGAGGTGAAGTTTCAGCCTGAATTAAAAAGGTTTTTACTGTGAGGTGCTATCAAGTACTGCACCACTACAAATGGACACTTAGAGCTTATTAAAGTGGAAACAACTCCACTGATGCACACCATCCCATTTGGCATTTTGTATGGCTGAGACTGACAATGAGGGGATAAAGGTGTGATAATGGAAGCAGTGGGGGTAGGGAAGTGGTGATAATGAAATGTTTACGCTGGTAATTGTTTTATGAAGGGAAAAAAAATGAAAAGAAGGGAGATGGAAGAAAAAAAAAATTAGTTTAATGGGCAGTATATTTCTGAACTGAAGCCTTCTTTCCATAAACTGAGGGCAAGGGAAAGGGTCTCTTACCCAAAAGAGGTCATTCCATGCAACCCTCTAAAGGAAAGAGGATTTTGTAATGATAAAAAGAGGGGAGAGTATGCTTCTTACACTTTAATGATTTCTTTGCTGCTCACAGATAGGAACTGGAACTCCACACTATTAGCCACAAATGGCATTTTGAAATGACTTTTTTTTTTGGGGGCAAACCCAAAAGACATTGCTAAGATTTACATTTTCAAATATATGCTGACCTTTTTTTCCTCTTTCTTTTAGTTCATTTGTCATCAGTATGTAATTGAATCAATATATTTCCTGATCAACCCAAAGATTGAATAAGGTCATGGGAAGCCATGTGTGGACATTAAAAATCATTATTTTACTCAAAATGAGCAGAGATGGCATAGACCATTCAGAGTTCCAAATGAAATTCTATTAGATTCTATTACACTTTTACAATTATAGAGACGTTCCAATATTACAAGGGGAAATGAAGTCATAATAAAAAAGCCCAGAGGTGTATTACAAAGAAATGGGCATACTATTTTTCTAGTTAAAAACTTGATGAAAGGAGCTCTGCTACTTTTCAGTTGCTGAGATGTGACCTTGTTCTTATTTTAAAAAATAAAATAAAAAAAATCAGGAGGCAGGTTTCTTTTCACCCTTTATACTACTTGTTTCACAGCATGTTTTAAAGGAGGACAGCATATGTAAGCTGATTTTAAATGTAGAAGGATTTAGAGAAAGATACACAGTGATAAGTTTGATTATGTTTAAAAGTAGATAATTTTAGTGGCTGTCTCTGAAAGTAGTTTTGGGAGCTATTTCCTTGTTGATGGAAGTTGAAAAGCTGTGAGCTTTTAATGTGTAGGAGACAAGTTTGATGATTTTACATGCTTTCCCCAACAGCTCCTCTTTATTTCCACCCTCCACTCTTGTTGAAATTTTTGGCCAAGCTATGAAACTTGGATTTGATTTTTGTTAGAATTTTTATTGGAAAGCTAGAACTGGTGTCTGCAACAGAACCCTTTCCTAGCTCTAGGAACAATGCAGTAGCGCAGTGACCTGTAGCTAAGACCAAGGATGCTCTAGAGTTTTAGAGGTACAGTCATTTTCTGACCAAGGACGCATTTACTTTGCAAAATTTTTTTCTCCATTCCAGAGCTTCAAGATGGGGAATGACTTGGGTGTAATCTTTTCCAGAAATGAAACACAATGCTTGCATTAATTGTAAATTTAATTTTGGCCTACCTGTTAGTGACTTTTTCTACTACTGCATTCAAAGAAATAAGAGAAAGTATTAAGACCGATCAGAGGCAAGTCAAATGAAAAATGAAGCAGATGTTGTCTGAGATACACAAACAGGAAAAAGTGCTGTAGCATATTCCAATCTATCTGTGTAAGCAGAAGTTAGTAGTGCTAAGGAAATACAAAACTGGTAAGTGGCAATACAGGAGTAGCAGAGATCAGCACAAAGCTGAGTCCGACTAGTTGGATAAGGTTTCTGGACATCTGCTGAGGAAATTAGAGTTGAGCTGGGAAATAATCTTTGACGTGTACCTAGATGTGTGTACATAGAGGATTCTAGGCAGACATAGCCTGCAAAGGTAATTAATTTTCCATGGAGACATGAGAAAAGAGGAAACAAAGTCCTCCACTGAGCTTTTCTAGACTGCAAGTCAGATGGCAATATAAAAGAGCATCTATTTAAACCCTAGAATAATGCCTATTGCCGCAACAAATTATAGTCATTTTCAGAAATGAACACTTGAGAGATCACCAAGTGGAGCAAGTGAAGGGACAAGATAAGAAACTATCTTCTTTCCAAGGTTTGGGACACTAGCAGAGTCATTCTGGAAGAATTCATAGTAATTAGGTCACCACTTGTTTCTTTTCTGCATGGTTAAAGGCAGGAGCTGTGATTCAAGACAGAAAGAAGTACTTGAAGAGCCCCCTGGTAATGTCAATGAGTGCTAGAGTGTTAATCTTCTCTAATGTTTCCAATGTTACCTTTTACAATATTCCCTTAGCAGCTGAGCTTGTTTCTGCAAGTTATGAAGTCATCTAGGGACCCTCCTGGTTCTCTCAGCACTGCTATCAGTGTTACTAGAGTTTGCACAGAAAAGGCAACAAACTGTGGATATAATTCCAAAGACAACTGAGTTGTGCTGCTGCTGGAAGGGTGCTTTCTTGAGCATGTTTATGATTTGTCCTTTGTTTTTAATCACTGATTAAATGGAATGAATCCCTAATTTTAGTAAGCATCACAGGATTACCCTGGTCTCTTTGAATCTGTCAAGAGGTGTACATAAATCTGCAGTAAAGGATCAGCTCTGTTTCACTGGTGCCATTGGCATGGAGGGGAATGGACAGTTCAGCCCCATGTTATAAGTTGTGTAAATGATTTCCATTCAGAGCAGTAGCTGTTGTCTTGATTTTGCTTCTTGATAGCTACACTGATATTTTGACCTCATAAACCACAAGTCTGTTTAGCTTCTTCCCACCCCCCCACCCCCCCCTTTTAAAGTTTTGTTTTGTTTTTCTGTTCTCTGGTGGTCTGTATGCCACCTGGGGAAGAGACTTTCTAAGAGCTTGGCACTTTTTGGGGCCTCCTCAGGATTTCAGTCAAATGGTTGCAGAATGTGTTGGTGTAATCTAAGTGTCCATCACAAATAAATACAAATCTAGATGAGGCCACTTGTCTCATGGAAGTGGTTTACAGTGGTAGGTAATCCTGGTAATGTATCTTCACTTTTCTTTCTCAGGCCTCTTGCTGGGATAAATATAGTTTGAACTGATTTGGTTGCATGTACCTGTGCTCAGCCTGTAGCAAGGGGTTAGTATGAATGCAGTGAAGTCATCTAGTCCAACTCCCTTCTACAGTCAGCAGGGGCATCCTCAACTAGATCAGGTTTCCCAGATCCCCGTTGAACTTCACCTTGAATATTTCTAGGGATCAGGACCCAACTACCTTCCCAGGCAACCTGTTCCAGTGTTTCACTATCCTCATGGTAAAGAATTTGTTCCTAATGCCCAACCTAAATCTGCTCTTCTCTAGTTTGAAGCCATTGCCCCTCATCCTATCACTACAGACCTTTGTAAACAGTCTCTATCCTTCTTGTAGGCCCCCTTTAGGTACTAAAAGGCTGCTGTTAGGTCTGCCCAGAGCCTTCTCTTTTCCAGGCTGAACAACCCCAACTCCCTCAGCCTGTGTTCTTAGCAGAGATGCCCCAACCTTCTGATAGTTTTCATGGCTCTCCTCTAGACCTGCTCCATCAGGTCCATGTCCTTCTTCTTAATAAAGAGAATAATTTGTGTTAGATTAAGCTGAAGTCACTTCCAAAGCAAGAGACCCTCACTGAAGGTTGAACATAGGTTTCTACAGCCTGCCTCAAAGCTGAACAGTGAGGTTTAAGTCAGTTGTGTAATGACAATATATACAACTGTCCCAGCAACTTTTAAATGGGTAAGTAATAATTGATGAAACAGTCAATTGCTAGAATGACCTCTCTAAACCCTCCTAGCAGTTACTGAGACATCAAAGTGACAGAGATGGAATCAAGCTAGCAAAGGAGTATGTGCAATGCCATCTGAATGATTTTCAGTCTCAGCAATTATTTTGAGCCCACGGTACTGTACAACAGATCTGAAAGCAAATGCCTAATGAAAAATTGCATTTAAATGTCATGAACTCTTTAGGAGGCTTTCCCACCCTACTTTTTTTTATAGTTCTGCCATTATTCTTACCTCCTCTGTTTACTTTCCTTATAGATAATGTGGAGAAAACAATAGGGAAATGTAGAAAAGGAACACGGTTGCAAAACTATTCTTGTTGTGCTGGGTTCCAAAAGTTTGTTATTTTAAAACTTACAGAGTTGGTGTTTTCTCTTCCCCCCCCCCCCCCCCCCCCACCCCCGAATGCATTGTCCAGCTGTGTTTAATATGCTTCATTCTTTCCAAATGTTAACTAGGATCATTCATTTTGGCAACCACCTCGCAAGAAAATAGGCAAACATTTTACACTGGTTTCACAGAAGCTGATTGATTTGAAGGGCAAATTTTGCTTTCCTCTCCTGTACTGCATAGCACCTGCCCAGCTTCATGAAGAAAGTCATTCGAGTCTGACCTTAAATGATTTGCTGAGAGCCAGAACAGGAGTCAGTGTTAGAGTGGAGGAATTTTGGCTTCTCACCCAGACTTCAAATGACTAAACCATACATCTGATAAAATGAAACTTAAACCTGTGGTAGTGCCTACTGTACAGCACATTTAAAATGCATTTACTTCCCCCACCCCAGGAGCTTCAATAGTTTCAAAATAACTTTTAAAAATAAATTGTTTATTGAAAGATTAAGAGCATTTTATTGACTTTGCAGTTATGGCCAATTTCAGTGCATTTTTGTGACAGTATCTAGTCACAGATAGTCTCTTTCTTACGTGTGATGGTTTTATTATGTGAAAGAAACCTACCTAGTGTTTATCCTTCCCTTGCTCTCTTCCTCACAGTCTCACATGTTCCCCCAATGCTTTGTATGTTAAATGATCTCCCTGTCTCAATTCATATCCCTCCTTAAGAGATGACTTCTGTGCAGGATTCCTGTAATGATTCCCCCCAATATATCCATGCTGATTTGAGACAGGACTTTTATCTGCTGCAGCACATGTGGTTGATGACAGTTTCTGAACCTGATACTGCTGTGTTCAGAACAGTTTGGGAAAAAAAACTTAGGAAAAAAGAATTAAACACTTCCCCCGTTTTGCTTGTCTATTTACCATGCCTCTGTAACAAAAAATGCTTATTTAAAATCAAGATAAATGAACAGATCAACTTCTAAATATGCAGAATAAATTATAATTAGTTCACAAATAATTTAAATATGAACATCTTTCTTTATTAAACTCTCATAGTGCACTCCACATCCAAGAGCATGTGGAACTGCTGTGAAATGGAAATCCTCCATAAACATGCTGCCTCTTGCAGTGCTCTTGAACTCTTCTTTCCCACTCTTGCAGTGTATATTTCTCTAAGCTTCAGGGCTGAGTGTGGAGCTGGGGTGCTTTTACAGCATGTCTACATCATGAAGAACAGAGAGAGTCTGTCCTCTGTGGGAGGATCCTGACTTGGGAGTTTGTGTTGCTCAGTATTTCAAAGCAGAGTTTAGTATCTTGAAATGTGGTTCCAGCTCTACTTTTTTTTCAGCTGAGCCTTTACCAAACAGTAAATTGAAATATTACCTTCCTTTCTTTTTACTTAGCTGATTAATTTCTTCTTTTCCTACTTTCATGACTTCTGAATTTACACAGATGGGATTTTGTTTTAAACTGCTGTGGGCTGCTCCCCTTTTGTGGACAGGGGTGCACAGTAAGTTGTGAAAATGAAGGGGTGGATTATTGGTTAATTGCACAGATGACCATGTTGAACAGTCTTGTGAAGCACCTGTATGTTGCTCATTTCCACAGATGAGATGGAGTTAGCTGACCTTTGGTCTGCTCTGGTATGGCAATTACTATGATAAAAGTATTTTCTGGTAATGTGCTACATGAAATCACAGAAAATGAGGTGGGGGAATCATAGAATCATAAAATGTACTGTGTTGAAAGGGATCTTTAGAGGTCATCTAGTCCAACCCCTCTGCAGTAAGCAGGGACATCCCTAACTAGATCAGGTTGCTCAGAGCCCCATAAAGCCTGACCTTGAATGTCTCCAGGAATGGAGCCTACAGTGCCTCCTTGGGCAACCTGTTTCACTGTTCCACCACCTTAATAGTAAAGAATTTCTTCCTAATGACCAAGGGAACAGCCCTTGTAAATGGTTTTATTCTACTGGTTTCTAAATTGACTTACTAGCAGGGTTTTTTTTTTTAGGTGGTCATTATATTAGGGGGAAAGATGACCATTAATAGAAGGTGCCGTTTGCATCACTACTCACATAGGTTGGATGAGCCCAGTCAGCTCAAAAATTCTGTAAAATGGCATGATGCTGCCCATGGCTTTGTGACTGACCACTGTTCAAGTGTGCAGTAGCAATCACACATAAATATAGAGTTTGTGGAGTTGTGGTAATTTAAAATCATAAGCCTAAAACACTGACAATATTTCAGTCCACTCTTGTTGAATTCTGGTCTACAGTCCATTCTGGGGCTTCTGTTTGGAACAATTTGCAATGGAAGTGGAGTCATGCTTTTCAATTACAATTCAAGAGGAGTTAGGTTTAGGCAGGTGGTCTGAAGGCATCTAAACCAAAACATTCTTAAAAAAATAAAAACCCTATTCCTCTCTCCTCCCTTATTTGTTTTGGGTCCTTTGAACTGGAACCTCTGAGATAATAGGTATATCATGGATACAGATCTATAATCCATGACCTTATTACAGGTGATAAATTAATATTTCCAAACCTAATTGCCTCACTAATGTGCACCCACACCTGTCCTAACTTACTACTTCCATTTCTCAAACTGCCAGTGAAAGCAGCTGATGACCAGTTTCTGCTCAAACAAATTTGTATCTACAAAAGGCAGGGCAAAAAATATCTTACATGCAGAGATAAAAAAGCACCATGTGAAACATAGACAAGTAGTTTGGAAGAAAGCTTGTTTAACCTAAACAGCTTTCTATTCAAAGCTTTTAACTTACAGGTTTCACAGATGTACCACCCTGGAGCTAATGGACTGCGACCAGTATAAATGATAGAACAGTCTGGTCACTTGTGTCAAAATACTCAGGACCTCTTTTTTTTTGTGTGTGTGTGCTGGTTTCATTCCATGATGGCTTTGGTGCTTCACATCCCTCTCTCAAGCTACTGTTCCATTAGACTAGAGCTTTTTTTATTCCTATATATGCTTTGCTCAGACAAGCTCACTTCGTAAGTCAGCAGGAACTCGGCCAAGTAAAATTTGAAACAATCAGTTTTTCTCTGTAACTTAGCAAAGCATGTCTCTGTGGGATCTGTTAGATTTCCTGTGTGGCCTCTGTGTAACCTTGTATTGATGCAGCAGGTTTCATAGTAGTCATACCTCTGGAGGTTTGTTTTGTTTTGATTTTGATATGATGATCTCCAGTGTGGAGGTTAAAGGAAACAAACACCTTTTTTTTTTTTTTTCCCCACTCCCTGCTTCCTACCTGGACTCTAGTCCAGAAATTCCAAAAAACCAGTTCAGTTCATTTGCATATGATCTAGATAGCTCCACCTATACGTAAAGTTTTGATTTTTCTCTGATCTTCTATACTTTGTAAACCAAGTACTAATCCCACTTTGCGGTGTTTTCTCCAATGCTTTTAATTCTCCTAAGAACGAAGTGTTTAATATGTATATTGGTCCCAGTGCACGTGGTGGGAAAAGTGATAAATGGGAATATATTGATTAGGAAAATCACTTAGCTCTAATTTCTCAAATGTCACTGAATAAGAGATCACTCTCATGTGAAGCAGGATTGTCTCATTTGAATACTTTTAGGATTCTTCTGTAGTGCTAGACTTCCATGTCAGAAATCAGTAGTCTGTTGCTAATAATAGTGCAGGGTAGTATCTCTTCAGTGTCTTCAGACATCCTACCCAAACATGTACCATACTTAAAAAACAAACAGCAAACCAAAAAATCCCCAAACCTCCACAAAACCACCCTGTGTAATATTTCTGTCTGACCCTGCTTAAAAATTGAGAGATCCTTAAAAAAATAAATCACAATGTATGAAGCTGTGTTAGAAATAAGCTGAGTGGAGGGTCACAGTGGAGAGGGTTAGGGAATCAAAAGAGAATTTCTGTGGAGGAAGTTTGTATGTTTCAAGAGGTGTACAATTGGCTATTTTAAAAGCTGACAGAGAGCAAGATAAGAAAACCTGAGCAAAATAGTTAGAATCCAGTGTGTAAAAGCCACAGGTGACTCTTAATCGGGGGGTAAATTAGCTCAAGGATTGAGAGGAGTGGTTATTATTTTGTGGCAATAGCAATGCTTTCATTTTCCAGCAAGTTTTTAACAGAAAAAAATTACCTGAAAAGTAATGCAAAGAATAGAAGGATAATTGTGAATTAGGAGCCAAATTATGCCAGGCACAACTGAATAAGTTCTGACTTTTCTTACTGACAGACATGTATATTAATAGTTGGCACTTATTGAACCAAATATGAATATTCATCTTCATTTATATTTCAAGGCCTTTCATTCCTCAAGGACCACAGTGCTTTTGACCAATTTTCATCCACATTACTAAAATGACAGCTTTCACTCCTGGGCCCTGACAGAGGTCTGCAGAATTCATTGGAGGTCCTGGGAGGAGGGAACCAGCTCCTGCTCCCAGCTGTCCACAAACACTCATTAAGAGAGGCAAATATCCAGCAGAATCTCTGTGAGAATTTTTAATCACGCAAAGGCTCTGCTAATTAGGTAGCTGATGGGGCATAGAGAGCACAAGGACGAATTCTTTAAACAAAGGACTAGAAACTTTAAGAGCTTTAATTACTTGGGCACAGAGTTCATTTCAGAACTTGGGAGCAAATTATTCTAATAACAATAAGACCAAGTAGCAGGCCATATTAGTGAGAATTGTGTAGAAAAGTTCAATTTTCTTGAGCTGTCACAACCATGATTGGAGCATACTGGCAAATGAGTGGCTTATGAAGGTGTTAATAATAAACTTTATTATGAAATAGATTTGATGCAGATTTCCTATCAATGGGCATTCTGTAAGTACTGTTTTGCCAGGGCATATTGCACTGTGTCCTATATCCCAAAATCCTCACGCAGCAAAAGCAGTGGATACTTTTGCACAAATGAAGAACAATGGCTATATTCAACCCCAAATCTCCCCTTTTCAGTGCAGCAGACTAGCTTCCAAACCTCAAGACTGAAAATATGTTGCTTTCTTGTAGGCTAGAAGAAAATCCATTTCACTGTCTGAAAATTATGGGTTTACTTTTTGCTTGCTTTGCAAGTGCATAAATAGCATGGCTCCCAGGACACAGTTTAGGCTGGAACAATTTTCAGGATCTGTTTCTCCTAAGTAGAATAAGGAAGAGGGGAACATTGCTAAGGAAAAGGAAAAAGCAGCCAGCTTGAAGGATTCAAATCGGGGAACTGCTCTCCTACTCATCAAGAGAAGACTATAGAAAGTATGCAGCTCTCTTTCCTTGGGAAAACAGAAGGGAACTGATGTGCCAGTCTAGTAATTGCAGCTGAGAAATCTTAGCAAGATTGTTACTGAGCACAAGGGGCACATCCTGCCTCTGTGCTGTATGGAAAGCTGATTTCCTTTGGGCAGAAAGATGGGGTGACCAGGTAGGAAAGAAAGGAGGCATTTGCCATCTGCTGCAAAAGGTTTGCTGGAATTGGACATATGCGCAGTCAGAGTAGGGAGAGCCACTGTAGGGTGCACCTGCTGTATGTCAGAAATCTTCTGTGAAGATACACACTGAATATTCTTGATTTTTATTTTTTAGGAAGGGGCTGTAACTTCTCTGGGGGTTGGTTTCTGACAAGGAGGAAACCAACAGCTTTTACTATGTGTTTATTTACCTTTACAGAAAGCCAGGTTCTAAGCCAGGGCTGGTTTTTCAGTAGATTTGGGGCAAAGAGTGTACACTGATTACTCATATGCTAATTAAAACTTTATTGTCCAAGAACACATTTTATAGCCAAGGGACTCTGATTACTGTTGGTGGGGAGATGGGCTTGAACATGTCAGTTGAAAGTAGTAGGGAAGTGCAAAGGGACAGGTGAAAATGCAACTTATGATAATTGAGGGCTAATTAAGCTCAGTGAGCAAGCCGTGGTCTGGTGTTCTGAGTTGCAGAAAGAAATTAGGGGAGAGAGGAAGGAAGATATATCTGCTCAGGGAACTGGCCTAAGATAAAGCTTCAAGTTTAGTCTTGAAACCTGATCAAATCTTCTGCTTGTGTTTGATATTGCATTTACTGTGTGTTTTATCCACTGCAGAAGAAAAGCATTTCTAGACACTACTGCAGTCTGTGGTTGTAGACAAGCTTTCATTTTGTGTGGATTTTCCCCACGTGAATAAACAGTCTGAGCAGAATGAGCATAGCTGAGTTGTTCCATTAGGAAGTCATTCTGTCCACTGTGGTCCCTCAGTCATTTGTGAAACAAGCTTGAGTAACAAATTGTAATACTGATAGAAGAGCTTTTTCTTCATTCTGGTTTTTCAGTTTTGTTTTAATTCCCAGGAAAGCAGGCTAAGCTGACATGCAGGAATAATTTTGTCACCTTAGTTCCTAATATTTCCGACAGCAGTTACAATAGAATAAACAAATAGGTGAGGGAGAAAACATGAACAGAAGACAGGGACAGGAGAGTCCCATGTAGAATCTTCTTCTATAACATTTCCTTTTGTAATTTTTGGAAAGCACTTAAGCTTCAGGGACAGTCTGCTGCTATTCTCCACCTGGATCAATTTGGGGGAGTTGGGAATAAGTGTAGTTTGATGTTCACTTCGTGTGCTGTTGTGTTTTTCTTAACTACTTGCAAGTCTAGTCTCGAACATGCAGCACACAATCAGTTCTCTCCCCAGTTTGATCACACTGCATTGATTTGAAGAAAAAAAGAATAATTTAAAAATGGGTTCTATAGAGCTTAAGTACAGAATCCAGGAATCCAGCTGAAATTGAGGTACTTCTTTTTGCATAAAAAGATATGCAATGTACTCTTTAAAAATAAGTACTCTTCTAAATATTACTTTAACATATTCGTCTCAAAAAGTGATGCAGGACAAACATTGCATGCTAATTTTTGTTTAAGAAGTATGATTTGTGGTAAAGGTTCATGGCACTGCTCAAGTTCAGAAATGAAGTTTCAGGTTTTCAACAGCTCTTCTATACTCTGGATCTCATGATAATTTCTTTTCTCTGTAGATGCGAACTGGGTCTTTTCTTTCTGCTGTTGTTTAGTGTGGATATCAGTTGCCTGTTTTGCAAGTGTATTCTGAAGCAATGCTCTTCCAATGTGTGCATGGATCCTTAGCAAAAAGATGATGTGTAGGATGAAAAGACGTGCATAGAAGTAGTTTGTCTGCACTGTGGTGAAGTTTTCAGTGAATCTATTTCAGACAGATTATCAAGATCCCAAAACATGAACATTTTTGCTCAGAAAGGTTGCTGTCCCTGCACATTTGTCAACTCTATGTTCTGTTTTGTATAGGGAAAAGAATCATTCATCATGTTGCACTGTCCAGTACAAAGCTGATCAAGAGGCATAACCATTAATTCATATCTGTCCACAGAGGTCAATTCTAAAGACACTTGTAGTTTGTATGAAAACAATTAAAATATTCTAATAGTTGAAGAGTCTTTAGAACCTCCCTCATCTAATTTTGAGGGAATTTGGCCTGAAGTGGGAGTGTGAAGGAGCTAGAGTTTAGAATTGCTGTATGCCAGGGAAAATAATCTTGGAACTGCAGAAACTGCAAATGGCTCTTGAGTGTGGTTTCTTAACCAGAAAGGGAAACAGAAGAGAGATATTTCTTCTGATATTTTAATGTGTTTTGCTAGGTTTATGTCAAGAACAGTTCTGAGAAACTTTCATGATGTGAAAATGCTGGAATTTGTATCACAGAAAGCAAAGCTGCTTTTGTATTCATACCCCTAATGAGAACAACAAAAAAAAATCCCTCCTCTCCATTTTAACAGTGAAAAGTTGCATAGTTGGACTCATCAGGAAAAAAATTAATGTTGAAATGATGAATATCAGCCACTTAATTGTTTGATAACAACACTGATAGAGATCAGCAGGTTTTGTCCAGACAGGGCAGACCTAATAGATCTCATACTGATCACATGTTTGAGATGCTGATTGGGAAGAACTTCCACTCGAACTGGTGGGATAGTCCTGTTGTTCTCCTCAGTAGGATTTCCCTTTCTCCATTTGGAGCTGTGGCTGGGCCTTTGACAAATGCTCAATTTGGGGCTTAAAATGGAGACTTTTAAAAATCTTTAATTGGAGCTAAGCCTAGCTCCTCATGCATGTCATTGTTTTGAACAAGGAAGCAGGACTAAAGAGTTAACTGCTTCCAATTGTAAATACATCAGTGGCAAGCACATTACAAAGCACTATACAATCCTGTAGAGTAAATGGTGGACAGCTCATCACAATTAGGCATGGTCATAATGAAGAGCCAGAAGACAGAAAAGAGGGCATGGGTAAAAACAGACCTTTTACAAATGTTTTATATGAAGAGAAATTATAGCTAAAAGGGATAGTTAATTAGTTTAAAGAATAGGTGGCAATTCCTTCTCTTTGCAGAAAAGGAAAACTTTGAAAGCATGGAAAATAGGCGAGTTTCTAGCTGCTGATCTGGAATAAAGGAGAAAACAATTCAAAGCAATACTGTATGTGGGTGTTTCTCAAAAGGGACTGTGGTGGGAAGTGTGTGATCTGAGTAATTTACTCTTAGCAGAGACAGTAGGCACTGTTGTGTTTAACACAGACCCTGTGTGTAGCCTTGTTTTCACTGGAATGCATCTGTATTATTACAGGTGCTCATCAGAGACATAGATGCTTATGGTTTGCCTCCCAGCTTTGCACACCACTTAGGAAGGCATGAACCCATCTGGCTTGTGCTGAGAAGATTGCATGGAGGAACAAAGCTACAATAAGGTTTTCTTTCTAGCCATTTTGTAGTGTGCTGGCTAACCAGTCACCTGTAAAAACAATGTGTTATTTTGGGAAGAAATGCAGAATGGCAATAATCTGTATCAGTTTATTGAATAGGAGCAGTGTGTGGCCCTGGTGCTTAGGGACATGGTTTAGTGTTGACATTTCAGTGCTGGGTTGAGGGTTGGACTGGATGATCTTTCAGGTCTCTTCCAACCTGGTGTATTCTGTGCGTTCCGAAGTACTGTGGTGCCTGTGAGATACAGCCTGTGGGGCACTACCTGGAAAGGAAGCTTTCCCAGCATCAATGAAATCTGCAAGTATTTTCTCCTACCATAACTCTCACTGTGTATATCTTGGATAAGGTGGAACTGTGTGTGGTAAGTAGAAACATACACTCCACGTAGGCTCACTGTTGTTTGGATATGCACATACTGCAGCCGTTTCCCACCAAAGTCAGCTGAACTTCATGTTGCTGGGATGAACTTACTACTTCTATAGCTGGCTTGGGTATTCGTGTTACACCACAGTTGTTTCTGAGAATCATGGAGTAGATGCAACCTCTACGTTACAGTCCGGGAGTTTGAAACTGCAGTCATCACTCCTCGTGACAATTATGGAAACAATGCTGTTGCTTAGCACTCTCTGTCCCTGTCACATGGCATGAAAAAGGTTATGTTATAGCAGTGAATGGGATAGGATTATGATCTCTCAACTCCTGGAACATATAGTAGTATGTGTAGCATACTTTGTGCTCACAGAGAGGAAATATTTGTAGTAAATGCAAGATTCTGTACTGGTAGATGGATGAGTGTTATGGCACTGCTTCAGTTGCTTTTGTGCCAGGGAATGATAGATGGCATGTGGGGAAGTAAGGAGGAGATGAGTATTGAAGCTGTATTCAATCTGTCTCCTGGCTCATCTAAGTTCTGTTAGTACCCCTGCAACCTTTCTTTTGCAAGTTGCCGACTTCTAACACCTCCTTCAGTCTCCAAGCGTAAATAATATTGAACTAAATATCCCAGTAGTTGTGATATTGTCTCAACAACCCAGAGCTTCTGTTGTGGCTTTTGTGGTTAGAGCTGGGGAACATAAGATGGAATTAAAAAAAGGAATTGGTATGAAAGTCTTACCACTGTTGAAATCAGGGGAAAGACTTGTGTGGGAACAAATTGAGGTGTGGTTTTGGCACTTCAAAAACCTGCCTGTAAAATATTTTATTGTTGGGCATAGTTGTGTTTTCTGGCTTCATAGAAAGTGCTGTAACAAAAAGATTTTTGCAGCATAATTCTCTGCAGACTCAAAAACAACGTTTCTGAAGCTCCTCTTTTCTTCAAATCCCCTCTGATAAGGTCTACTTTAGCATTTGAATATGTGGAAATAAAATGGATTCATGTCCCCAGTTTTATTTGCCTGGTACACGAAATTTAGACATTTAAAGGATAAAACCTGTGTCAGGGGCTTTATCAGGCATTTTGTAAAGATAAGCCCTTTAAAAATTACAGTTTATTGGTATAAACAGGTGTAGAAGGGAAAACGGCAGCACAGAATGCTCAGGAGGACTAATGCAAGAGTGTAAAATTGTAAATAGTGTACAAATTAGATTCTTTAGGTCTTTTCAAAACCATCATAAACTGTATTTTATAGGGGGGAAAAAGGATCTATTTGTATCATACAGTTTACAAGTGAGGCAAAGTAATATTTTCTTGGGTCTTGTGTTTGTTTAGATTTAATATAGGGTTGATGTAGGCTGTGGGACATCAAAAGGGAGAATGGAGGATGATGCTAGAAGGATAATGGACTCACAATGTTATTCTGAAGGAGACTTACGTCTCTAAAATAATATTATCCAGATAAAACATTGAAAGAAAGACCTGTGTGAAAATCTGGAAAGAATGAAATAGGTTTTGTATCATATCGATACACACAAAATCCTAGGGTAAAACAAAGTTGGAAGAAAATGCGTTTTTCTGCTCAGACTTCTAAAAGTAAATTATTATTGCTTTCATGTATATGGCTATATAGAGAACACAATTTCAATAATTTATTCAGTTGCTCTGCAGAAAGCTATCCTCAAGCTGTAAGAAAAACTCAAAAATCTCTTTCACTCTGGTAGCTAGGTGGGTAGTGCATCCCTACCAGTCAGTCCACTTCTGTCATTTTACAGAAATATCCATCTTAAAACAGGAAGGCTCTGAATTTCAACAGAAGGAAAGCTCTTTCATATGCTACTCAGGAGCTGGGACAGAGAACTAAACACCTTTAGAAGATTGTTTCTGTGAGGATTAGTTGTGTTTTTAACCATATGGTTAGGCAGGGATACAAAGTTGGAGTTGATCCAAACCCAAGAATATGTAATGTAAAATACCAAGGCATGTGAGGAACATATTTGAAAGAGAGCAAGAGATGGGAGCAAATAATGAGAAAATCTAAATTTTTTAAAGGTCATACTGACAGTGAGAGGCAGTAACTGAAGGAGGCCAGGCCTACAATGCGTCCTTGCAATTTAAGCATTTTCAGTTTTCTTTTCTTCTGTGAAATATATGTGAGGTATTTTGGGAAGGCCCCTAGTCAGTCATCTTGTAGAATCCCAATGCAAAGATAGAATAGAACAGAATAAACCAGGTTGGAAGAGACCTTCAAGATCATCGCATCCAACCTATTATCCAACCCACCTAGTCAACTAAACCATGCAATCAAGTCTCCTCCTGAACACCTCTGATGATGGTGATTCCACCACCTCCCCGGGCAGCACATTCCAATGGGCAATCACTGTCTCTGTGTAGAACTTCCTCGTAACCTCCAGCCTAAACCTGGCACTGCTTGAGACTGTGTCCATGGATAAGAGCAAGACTGAAGAGTCTCTGGAAAACAAAATCCCTGCTGAGTTGTACCTCAGCTACAAGTAATTGCGATGTAAGAATCTCTCCAATATAAAAGGCTTGGTTTGGTAAGACTGAACACAGCAGCCTGACTGCCTTGTCTCTGTTGTGGTGGTTACTGGGTTTGCCAGTGTTGTTTGTATCAGGCTGTGACTGTAAATTGAACTTTTTCACAGGCTGCCCTTTACATAAATTCAGTAATATTCATGTTAATTTCAGTGTCTGAAAACACTGGGCTTGCTTGCTGGCATTTAAATACTAGCATTTAGCTAGAAAGTGTTCTTTTTGATCAGGTATATTTTGTCACATCAGAACCTGCCAAAATTCTTTTAGCTGTAAGATTTACTCGTAATTGAAAATGTTATTTAATCTAGAGTTCAAATGTAGCTACATATGTCAACGTAATGCCACAAAATAGCTTAAGAATGTTCTTAAGCAGTATGTTATCTAAATTTTATTGCAGGTCCATTAGTATTACCATTAAGCAGCTGACTAAAGGTCATTATGAATACTTACTATTTTATATCACCCAGGAGGTACTAAGCACAGCTGGAGTCTGCTTCACTATTTGAACACATATAGTGCTCGACATGTTGTCCATCAATGGATGTGTCTCATCTTATCAAAGTACTTTTTCTGCCCAAGTATGCATCGATTCTTCTGGTGGGCATTGTATGAAATAGGCTGTGGAATGTTTTAAAAAAGGAAGTTCTTACTAAATGGTTTGTTGTTATAGTTCTATTTTAGGGGCTGCCTATAATTTTGTGGTTGCACTGATACTTCAGAAACCCAGTCAGGTCTTACATGATTCTTGCTGACCAGCTTAACAAGTAGGAAAATGGATGTTGAGTTTTCTGCTGATCAAGGGGATGAAAAGTTATTCTGGAGATTTTATTACATTGATATTGTTTTCATACTTTTCCAACCATATAATTCTTCTTGTTGATGTCAAGTTCTGCTGGAACAGCAAGAAGATTATGCTCTTATTGAAATTTTTTTGAACAACTGTTGTAAAATGGGCTTTAACCCTTCACAAAATGGTTCTGTGCATTTAGAATGTTTTTAGTTTGTGGGGAAAAAATTACCAAAAGAGATGGCTTACTTTATGTAATGATTTGAGCTTGCTTTAACTCTTCTTTTTTGTGAGAAGATAAATACGATCACGCAGAGTTGTGAGAGCAGGATGGACTTAGGAGTGTTCAGCCGTTATTATCCATCTAATGGACTCTCTGTGGTTCAACGTAATTTGCAATAGGAAAGCCATGACTTTAAAGTAAAAGCACTCGATCTTTTCAAGTACTGGTTTCTGCTTTTCCAAGGCATTTTATGAGTACACACAGCTACACAGGACAAAGGGAAAAATTCTTTATGAAAAAATATTCCACAGTCCTCTCAGTCCTATTTCTTTTCACAAGAGAAAGTCTACGAAACTTCAGACTACATTCAATTTCACATTCATTTCAGCAGCAATGACACTGTAAACCTACTCATTTCCTACAGGGCTTTTGCAATATGTATTTTAGCACAGACATTCAGCAATGACTGACTTTTGATCTAGAATGAACTAAAAATACTTTATTATCAAAAATTGTGTGTGCATATGTGAGTGAAGGACAAAGGTTAGCCCTCAGCTGTGTTTTGCCTGAGTGTCTTTTGACATTAACTTGTTCAAAAGAGAATAATTTACACTCAAATACGGTTATATTAACAAGCCAAAATAGGATCCTTATCTAAAAGTTCATGCTGTAAGGCACTTAGGTGGGTGAATTTCCTTTCTTTCCTAAAAAGAAAAAACCTTCTTTTTCTTTTCAGTCTCATTTCTTTCTTCTTTAGTTCATTAGCATTAGGCAATACTTTACTACTGCAGCAAGCTACAAATTCTTATGGGAGGTTATCTCCTTGGCCTTATTAGTCTAAGTAACTAGGTAACTCAGCACCCACAGTTCACTGGGACTTGGTGTTTTAATTTTGCTGTTCTCTACACCTCATCCTGGATGAAACTGGGGAAGTAACAGGTCACAGAAGGGGTGCTTCAGAATTGTTGCGAATCTCATGACTGATACCAAAGTGTGTCTGTGTCAGGTGGTCAGTATCTCTGGTGGTGCATAGAAGAGTTGCAGGTTTAAATGTTGCCTTCCTGTAAAGGGACAAAATAAATACATATTAGACTTAAACCTTACTTCCTTGTCAGGATATTCTAAACTAGAATACCATCACCTGGGGAGAATGGTGAAACTACATTGAGATGCAATGGAAATTGGAAAACACAGACAAATGGGAATGAAAATTGAGAGTTATTGAGAGCACTAGAGACTGTAAAAGCCAGTAGTTCTGCTCTGTATCAGAAGAAGAAGCCACACATGTAATATGTGACTATTATGCTACATATACACTTATATATCAATTGATATGCCTATAAAGCTCTTACAAACTGGAAGAAATGAAGTATAAAAATTGAAAAGGGGAGCTAAGGCATGATGGATCCTGCTGACAGAATCAAGGACAATGTGTTTTGGAACATGTTTAAGGAACAAAATTCCCTGAACTATCCACAAACCCAAAGAACTATATAAATCATTTACTACGATGGAAATGTCCAACTTCTTAATACTGAAGAGAAAAAAAACCCCAAAAGACCAAAAACACCCCAGATGTAATTAAATAAATATTCATGCTGTGTTTGGAAAGAAATACAGTATTGTGTCCAGATACTGTAGCAATTCAATGAACAACTTAAAAACCCCTTAGTAGCTTAGTTAGAAAAGGTCTTCTGTACTTAAGCTTAGGTGACATATGTGCAAGGTTCCTTAAAAGACTTTGCTGAGATGATTTGTAATTAGCCTATTTATTAAAGCATGTGATTTTGAAGACATTTTAAAACATTTGATACTCCTGTGCTAGCATGCAGAACTACAAGCAGAATAGTTTTGATTTGTGTAGATTAGTCAGCTTGCTGTTGATTACAGGTGAAATAATGGGAAAGCTGAGAGTGAATTCAATAGATAATTACAGAATGGAAGCCTAGTTAATGGTTGTCAACATTAGTTTTATGATGAAAAGGCCTTGTCAAAGAAGCTTTCAAATTTCACATGTGATTACAAGTCTAATGAACATAGAGTATTTAGACATCAAAAAAACTCTTGATGCCATGTTGGAATTAAGAGGAACAGTAGCTCTTCCCACTCTCGCTGCAGTATCTAGAAAAAAAACACCTCAAAATGGCCTCATTTGCAGATGCCAAAGAGTGGTTTTGGTTGAAGTCTTTACTGCATGGAATATTTCCAATGATATTCTCCTAGAACTGATTCTAGAAGTGTTTGGTGTCATCTTCAGTGACTGGACACCAAGCCACAGCAACTTAGCCAAATGCATTTTTTGACAAAAATGGATATCGGGTTATGAGAGAGAACACCCCCAGGTTATTCTCACTTCATATCACATAGACTGTACTTTCTTGGATTAAATACATCTGAGTGTGAGGTTGGACAAAGGAGACAAGGGTTGGCAGAAATGGCAACTGCATTCTGTGAAACAGTCATTGTCTTAAAAGATGTTGAGGTCACAGTGGCAAGAGTGCTGAAGTGAGCATCCTAGGGAAATGTGCTTAGGAAGGCAAGTGGGATGCCTAGATGTGGCAGTAGTGGGCTGGGAAGAGATTTTTACCTCCTACAACTGAGTAACTAAGTGTTTCCCAATCAATACTTTGCAAACTGTTGTCTTGCAGACTCTTTGCATTATCTGTGGGGGCATCTTGTCTTTGTCATTGTCGTTCATGCTTCTTTAGCTTAGTGTGACAGGAAAAGTGTTACGAAGCAGAAAAACTAAGGTACACAAGTGGTTTCTTGGTGGGGGGGGGGGGGGGGGGGGGGGAGTACAGGAGCATTCCCCTGAGGTGGTCTGTGGCCAAGGCAGAAAAGGAAGATTCACATGTCCTGCAGCTGTTAGTGGTTTCATGTAGCTTTTTTTTTTTTTTTTTTTATGCAACTTTGAGCCTTTCTTAACATCCTGGAAGATGCAGTGGTGGTGAGGGAGAGGAGAACTTGAGCTCTAATCTTGAGGTGGATTTCCTCTGGGACATTGTAGAAATCACACTCTGTGCATTGGTTTCCCATTCATAAAATAAACCAATGCCTCTCCTCTGTCTTGGAGGCAGTCTGAAGGTGAATGTGTTAATGATACTGTAAGAATATTGCAGCACTGAGCACTTTGGGGAAACCTTTGGAGTAAATGAGACAGAAGTGTTATGCAGGGGGATATAAAGGAGCGTACTAAGGGAAACTTCTTCCTCACAAACTGCAAATACCAGTCAACTTGAATCCTGACTGCAAGTTTGTTTCAAAGATATTTTTAAATGCTGAAGATTTAATTCTGATTGTGTTGGCATTTGTGCATTTGTAGAAGTGCTTCTGCCCCATGTAAGAGCTGGATATCCATTTACATTCAAGAATGTATCACTCCTGTGTTAAATATATACTCTGAGGTCCTGACATACTGGCTCCAAGTAGCAGTTCTACATTCATGTATACTTTATCCCTTCTAAAACATTTAGTTCTGTGTAAAACATTTAAGATCCTTGCTATCTCTAAGTACTGTGGCAGCCCTGTGCATGGCTAGAGAACACAGAGATTAGCTGTTTATTAACATGTTAATTCATGTCTTAAACCTCAGCAAGTCTTTTTAACTGGCATAGATGCAAAGACATCTTCATACAAAACTGTTTTTGGACTAAGTATAGCTTACTGAAAGACAGTAAGCCTACATATGTGTCATAACCAGAATAATGTTCAAACTGGTCAAAATAAGCTATATGTCTTAAAGATTGTTTGCTGGTAAACAAAAATTTCCTGGTTTTAGGTAGCCAGAATCCTCTTATTAATGTTTTCCCCAAATTCTTTGCAAGGTGCTAAGTTATTCGATAGCTAACTGACAATAATTAGCCTATTATGATGATTAATGCTTATTCAGGGCATTTAATTTGCATGCTATAAGCACAGTGAGACAGCTAATTTGAAGTTATGCCAAATGCAGTATTTAGTTTTTATATACAACATTTGTTTGGCTTTCCAAATGGAAAATAATTGACAAGAATAATCATAGCTGTGGATGTTAGGTCAGCAAATTTTCATTTCTCCTTTTAATAACAATGATGTGTTACTTAGTGAACCAATTAGCAAGGTAAACTTTACTTGCACTAAAAAACAGCCATGGAAGGCTAAGGAAGAATTTCTAAATTGTAGTTAATGGAATGTCAACTAAGATGCATACTCTGTCATTTTCACCCAGGTGAAAACCATCTGTCCTGGATAGATAGCATTTCTCCAACTTTTTGCAAGGAAGGAGGATACAAGGTCATTTTTATGCACCTTGTGATCAGCACTTTTTATTTATGAAAGTCAATTAAACTACTAGGCCTGAGCACAGGTTCAAATAAATAGATGGTGAAGGAATAAATTACTTTAATCATGGCTACAACAAGCCTTCACATTTGCCACCCCCACCCCCTCAGGAAAATTCTAACATATTCATGTGGATTTTGTATCTTGCTCAGTATAGTTGGAGGGGCAAAATTTCTTGACTGCTTCTGATTTCCCAAGTTCTTTCACCTGGAAAGCAGAGTACATTTTTAAAATGTGATGTTTTTCACCAAAGATTTCAGTGTCCCTGAATTTGAAACTGAAGTCTCCCTAAGTGTGCTCCAGAAGAAAAAGCCAATGAGGGAAACACAGAGTCTTGTAGGGGTAAGAAAATGTCTTCAGTTGTATTTGGCAAGCAATCTGATGCCTTTGGGAGATAAGGGAAAGACATGAATCTGTTGATATTTTCTTGAAAGTCTCTCTTAGTTTTCAGTCTTTGAGACAGAATGCACTGCAAAAATCCTCTGTGGACATTTTGGGAAAGCAGATAACGTGTCTAAATCCATGGAACCGTCAAACCTATAGTCTAGTCACTTAGAAAACAGAGATGTTTATTACAAAAGGTATTTCTGGCTGCTCTCTCCAGCTAAGCAAACGGTGGTGGCTAGACTGTGGGGCACTGATGAGAAAGAAGAATCTCTTCTGTGAGGTGTCCTAATTATTTTATTTTATTTTTTTACATTTAATTTTTCCCAAATTGCCTGTGTAACTCAAGTTTGGAATACCTGGGATATATTGCAGGATACTTGTTCATGTTACTGCTTCATCAAACTGCTGAGAAAGCAAAGTATCTGGATGTTTTCTGACTGTGAGAAATAAGAGGAGGAAGAGGCAATTGTTCTAGAGGTGGTGACAAAACCCAGTCTCTGTCACTTCCCCAGGGTCCTTTTAACCTTTTTTTTTTTTATTTGGAGGAAGCTGGCAGTCTGTATTAATCTGTATAAAAATAATGGACCTATTTCTGTTCACCTTATCTCCCCTACCATGAAATGATCACAAGCCAGTAGTGCAGGTTATAGCCTGCATTTATCCCAGCACTCCCACTTTCTCGCTGAAGCACAGTCATAGCATTTACCACTCTCTTGTAAGAAGCCAATTAGTGTGTCCTGAATCCAGGTGAAGTAGAATAGAGTAGCTACATTTGCACTAATAAAGTAAGCAAGCCCAGGCAAGGACTGCAGGCGAGTTCATGGGGTGTCAGTGCTGCCATGTTTATGGCACAGGTTTTGCTGATGCCAAATACTCCTCTCCTCAGTGATGCTCAGGTGTATGTTAGGAGTTTGCCTACACCAGGAACTTTCTATTAAGCAGGATGAATGAGGGCTGCCTCCATAGTGAGGGTGGGAAGGATTTGGCCCGTGGGCAGGTGCCATGCTGACACCACAGCACTTAGGATTCTGTTCCCTCTTGTGTACACATGCAGCCATACACAAATGAGAAACTGTACACTCTCTGTCTCAGTAAGAACTTGGGGAATCACTGATTACTACATAGGTCCTCTTGATTTTATTTTTCTGTTAGCATCTCCTAATACTTCATTACCACCTTTGTAAGTTAGAGGAGTGTGGGGACCAATTTAAAATCCATTGAAAGCACTTTCAGCTTTCTGTAGTAGATCCTGGATCAGGGCCAGGGGCTATAAAACGCTAGTGGCAAGCTTACAACACTGCTCCCATTGTGGGTGCCACTGCTGGGGCACACTGAGGTGGCTGAAGATTTTAACAAAAGTCATTTTGTAGATTAACCCTGAGACAAGCTGTGTATTCTCAGTAAGAACTGTTCTCAACTTCTAAAATCGGTTACAGTTCCCTATCCATGGCTCCTGGACTACTGCATATTTCCAAGACAGGGAAGCTTGAGAGATTCTTTTGGGCTGTGCTGAAGCTCCTTCTGTCTTTGCAGTCTGGCTAACCCA
The DNA here is from genome assembly GCF_014839835.1 of Dryobates pubescens. NCBI lineage: Eukaryota > Metazoa > Chordata > Aves > Piciformes > Picidae > Dryobates > Dryobates pubescens. The sequence continues at coordinate 11,120,619 of NC_071633.1, forward strand.
ACGCAAGATGAATTTGCTTCTTTATTAGCTCTGTATTCAAACACACAATGTAGCTATTTTGTGAGCTTAATTCTGAAATAGATTATATAAAGTTTTTAAAAAATTATCCTCCTAGCACACCATGTATGTCTACTTAGTACTACACTAGTCATGCATTAACAATATTCCTGATCAGATATTACCAGAGAAAATTAACCATAAACTGAAAGGAAAAGTGGTGCATCACACTTCAGTCTTAATCCTACTCTTTCAGTCTTAGATTTATTCAGATCTAGAGGCTCAGTAATTTAAGTACATTACTCAGTAATTTGGTTCTTATCATTCAAAAGCAAAAATCATCATTTTCCTACTTTGATAAAAACTGTTCTGATGGAAATGCAAATCTTCAGAAGCAGCACTGACATGGTTGAAATAGCTCCTTGCACATTTCTGATTGCTTACGTGGGGCCAAGGTCTATCCCAGTTGAAGCAAAACACTTAGTTAAAAGATGAAACACGCCAGGAGAATCTAAGAAAAGCCAGTATTATATTTCATTCTACCTGTGTTGGTAGTTGGAAAGCAGTAAGGTTGCACTACTAATGGATAATCAATCTGATGAATTATTGCAACAAATTAATTTTCAAAAAATCAAGAGTTCATATTTGAAAAGGGCTGAAGCTCAGGGAGTAGGGTTCACAGCAGGCTTTCCAATGAGGGAATATTGGGTGGTTTTGTAACAGATGTGATCATTTGTAGTTGGGTTTCATTGTTGTTGAAAACTTAGCTTAAACTTCTTGTTGTGAGCCTTGGAAATGTTTGATGTAGTGAAGCTTTGAATTCACCATGCAGAAGCTAAAAACCCAGTGATGTGAAGCTTACAGTGATGATTTGCCAATAACCAGTGGCTTGTGGCTTACAAAAAATTATTTTACTGTTCCAGTTGTGGTTTGCTACATTCTGCTCTCCTCGTTTTATATAACACATAAAGGTCCCTTGTTGTTTGTGCATCACTGATACAATTCTTTTGCAACAAAAAAAAAACCCAAAGAAGGCACTAGTGCTTTGACTAGAGGGTGCCTGATTGATAAGCTAGTTGCAGCCAAACCTGCTCTGGCTAATTGTCTTTCAAATGCCCTCATTAATCAAACAGAGGAGTAACTCTGACAGGAGGGCTGTCACTGTTTTCATGATTTCCTACCACTCACCTCACAGTGTGAGACCTGGCTGTGTACCCAAATCATGGCCTTTAAAGCAGTTTTAATGCCTGCTTGCTGCAGAGCACACCTGGCTTTGGTGGGATGGGGGCCTGCCCAACTCTGAGGCATGATCTCTCCCAGGAGACCAATTTAGCAGTTATTTAATGATTCATAGCTTGATGTCTGGAAATGAGTGCTCCACACGATAACATACATAAACAAATTTAATTAGTTTTTGCCTTTTTTGCATAAGTAGCCACCAGTGTATTAAAACTGCAAACAAACCAGGTAGGCTGCCTGGAAAGTCATTGAAGCTGGTTAACAGCCAACCTTTGAAAAAGGGCTATGGCGATTTCTTTCATCTGCTGATAGTCGCTGATATGATTGTGTGGTACTCTTAACAAGAGAGAAGCAGCTTTCACAATTATCTTCTACCTAGATGCTAGAATTACACATCTCCAGGAATAAACAATAGTTTCTTGTCCACTTGTATTCAAAAGCTACAGAACATACTGTTTTCTTGGAATTGTTTTAAGAAGATACGCTTCATACGTTTCCTGTTTTCAATCTGCTCTGAGTATTAATCATCAAACATCAACCTAAGTTATTGTGGAGACAAGAGGATTTTATATTGTTTGCATTTTAATTGAAGATACCTTAAAAAAAAAAGGTGAAAATATTTCTAGTAGTGCATGCTAAAAATTAGAATGAAGCCATGCTTAGGAAATGGAAACCTTAAAGGGACAGAGTTTGAGATTTAGATTTTCACCTTTTGCAACATTTCATAATTAACAGTGGTGATGTATGAAGTGTTTGAGGGTTTTGTTTCTCTGCAAAGTGTTTCCTATACTCAGTGGAGCAGAATTCTAGACTTGATAGGCCAGAATAATATATTGTCATTTTCCTAAGCAATATAACTGAATACATTTTGCATGAAATAAGGTTGTACTTTGCATATATTCATATTAAGTGAAAGTCTTAATTTAATAACATTTCATGGGACTGAAAATTATTCAGTGGAACACAGAAACTGGAGGGTTTTATACTGGAGGGTTCTTATGAACTCTAGACAGCAGAACAATATAGCTGGTCTTCATTTGGTAACAGCTTCCACCCACCAAATGCAATATTCTCTCCTATGAGAGGTGCTTTTTAATTTAATAGGGGAGCTCAGCCATACATTTCTGGAGATTTTGGTTTTTCAGATTGCAAACTGCCTAAAAAAGGCACCTGACTCTACTGAGCATGAACAGGAAACCCTTAGCCTGGAACATGTCAGTGCTGGGCGCTTTGCAGTCATCACTTCATGAACGTGCTTGATTTCAGAGTTGAGCAAGAGGGACTAAACCCTGATTTAAAATGATATATTACTCTCCAGAAGTGAAATCCTGTCTCCAGAAAGTTCAGTGGGAACTTCATTATTGACCTCAGCAAGGCCAAATTTTATTTCACATTTTTGCTTTTGTTGAGGTATTGCCAACATGAAAGCAATTTGGACCAGCAGAGAAAGTGGGCACTGGGGACAAATTGCTTTTGACCTTTTTCTTTCAGAAATTTACAGAGACCATTAACACATTTCTGCCAGTATCTCCCAATACCCAGCAGAAAAAGTATTTTCTCTGAGACACTATTAATTATATATTAAGGCATTTTATTTGATTATGAGAGCTAGGATTGCAAGTGGTGTGATTTATAGGATGTATACCTGGGCAGATACTGCCTCCTTTCTTTTTTTGTCTCCTCAATAACCAAAGCCAAAGAGCTTTGCCAGAGATATATTTAAAAAAAGAGATACCTGCTCCTCAAATTTGACTGACTTTAACTGCACCAGTAGAATGTAGGTAAACATTCTCAAATGTCTGGGATTAATTTTGCAGGTTCATTCAGTACCTTTAAGTTGTGCTCTGTGAACGCTCGTAAGGATTTCTAATTAGTGTCACCATGTCCTCTATAAATCTGTTTTCTCAGGACTTTATATCCTGGTAATAAAAACTCATCCTGCTGTGAAAGGTCTCAGCATAATGGCAGAATTATTATTTTCACTGCATTTGAAAAGCAATTCTTATATCTTGCCCCCATCTTTCACAAACACTCTGTATTTATTCATTTTTTTTATTTTCAGTGTGTAATCCAAACATAGTTGTGGTGTTTGGTGGGTTTTGTTTTGTTTTGGTGGCTTGGTTTTGGTTTTGATGTGGTTGGTTGGTTTTAATTCAAGTTTGTAGGCCAGAGTAGAGCTGAGATATTTGGGAATGTGTAGGAATAAGAGACCCTCAGAGCAAGGGGCAGTTTTGTCAAGTTCAGCTGCTAACTATAGGCAATCTTAACCAGTACATAAATCCTTTCTACTATAGCTTGTTCTGGACTGTTACAACCTAGTGTCTGTTATCTGGCTGTTCATGCTGACCCCAACAGACTTAATCTTTAGAGCCCTTGCTGGGGAAAGTTGTCTGCTTCTGGCTCTGTTCTTGTTGACTCTTTCTGACCCCTGCTTCCAAAACCAGCCTGGCTGTGCAAGATGCAGTGAGGAACCAAGCTTTTATGTTGAAGTATTTTTTCAAGGGCTATGAGAGAATGTTTGCACCATTGCAAGACTTCAGGTATGGCTTCTTCAGAGCTGGGTTTCTTGTTATAGCTGTACAGCCAGTGAAATAAAACATTTGCTTGGGAAATAAATTGCTAGTGATTTATGGTTTAGGTCTGTCAGTAGGGTATTCACTGTATTTGTTGTTGACGAAAAACACTGTACTGTTTTGTGGTGGTTCGAAAGGAAAGGCTCTGCTTTCCCTCCCCCACTGAGAAAGAGACCACGGCTAAACCCAGTCGGAGAAATGAGATTATATTTTACAAGGAAACAGATTCTATGTAACACAACAAATACAGGTATTTTACAATATATACAGGAATATACAGCAAATGAACTCAACCAGAAACCAGACCCCCCACAGAGGGGGCTTCCCCCTGTGCCCCCTTCAACCCCCTACCTCCCTTCTCCCCCAAAAGAGGTAGAAGAAGAGACGAGGACAGTTAACAGGGCAGGAAAAGAATAAAGGCCTTGCACAGGGAGTTAGTATCTTATCTTAGTTGGCCAGAATCCCAGAAGCAGATCCAGCCGAAAGGGACAGCGAAGGAAGGAAGACTGAGAGAAAGTTCCCAACTCCCCTGGGTCCAATCTCTCCTCCCACAATCCTACCAATGAAATTCGTTTAGAAAACCAAAATATTTTACAAACATTTAGCCAGTGTGCCCCTTTCTTAAAGGCACAGCGTCAAACGGCCACAATCCACCCCTTCTAAACAATTTCATTGGTCGTTCACACTGTCCATCCAATCGGAAACAATATTTGCAGTTCGTGAGTAAAGTTCATAGTCCGTTCCGGCTACACTCAGATGTAGATGATTCAGAAGTCCAAAAAAGTCAGGAAATAAGAAAATGGAAACCGGCTTGTCTCTCTGCAGACGAAGTGAAGAAAAGGCAAACAGGAACACAGGGACTCTCAGTTGACTCAGGGCTCTCAGGGCTCTCAGGGTTCGTGCACTGTAAATTCCTCAGGGATTCTTCCTTTGGGCGCGTTGTAGCTGTACAACAGTCTGAAATTAAGCTCTTTCAGCTAAAGTTAAATTTCTTTGTGGGATACACTGAATTTGACCATTCTCCTGCATTACCCAATAAGTGTGACCCGGACCTTCTGCTGAAACCACCCCTCGGACAGGTTTAGCCTCTCCTGAGGGCGAAAATACCCAAACAGTTTTACCTAACAGATTCTTTTCCCTAACAACAGGAACTCTATCACCTTCTACTCTCCGTAGCAAATCTGAATGTGCCGGTCCAGCTCGGTTCACTGAACCTCTACTATTCACCAGCCAGGTTGCTTGTGCTAAATGTTTCTCCCAGTTTTTCAGAGATCCACCTCCCATGGCTTTGAGAGTGGTCTTCAACAAACCGTTGTAGCGTTCAATCTTCCCTGCAGCTGGTGCATAGTAAGGAATATGGAAAATCCATTCAATACCGTGCTCTTTTGCCCAGCTCTTTACAAGGTTGTTCTTGAAATGAGTTCCGTTGTCTGACTCAATCCTCTCTGGAGTTCCGTGTCTCCACAGGATCTGTCTCTCCAGACCGAGAATGGTGTTGCGTGCAGTTGCATGTGGAACTGCATAAGTTTCCAGCCATCCGGTGTTCGCCTCTACCATAGTAAGCACGTACTGCTTACCAGAACGAGAACGTGGTAAAGTGATGTAGTCAATCTGCCAGGCTTCACCATACCTGTACTTGGACCATCTGTCGCCATACCACAAGGGCTTAATTCGCTTTGCCTGCTTAATAGCAGCACAAATGTCACAGTCATGGATGACTTGTGTGATAGCATCCATGGAAATGTCTATGGATCTGTCACGAGCCCACTGGTATGTTGCATCTCTGCCTTGATGTCCTGACGAATCGTGAGCCCACCGAGCTAAGAATATCTCACCTCGGTGTTTCCAGTCGAGATCAAGTTCAGAGTCCTTGTCTACTTGAGAAACTCTTGCAGCTAGATCTGCCTGATGGTTGTGTTGCTGTTCCTCAGTAGCTCTGCTCCTAGGAATGTGAGCATCAATGTGTCTCACTTTCACTGGAATTCTCTCGATTCGATCAGCAATGTCTTGCCACAGGTCGGCTGCCCAGATGGGTTTTCCTTTCCTCTGCCAACCATTCTTCTTCCAGTTCTTTAGCCAACCCCATAGAGCATTGGCTACCATCCATGAGTCGGTGTAGAGATAAAGCTTTGGCCATCTCTCACGTTCAGCTACGTCGAGAGCTAGCTGGACAGCTTTTACCTCTGCAAACTGACTGGATTCTCCTTCTCCATCCTTCGCCTCTGCAACTCGGCGTATTGGACTCCACACGGCAGACTTCCACCTTCGCTTGTTCCCGACGAGACGACAGGAACCGTCTGTGAACAAAGCATATTTCTTCTCATCATCTGAAAGGTCATTGTAAGGAGGAGCTTCCTCAGCACGAGTTACTCTCTCCTCTGGAGGTTTAGTACAGTTGGTACCTTCAGGCCAACTCGAGATCACCTCCACCAGACCAGGTCTTTCAAGATTTCCCATTCGAGCTCTCTGTGTTATCAGGGCCATCCACTTAGACCAGGTGGAATCTGTGGCATGATGTGGTGTGGAACCTTTGCCTTTGAACATCCAATTCAAAACTGGCAATCTGGGAGCTAAGAGAAGCTGTGATTCAGTTCCAATCACTTCAGAAGCTGCTTTCACTCCTTCATAGGCAGCTAGAATCTCTTTCTCTGTTGGAGTGTAATTAGCCTCTGAACCTCTGTAACCTCGACTCCAGAAACCAAGAGGTCGTCCACGTGTCTCACCTGGAGCTTTTTGCCACAAGCACCAGGTTGGACCATTGTCACCTGCAGCCGTGTACAAAATGTTCTTAATGTCTGGACCATCTCGGACAGGTCCCAGTCCCACTGCTTGGACTACTTCTTGCTTTATCTGGTCAAAGGCTGCTTGTTGTTCAGGTCCCCAGTGGAAACTGTTCCTCTTTCGAGTCACATCATACAGAGGCTTCACAATCTGACTGTATCCAGGAATGTGTAGTCTCCAAAATCCCACTATCCCCAGGAAACGTAGAGTTTCTTGCTTGTTGGTGGGATTTGCCATGGTAGAGACTCTGTTTACCACATCCACTGGAATGTGTCGGCGTCCATCCTGCCACTGCACTCCCAGAAACTGGATCTCTGTGGTAGGACCTTTCACTTTGTCTCTCTTGATGGCAAAACCTGCATTCAGAAGAATGTCCATGATTTTGTTACCTTTCTCGAAGACTTCCTCAGCAGTTTTACCCCAGACGATGATATCATCGATGAACTGGATGTGTTCTGGAGCACCACCTTCCTCCAGAGCATCATGGATTACTGCATGACAGATGCTGGAGCTGTGGATCCAGCCCATTGGCAGTCGGTTGAAAGTGTACTGGATTCCTCTCCAGGTGAAAGCAAACTGAGGCCTGCATTCCTCTGCTATGGGAATAGAGAAGAATGCATTAGCAATGTCTATGGTAGCATACCATTTGGCCTCTTTGGATTCCAGCTCATACTGGAGTTCCATCATGTCTGGTACTGCTGCACTCATAGGCGGAGTTACTTCATTCAGGGCTCGGTAGTCCACTGTCAGACGCCAGTCTCCATTCGGCTTTCGCACAGGCCACACTGGACTGTTGAAAGGTGAATGAGTTTTGCTGATGACTTTCTGACTCTCCAGCTGACGAATCAGATTCTGAATGGGCAACAAAGAGTCACGGTTGGTTCTGTATTGTCTGTGATGCACAGTCTGAGAAGCAACCGGCAATTTAATGTCCTGAATCTTGTGTTGTCCCACAACTGCAGATTCATCAGAGAGTTCAGGTCTAGCAGACAGCTTCAGCTTTTTTCCTTCAATTTCTACAGAAGCTACTCCAAAAGCCCATTTGTAACCTTTAGGGTCCTTGAAACGCCCTTCTCTCAGAAAATCAATTCCCAAAATACAAGGTGCATCAGGTCCGGTCACAACTGTATGCTTCTTCCACTGCTTACCAGTTAGACTTATATTAACCTCCACCTTACTTAACTCTTGAGATCCACCAGTGACTCCCAGAATAGTTATGGACTCTGATCCCTGATAATTTGATGGCAATATGGTGCACTGAGCTCCTGTGTCAACCAAGGCCCTGTACTTCCGAAAGTGTGAAGTGCCAGGCCACTGGATGTACACATCCCAATAGATTCTGTTATCTCCATTATCCCTCTCCTCCCCCTGGCGGGAGGCAGGGCACCCCTAATTATGGGGAACATTTCCACAGGTGCAACGAGCACACTGTGCAGTGTTAGAACTGGAGCCACTGTTGGAGCTACTAGAGTTGTCCTGGGGAACTGTAGAAGTAACAGCTACCCTTCTGGTATTGCTACCTCGGGTTCTGCCACTTTGCAGTTCTCTCAGTCTCCTGAAAAGATTAGAAGTTGGTTGACCATCCCACCTGTTCATGTTCTCACCAAACTGATCACGTAGAGTTATCCAAATGGTCCTACGTGATTGCCTTGGTGGTCTGTTTTGGTTTGGCCTGGTTTGGAATGACCCCCTTGGAGGACGTCTATTCCTCACAGCTGAAACCTGCACCCACCTGGAGGAAGAATTGGAATCATCTCTTTGTGCCAATTGGCATATGGAATCTTTGATTTCATCCTTCAGCTCTCTCATGCAATCCTTTATCTCACTAGACAGAGCTTTAATGGCTGAAACCAAAGAAACACGTGTCATGCTATCATCCAATTGTCTTAGTTGATCAGTGAATTGGCCAACCGTAGGAGGATCTCCACCATAATTTCTTGCCACAATTCTACTTGCCAGAATGTTTGCATAATTGGAAGGAGCAAGTTTGATGAGCTTTTTAGCAAGACCAGCTGCCACAGGAATGTCATCAGGATTCAGAGTATCATGGTCACCATAGAGTATCTCTCTAATGGCAAACTCCCTCAGACGCTTAATTCCCTCATCTATGGTAGTCCAGGGCTTAGGATTCCATGGAAGGTCATCTCGGGAAGGGTATCTCAGGGAAACTGCCATTAAAAGGCGTATCCACAGATTAACCTTACCGAGAATCCTGGCTAGATGTCTATCTATTCCATTATCCTTTGAGAGAGTTCCTAGCTGAGCTGCTGACTTGTCTCCAACTATTAGAGCTGGAGCACCTGTATCATAACACCTAGCAAGCCAAGGTAGGATGGGTTCCTTATCTGCTCTGAGGTAATCTTTGCGGACATTGTGAATCTCCTCCCTCGGTGACGAGCATTCGGTGATGTCATCTTGCTCTCCATCTATCACATCTTCCTGAACCTTTTGTCCCCATAATCCTGCTGTCACTCTCCTAAGGATCTCTTTAAGCTGAGAAGCACCACTGCCAGCTGCTGTCTTAGCTGCATCTCCATCCTGTGATGATCTCAATAACTCAGCTATATCTCTAAGACAAATCTTCTCCTCATCTTCAGCAGGCACTTTCCTAGCAGAGGTTCCCTCACCAGGATCATCCTGTCTAGCAGAGGTTCCCTCACCGGGATCGGTCTCCTGCTCTTCTCCTCCATTAGCTCCACTAGCTCCTGGATCAGCTTTGGCCTTTCCACCTCTGGTCTTTAAGACTGCTACTTGTTTAACTGGAGCTGTGTTTGAATTTACAGCCATCCTGATAGAAGCTGACAGGTCCTGATCTAAATCAGCCGCCGTGGGGGCCCCTTCCGGTCCTGTCATGGCGGACGGAAATGACCTTCCCTCACTACCGGTCGCCATCTTGGGAATGGGAGCCGCCCCTGGCTGCTTGCCAAAGTCGTAGAGTGGAGCATTTAAGGCTGCTTTGCCAATAGGTTTTGCTATTTTTCTAACTGACGCAGCCCCTTCCTCATCACTCGAGGACTCTGGGGCAGATTTAGAGGAACGCCTACGCTTCCTAGATTTTTGTTTAATCACAAAACATGGTCGAGAAACCTTTCTCTCTATATATAGAGCCCACAGCAGACACACAATAATTATCAGCAACAGCAGGATTACACCTGTCAAATAAATCACCTTAAGATCCCAGCCAGCACTCAAAGTTACTCTTTGACCTCCTGAAGTGTTAAACTCCCTTATCTCGATCGGCAAAGTGGAAGACGTTCTATTGCCGTAATTAGTGAGCCGAAAAAAAACCCAAACAGTGTTTATACAACAGCTGGATCCTATGCATAAACCACAAATAGATTTTACGCATTAAATATTTACCTATCTGGTCTAACATCAACCCGATGCAGTACCGGTAGACCAACATGCCACAGACCGAGAAGAATAAACGTTCTAAAACCCAGAGCACCTTCATTTCGTTTCTCCGGCTGAGACAAGCAATAAATCAACTTAATTACTTAATTGCCCAGCCCCACGTTGGGGAGCCAATAAAAAAAGTGTGTGGTGGTTCGAAAGGAAAGGCTCTGCTTTCCCTCCCCCACTGAGAAAGAGACCACGGCTAAACCCAGTCGGAGAAATGAGATTATATTTTACAAGGAAACAGATTCTATGTAACACAACAAATACAGGTATTTTACAATATATACAGGAATATACAGCAAATGAACTCAACCAGAAACCAGACCCCCCACAGAGGGGGCTTCCCCCTGTGCCCCCTTCAACCCCCTACCTCCCTTCTCCCCCAAAAGAGGTAGAAGAAGAGACGAGGACAGTTAACAGGGCAGGAAAAGAATAAAGGCCTTGCACAGGGAGTTAGTATCTTATCTTAGTTGGCCAGAATCCCAGAAGCAGATCCAGCCGAAAGGGACAGCGAAGGAAGGAAGACTGAGAGAAAGTTCCCAACTCCCCTGGGTCCAATCTCTCCTCCCACAATCCTACCAATGAAATTCGTTTAGAAAACCAAAATATTTTACAAACATTTAGCCAGTGTGCCCCTTTCTTAAAGGCACAGCGTCAAACGGCCACATGTTTCCATTTGAGATCCACCACGGGCTTTCAGTTAAGCCTATGCTTTAACTGCATTCTGTGTGGGACTCTTGGCATGAATCATGGCCAAAAAATAAAAAGAAATTTTTGCAGAGTGTGTCCCTAAAAGTATTGCTAAGTGTAGCATCTGATTGCAGACACTTAAGCACAAGTGTTAAAGAGATGCTAAAATTCAAGAAGTTAATAGGAACTGATAGATGACAGTTCCAGTTCCAAGTAGACCTCTAGAGCTGGCATTCCTCACAGATCTGCACAGTCTGGGGTCCAGACTCTGCCTCTGTGTGAGCTGGAGAGGAGACTCTGCCACAGGGTAACTGCAAGAAGATCAGTAATCAGATACCTAATAACTTGACTGAGTGCTGTGGGCGTGTTTTTGAAGCAAATAGATTACACTCCAGCAGCTCCATACAGAGTCATTTTGTAGGTTAGGCAGACAGAAATAAATGGATAGAGTTGAATGAAACTGAATTTTTTTGTTTGTTTTAATTGTTTTAGCTGGTTACATGCTCAAACTTATTTTCTTTAGCAATAATAGATGTGATGGTTTAAAAATGAACAAGATCATAAAGGAGGTGATGTTGGTAGTAAAGAATAGTTCATCTTAGTTTTCCTATTTTGGGTTTTTTCATATCCACCTTTTACTAGTATTCTAACAGTTACCTGATTAAATGCAACGTTTGTGCTGGCTTTTGTTAAGCAAGAAAACACATTGAAAACATAGGTAGCCAATATGGTGATAGAGTGCTTAAAGGAATAGTTTATGTATCACAGAAACAATATTGTTAGTTCAGATCTGTTGATAGAGAGAGATGGGAATGCATTGGTGGAAAAAAGACATGCATAAGAATTTGTCATTAAGTAAAACATATAGGACTGTCATTTAAGTTAAATGTTGATGGATCATGGATTAGATTCGATCTGAGGGATCATTTAGCCTTAAGGTATGGAGTATCTCTGTGAGTACAGTGCTAATGGTGACTATTCCTCTAATGGATCATCTGTCCAAAAATAATAATTGAAAGGACCTTTCTGAATTTGTAACATTATTTTATCCCATGGGAAAAATGTGTAACTGGAAGAGCTCTGTTATGAGAGGGAGATGCAGGGAACAATTTCTGTCTTTTGTTGGTGTCCTGTACTTAATTTGTATGTTGCTATGAAGGCTTAAATCTAAAAATTGAAATGTCATGTCAGACTGTTGGGTAGAAAAATGTAATTACTAATGAAAGATGCTTGTTGCATTTTGGTTTATAATAACAAAAGTATTTTTACTGCAAGTGCTTCACTGGATTCAGAAAAGTCATGTTGTGGAAGTCAGCCCTGAATAGGACAGAAAAAACTGAAGTGTTATCACTGCAGCAAAGTTATTTTCGCCTTTTAATTCAATTTATTTATTTTTTTAAACTGTGTCAACTTACTGACTTGAAAGTCTGACTGATTGAAACAAAGACAGTGTTCTTATAAGGGGGTCTAGCATGAAAATTTCACCTTCAAGGAATGGACACAACATTTCTGATTTGCCAGAAATGCTGGGTTTGAGCTCTGAACATTGTAGGTGAAATTCAGATGTCTTCTGATGATATCAGATATATAGATATTGAAGTCTGAGGAAGTCAGCCTTTCACGTTACAATCACATTCAAATGGGTGCCTTCAAAGTGATTTGTTTCAGCCTAAAATACGGAGGTCAGACGACTTGCCCCCTGGAGATGCCTGTTTCTCTCCATTGGCTGTAGAAAAGCCTACAGTAACAAACCTAGAATTAAATGTCTAACCTTTTGATGTCTAAAGCTAGGTTAGATGAATCTCACTATGTTTTAATAAGGACAGACTCTGCCAACCATACTAATGTTGAATAACAGTTCCCTCAGGGGTATTCTAAGTGGGCTTGCTTCAAGGCAATTGAGAAGGTCTGAGAAATACTGGGGGCCCCCAGCCAGAATGATCCCAATGATGATTTTAGGATTTTATTTCATTTTTATATTAACTTGTAGTAGGAGTTTTTATTTTAACTGGAAAATGAAAAATCTTGGGGTGGGTTGGTTGGTTTGTTTGCTTTCCCATGGAATCTTTAAAAGGAAAGTTTATTTTATTCTGTTGAGTGTAAAAGTTGCTGTGTGACTTTTCAGAAAGTGGTGACTCTTACGTGTTGGTCAAATTTTCTTTCTCCCATTTGTTGTGCTGCAGAGTATAGATAGATAGTGGCTATTTTGGAAAGCAAAATTAAACTGGGAGAAGAGAAAGTTAAAGGCTGGGAAAGCATGCTTGTCTTGGAGAACCCCTATGAAACTGAACACCTAGCTACAGCTGAAATCAAAATCCTTGCTGTATTTCAGAAAGCCCATCTGCTTAAAAAAAGTAATAAATGAAAAGTTGAGAAGACTTTAAGAATGATGGTGCTGGTTTAGGTAACACTTGCTATCAACAAAGTCAATCTAGGAAGAATATAATGTTACAAAAATATTTAGAGAAAAGTTATGGTTGTGCATAGTTTATAAATTAGAAAAGCAGGAGTGATCAGAAGACCTTTGCTTAGAAAGAAAACAGCCTGAGCACTCAGCTATACTGTCATAGAATATTTTCAGCCTTTTAGGTCACAGGATACTTTTCATGCTGAACTATTGTAAATACAAACCAATTTGAACACAGGAGCAAGAGGGACTTTTGCTTCTACCAGATATTGGAGGATGGAAAAAGTCCCAGTAGTATCTACAATGACTTTTATACTTTCTGTTGGTTAGAGAACTCTGCCAAGCATATAATAATTAGAACTTTGTGCTTGAGATCATAGTGGTTCAGTGAATTTATACTTGAGCTGATGTTTTAAGTTACAGACTGTTCTGAATTTTCTGACAGTCATAGATAGGGCAGAGTGGCTCAATGGCTCAACATACTTGTAACCTTCCTTCATATGTTTATATTTTTTTTTATGTTTTGACAAATTCTAAAAGTAGAACACAGATTGTTCTAGCATTTGGTATGTACCAGAGGACTTTTGTCTTTAAAAAATGGAAGTCCAAGCAGAAGGCTTAAACTTATGTAACTCTGGAAGATACAGGTGTGCACCTTCTTATTCGTGTGTCCCTTGTTACTTAAACATTGTCCAATATCACCTACCATGTGAAATACTCCTTTATGGAGAAATAAGTGTATGAGGCATTCAAGAGGGGATTGGATGTGGCACTTGGTGCCATGGTTTAGTAGTCATGAGGTCTTGGGTGACAGGTTGGGCTTGATGATCTTTGAGGTCTTTTCCAACCTTATTGATTCTATGATTCTAAGATTCTATGAGTTTAGCTGCATGTGACTTACCCAGAAAAAAAAGAGGAAAGTGTATGTATGGAAGACAGGTTTGTGCTTTGCACTGGATTTGTGCACTGATTCAGTAATATTGATGGTGTTTCTAAACAGAGAACATCAATAATCTTTGTGTAATTTAATCAAGCATGTTGCATAATACTCTGTATCCCTCTCTGAACAATTCACAGATGAGGCTGTTTTGAGCACATACCAGAAGTTGTATGCATGTTGCTAACTGATCTTGTGTGTACAACCCTGTTGACAAAGGAGACCCCAGAACATTGAGGAAGTCTTGCATTAGTAAAAATGCTCGACAAAATCATTTTTACACAGCCAGCTGCTTCATCTACATTTAGTTTTCAATTAGCCCTGTGTTAAATCCTCAAAAATAATCTCTGAAGGCTGTTCCTCACTCTTATCATCTCTCTTCATTTAAAATGAGTGGCCACAAAGAGAAACAGAAAAGAATTCAGTTTCTTCTGTGTAAGAGCTTTAAGAACTGATAAAAGCTTGACTTTAATACAGGTATATGATAATATTACTGTTATAAGGCACCTTTTGATCCCACAGAAAACCAGTTGAAATATAGTCCATCTCTCTAGTTTCTGTTATTGAATCTATTTCTTATCATGCAAAGCCTTCTTAATTACTGGGAGAATCCCTCATCAGAAATATGAACAAAATGGAATAAGCCTGAGTATATTAATCTTGTGAAAGGGCAAACTTCCCTGTACTTCTGTGGTCGTTAGTATTTGCAATCTGGGAAGCAGGTAAGGCTGTTGAAAAAGGAACAGAGTAGGATAATTCTTTCAATAGAAGAGAAAAGCGTTTTGCCTCAACTGAAAATCAAGGATTGTCTTCCTTAGATTGGATGGTTGGCGAGGGATTTTACCTGCCTGGTTTAGACTCTGTTCATTTGGAGTGTAAATCATTTGCTTGGAAAGTGTTTATATGGAAACATAGTGGCCTTTCTATTTCAGAATAGTCTTTCCAGCTATTCTGAATTTCCACACCATGACAGTCTGGATGGCCTTCTTCCAGGAATGCCAAGCTCAGAAAAGGTCTTTCATCAACATGTGCCTAACATGTATTTCCAACTGAGCTTGATTTACTGCAACGTTTTTCTTGAACATCATTGCCTAATTTTTATGAGGTTTCTGCTGCAGGTACTGCACAATTTTGCTGTACATTGCCATGATGTTAAATGAAGAACTCAATAGCTGAAATGTAATGCAGCTGCCTACAATGAAAGAAATGAAAATGGGTGAACATTGGCAATACAGAAAAGAAATAAGTTTTTTGGCTAGGAAGAGCACTATATCCTTTAAAAATAGAAGTTTTAGGCATTTAATGACCTCTAAGTGCTGTCTGCCTGACAAATACAATCTAGTGCTGGCTAGAGCTCTTGACCACCTTGACTGTTTGTAATAAAGGAGGATCAATCCTTCATCCATAGGCACGATGGGGACTGTGAAACGTGTCGGTGTCGTTCGGGAAGCCCTGGCAATAAACGCTGGTAACTGGCATGGAGGAGTGCAGAGAATCTTAGCACTGCAATGTGTCTGTGGCTTTGCTTACATGGCAATTTGTTGGGCTTTTCTGAGAGTAATGGTGAGAGGTCATCAGAGTAGCTGTGTTCTCTGAGCACAGCTCTGAGCTCTCTGTCTCTCTCCTTTTCTTGTCCATCAAAGCCAAAGCGTGAGAACTTGGGTATTTCTTAGTGGAATGATCTTCATCAGACACAAATCAGCACAAGCCCAAGCTGTATGGTCTTCTAACACAAACTTCTGTGGCACCTTGCTGCATATTTCAAAACATTTGAGTATGTATTCACGTACTCATGTATACTATTCTGTATATATGTTTTTTTACCTTGGACTGGAAAAAATGAGCTCATAGCCACATATAATACAAACAAGACAGACTTAGGAGTAAAACTTCAAGAAACTTCACCATCCTTTTCAAGTCAAAATTGCCACAGGCAGGAATGTTTCCCTTTGCTTTAGCTGAGACCTTTGTGGTCTGCTGTCTCAAACACTGCTGGGCCCTGGACCAGTCACTTATCCACTAAAGTGTCAGGATAGGTTAAAAATAACATTGGCAATTTTTTTTTTTTTTAGGTAGTGCTAATTTGTGATGGGAAATGAGACACCAGTCAAGCTATGTCATCCAACTCTTTATAACACTTCTTTTTTTGCCTGCCTTGATCAGCAGAGAACTGACTGCACTGGCATTTAAGATGCCAGTATTAGAATTCACAGCTAAGACTGATGAGATTAAGGAGTCATGCCAGCCATTCCTCTATTTTGGATATGTGCAGACTAAGTTTGTTTAGGAGATTTTATTATGAACCAGCTCTAGAAGTTCTTTGGAAAAGAGAAGTAAAATCATAGACTCAAAAACATTCCTAAGGAATGAAAGCATAGAGACCAGACTCACAGAAACATCAAATCTGAAGGCCTGATAAATGATATTTTAGATTTATTAAAGACAACTATTTTATATTTTCAGGATTGACCAACTAATATTTAATTCAGATTTTGCGGTTGAAAATTCAGTGTGGACCTAATATTGTATTGTTTGGGATCTTTAAATGCAGTTCTAAATGACATCATGCTCTAGGTTTGTCAGTGAAGTATGAGCCACATTTTGTTCCTGGTGAAACTTCTCTCCGTGTTTTTGTGCAGCCTGCAGCTGAACATGCTGTCCAGAGATGGAAACTGCTTGCTTTGACAAGGTCAGGTTGGAAAGGTGGCTACATTTCCTGAGTAAGAAGGCCAGAGCATGCCATTTCATTAGACAGTCCAGGACTCCTTTCTCCCAGAAAAGGAGGGAGAATGAATGCTACGGAATTGAAAATAACTATTTCAGCTCTTCTGTGGCCTGGAAAATGTTACTCTTGGGCAATATTCTCTTAATGACCACTATTGGGCCAGATGTTCAGCACATGTAAATGAGTGTATTTCCATTGACTTCAGTGGAACTGGGCCAGCTTATGCCATCAGAGGATCTGTCCCCTCAGCTTTTTTTCCTTCCTTGTCCTCCTCCAGGCCAGCAGTGATTTTTAAAAAGGAGACATGTTATTATCTGTCACAATCCTGATTTCCAGCAGGAGGGAAAAAGGAACTTACTGTTTGTATTTACCTCATCAACACAAGAACAGATTAAACTGTTACAAAGAATCAGAGCAGTTCAAACAACCAAACTGAAGTACACTAAACGTAAGAGATTTAAATTGCTTTGCAGTGGCTGTTGTCTTTGTTAAAACAAGCCACCATGATTTCTGGATGGCTGGCTAGTTCTCAAAGCTTCTGATATCACTTAGGCCGGTGGAGTGGAATAAATGTAACAGATTAACTTGTAAAAGGTGCCAAAATTTTGTTGATGGCTTGAATTTTTCGTTTGCTTGTTGGTTGTGGTTTTTAAAATCTTGTTTGTTTGTTTAGTTTGGAGTTTTTGTGTAGGGTGGTTGTTGATGTTTTGGTTTTTTTTTTTTCATTTATATTAAGGCAGACTCCTGCAGGGGCTCTAAGAAACGGGCTGAGCTCTGTGAACTGGGAGCATTTCTAACGGGCTGAGCTCTGTGAACTGGGAGCATTTCTTTTGCCTTTCCATTCTGCTCCCATTCAGCACTTATAATGGTAATGAAGTCTAATTACAAATGCATGTGACTGCCTGTTGTAATCTGTCAGTGTGTTTCTGAAAAACCTTGTGCCAGTTCAGTATTGGTCATTAGATAATAAGGATTGATAAAACGTAAGGGGCAAAATGTTAAAAATGCTACTATCGATTAGAATGCACCTTAATAATGAAACCATGGGCCTGGGGACGAAAGCCATGGATCATTTTGACAATTCAGCCTTAGATTGTGGATGAGACAGAGTGGGGACAATTAATCCCTCAGAGCCACAAATCACAAATAAAGTAGTTGCAGCTCATTACAACCTGACCTTGCTAAACGGCCTTGAAAACATAAGTGACCTTCTAGTATTTGAAAAGATTACAAAGCTCTATTGAGAAATTTTGGTGGTGGTGGTGGTTTGTGTTTGTTTTTTTCTAAAGGTTTGGGAACCACTTGACTTAATTTTAGCAGAACTATCTTGATGGAAGAAGCTTTTCACTTTGCCATCTTTCATGAACCAAATAGCTAGCATCTTGTGGAACTGATGGCAATACTGCAGGAAAATGTCTTAAAAGTCAAAAGTCGTGCTCTGTGCAATTAATCAGTGGTAGATAGTGCTACAATAGCTTTGAAGAGACAGTGGTTTGAATGAGCTATCTAGTAATTCCAGTTAGGGCTTTTATAAATGATCTGGCATTATTGGAGCGTTGCATAATTACAGGAAACCATACTCCTTTGTACCTTGCAGCCAAGTCCAGTCCCAGAACTTGGGAATATGTTCAGCAAAGTATTTCATGATCTCTCCTTGTGTTCCTACCTTAAATGACGATAAGGAGAGGGCGTGTGTTTTGGATTTCTGTCTGTTTGTATGCACCCCAGATGTTCTTTGGCTAAGTGGAGTCACAACTTGAAGGCCTTGTCATAGGCTAGTGTGTACAGAATTGAAGTATTAAACCAGTTTATTGCATGACTAATCAAAGGTCCCTGATAGCTAGATCCACATCACTAAATTTTCTATTTAGAACTGTACACAAAGAACCTAGTTTCTAAAGAAATAGGCCACCTTGATTTGGTCTTGAACACTGAGTCAGACTCAGCCCTTGCATCTTTCTACTGACTGTGGTAAAAGGAGATATTTCTTTGATTTGTTCCTGAGAAAAGGTAATGCTCACAATCCCTGATGTTGTCTGAACTGTGCAATGAGGTTGCAGTGCTGGCTGATTTCGCTGTGCATTGAACTAGGCATATACATGACTCTCCTTACTACTCCTTTCTTCCAAGGTATCTGAATGAGATGGTTTTAAGTGTCCTCTTTATACACATAATTAAGTATCTCTCTGAGTATTGCATCCCTTCCACTTTAGACCTCATTCATGCCTCTGCAAATACAAGACTGGTAGGTTTCCATGAGGCTCAGTGGTCTTTACCTATTCTAGATAAGACAAAGTCTGCTATATAGCCAAGGGTTATTAATTCAGGAGGCTCTATCCACACTCTCCACAGCTGTGGCAAGAGAGATGGAAGTAGTGTCACTTCAGTTATGGTTCTGTAGCTGCAAGAAACAGAGGGAACAGTTCCAAGTTCCACAGTTCTTCAGTGTTTAGGTGAAAGCATCAAGTATCTTATGGTATGAGGTACCACTACAGTAGATCATAGATCTCCTGAAGCATCTGAGTGTGAGATATGGAACTTGATAGATACTTCTTTTTCTGCAAAAGTGGAATTTTCAAGATAGTCCTAAAATGCAGCACCATTAGAGGATGTGGCAAAAAACCTCTGATGAATGTTTCATGGACACCATGGTGAAGTAAGCTATTTTGGTCCACTGGCTGTGTATGGAGTGAGGTGAGGAAATCTCCATGCTGCTACTTGAGGAACAGAGCCCACTCTCACAGCAACAGCATTTGGGTACAGCTTCCTGGTTGCTTCACCCTGGCATTACCAGGACTTAAGTGTCAGGCACAATAGAGCTCTCTCCTTGACACTGGGCTTGGCTGATAGTGCTTTCTGCATTGGGAGTGACAGAGAGAAGGCTGTGTGGTATCACTGTATGTAATACATTGATATCAGCTCTCTGCCTCGCTTATCAGCCTGGAAGACAGATGAACAAAATGGATTCCTCTGAAACTCCATTTAATTATTTCTCAGTGACAGCCAAGGAAAAACTCAGCCTATCCTCTAAAAGTAGCAGTTACTAGATCTGAGCAGAAAGCATTGTGGCATTTTCAACATCTCAGTGGTTGAGCAGTCTCACTTTTCAAGTCAGCATTTCATCTCCTGACCTTCCACAGAGCAACCCCAACTGCTTTCCAGAGACTTCTCCTAAAAGACTTCTGCTGTAGTAAAGTTTCCACAATAACAATAGTCATGGTCATGCACTTGTAGGTATCCACAGCATTATACAACTCAATTACTGGAGGTAGGTTTGGGAATCAACTGGAATGAAATGATTCTTTGGAAGGTAAAAATCATTCAACCATTTATTAAGTACAGCAAGATGCTGCAGATAATCCAGTATAGAAGTGCGTGACCAGGACAACTGGAGCTATTACTTTGACACGTCAAAATTGTTGGTTTTGAGCGACAATTTAACAGCATTTCCAACAGCATCAAAGGTGATTTAGAAATCAAACCAAAAGTTTTCTCTACCTTTCTTAGGAGCTCCACTTAGTGGCTAACCACATAAAACACCATTCTTCTCAGCATCTGTTACGTGGTGCTATTGTGCCTGCTGGTCTTTCCCTCAACTCTCCTGTCTTCTGCAGACACATGGCACTGCTGAACACTGCAATAGTGTCAAAAACTGGGTAGAGAACTAACCACAGAGTGAAAAAAATCCCTGCTGATTCTCTGCTGAACTGAGTTATCCTTGTATCAAACCTTGTGTCTATGAATGTATCTGTACCGAGTGCTTGTGTAGTTCTAGTTTCTTTTGCGAATTCGTGGGTTATGTGGAGCACTGATTCATAGCAGCTCAGCACGCAGCCTTCCACCTTCATGGACAACTCTTTCTGCTTGGATTCAGACCAGCCCCCTCTGCAGGCTTTTTGCTGTTTGAATCCTCATCGTGCTTCATTTGATTTCTGGCTTCTGTGAATGAATTTGTCTCCCTGTATACAGCATACACTGGGAAATCTGAGTTTTAGGAGATTTTAGGCGTGTTTGAAGAATACTTGGAGGGACAAGGAATAGGGAACCTGAGCACAAGTGCAGGAGCACAAATCAAGAATGTGGAAGAAAAATATTCGCAATGGAAAGTAGTAGAAGGCAAGCAGAGGTCATTCATCTCTACATTTGAGAAGGAAAAGCATGATAGTGCCCCACGCTCCTGTGCTGCAGCAGGCCCCTGGAAAACCTGTGTGCCTCTCAGCCCTTCCTTTGGTCTGTCCATGTGCAGGCTACCACTGCTGTTACTGCTCAGATGGCCAAAGCCTCTCCTATGGACCGGGAAACACCGGCTCCGTGTTTCAGTATCAGTGCCATTCCATACAATAGAATTTTTTCAGGCTTCCTTTTTCTCTCCTCTTCTGTATTATTTTTTTTTTTTTAACAACCTATGGAATTATAGATAAAAGGGTACAAAATCATGAACATTGCAATAAACCCAAGTACTAGAAAAGGGAAAAAAAGGCTAATGCTGTCCGTGAAGCCTTAATTGGGCCCCCTTGTGTGTATACATTTTGGTACTCTCTCTAATTACATGGTCACACACTGCTTTTTCCTATGGACCCCTGCATCATCTCTGCACTAAGTAGAAGGTGTTTGCTGAATAAGTGCAGCTTTAAGTTGTTTTATTCACACTGTGGCGTGACTAGTCCCAGGCTTGCCTTACTGTATACTGCTTAAGATCGAGACTGAACACAGAATTACTAATTTCCTTGTAGGTTTTTCTTTGCTGCCTGTTTTGCAAACAATGGCATTTATTTGGGAATGTACTTGCTTTGAGTGGTAGGACTCCTACTACTGCATGTGGAAAAAGGAGATGCAGTGTGGTTGAGTCGGAGATAGCAGGGGCCTCATGTTTACTGGCCTGCCACTGTGTAAGCTGTGCTATGTGTTCAAACCAGACTGCCTGCTGACTCCAGTTCACACCTGATGGATGCAGAGCCCTCTATGATATGGATCTCTTTCCTGGGTATTTCTCACGACTCAGCCTGAAGATACAACAAGTAAAGTAGGTGGTGAGAAGGTGATCATGAATGACTTTCCCTAGATCTTGTAGGAAGCAGAGGTGAAGTCTAGCTGTAATCTGCAAGGGCAGATCTCAAGGGAGTCTAGCCTTCAACCACTCATCCTCTGGCTTAGTCCCTGCCTTATTTGTCAGTAATTTTGTGGTCTCTACAATGACTCAATGGAGATTGTGTATGCAGGTTGTCTCCTTCACTGCTTAGGACAAATTCAAAGTATTGGTTTGGGATAAACAGTGTCAGGATCTTCTGACCAAGAGGTGGTTGTGCAGTCAGGCAGTGTGCCATAGTGGTTGCACACAGGGTAGGGACTAAATTAAGACTGTGCAGAGGATCTTAATTATGGCATCTTAAAACTCCTGAGTGCTTTCCTTAGCAACCTGAATGTTGTTCTAATGCAGTTTGTGTGTAGATGTGTTTAATACATGTTGGCTTTTCACTTATGAAAAGGTGTTAACAGGCTGCACTTTTCAAATGCTTTCAGAAAAAAATATCTGAGTTTAGCTTTCTGAACAGGTTTTTTGAAATCAATACAGAGAGAGTCGCTAACAGGAGGTAAACTACAAACCACAAACACTTTCAATAGGACAGCTCTTTTTATATAACATTTGATATCATTTTCACAGCATGATCTCTACTTTCATACTGTGATAGCTTTTACCTGGAGTTTAGATGATTCATTTTTGTAGTGGATACTTAACTTTTATATGAGGAAAATGCAAGAGAAGCCAGCACAGCATTAAATGAACTATAGTGGCAGCATTAAATGAACTACAGTACAGCAATAACAGTGAATGCTCAGACCCTTGCCATGTCACTGGGTTGGATTCATGAATGCTCTACTGATCGATAAGTGAGGAGATATGGAGGCCTGGAATTTTTCTTGCAGCTTTTGGCATAGCTAATTCAATTTTTAAAATTAGATTGTGTGCTCAGAGCTTGTTTAGTAATTTTAAGAAAACTTTATAGGATTCTGCTTGAAAACCAACGATGATTTCCTGTTGGCGTAGATCTTGGAGAATCACATGAGCACATCAGTGCATTTTCCTTGTATTTTCTTTCTCTGATGTTTTGGAAGTGAATTCTGAAATCCTGGCTTTACACTGGCTTCTGCAGAAACTATTGGGAAAAGGGAGACCAGTTATGTAAACTTTTGTGTTAATGTTGATCTCTCTTTCAAAGAGAGCCAGTTTTTTGTGTGGTTTATGTGGAGTGCGTGAAATAACGTCAGTTATTTTGGCTCTTCTGGAAAACTATTAACTGCGGTTGGGGTCTTTTGGGCTACTCTGCCAAGCTTCTGTTTGCACATTCCTGTAACTACTTATGATCCATTTTAAAATTAAGTTTTCCATAGATGAGTCCCACCCAGTTTTCATGTCCATTTATTTCTGAATAATGTAAAGGGGGTGGGGGAGGGGGGAAAGAAAAAATATTGTCTTGACCATGCTGAAAAATAGTTTAAAATCAAGTATTTAAGTATTTAATTTCCTTTGTTAAGCTCATCATCAACCTCCCCCTTTTCTTCAGGTTTCCATTACACCCTCATTTGATTTCTCTACGAAACCTACATGTGAAATGGCCTGACAGTCACATTCTATTAGAAATCTGTTAGACTTAAGGCTGGTCATCAGAAATCCTCTTTTCATTACTTCTGGAGGGAAAGAATAAACTGATTTATACCCTAGGCCAGAGAAGGTTGAGCTGGATTAACTTCTCTCTTTTTTTATTTTTTTTTTATTTTTTTCCCCAATTCTCAGCAAGGTTTTTATACCTAATTTAGTTCTTCTAGAAACAAACCATGAAAGGAAACTTTTCCTTTTCACTGCAACCCAAAAAGCTCTTGCTCTCTTCAAAACAAACAAAAATCCTGTGGCTTTTCTACTGTTTACAGAAAAAGATGCTCAACCTATTTCTGTCAGAAAGTACCCTGAAGGACCTGCTTTGGCCTTGGTCAGGATTTGTTTGGCCCTTTCTACATTTATCATAATTATGGTAAAGCCATTTTAAAATTGAGCGCTACAAGCTTTTGCAATAGGTGCTGAAAGTCCTGTCCTGGAGTTTCACACACATTTGAAAGCAGCTACCCTTGATGATTATCTCCTGTACATTTCTGTACTGAACAGCATACTGTGTCCAATCGATATTTCTTCTGCTCCCTGAGGTTCTTAATTCACATCTTCAGAGAACTTCATGTTTTGTATTCCTTGAGATACACCCTACAAAATCTCAAATACACACAGAAATGTACATTAAAGGCCCCCTGCTTGTGCCCCATCTGTCTGAGCTCATCACCAAGAATGACTGAGTGAAGTTTGCTTTATAACTCAAACCTTTCTGTGTAGGCAGTCTCCTCCCAGCCTCGCTCTTTCTTGGCACTCTGTTTCTCCTGCTGGAACTCGGGAGACAGGTTTTACCTACACATATTTTACAGTGCATGCATGACTGCAGTGCTTGTCACCTTCCCACTCTCTTGTTTAAAAACCATGCATCTGAACTCATTTCTAGGAGGTTCAATTGTTTCCAGCCTGAACTAGAATAATGTTATTTTCAAAGCCTCCTAACATAATTTTTATTACTATTTACAGGAGTCGTAACTCCTAAGAAGATGCTTGACTGTGCTTTAGAGTTTCTGCCCCTTAACACCTAGTTTCAGTACAAATGCTGGGATTAGTGAAGTAGCAGCAATTTACATCTACTGAGGACTCTGCTCAAAAACTCAGTTAAATCTGAGACTAAAATTTAGATGCAGTTGCTCAAAGCAATAAAATGTCTTCAGGATCTTGCAGGTGATTTACATTATAAAGTTTCTTGAGGGAAAATGGAATCAATTTCAATCAACTTACCTTTTTCTCAAGCTTTACAAATTCTTGAAGATCCCCACTTGTAATACTGTGTTTGGCTCTAGGGCTCCCAACATAAATACCCAGACCTGTTGGGCTGGGTTCAGAGGAGGGCCACAAAGATGATCAGGGGATTGGAGCACCTCTCCAGTGAAGACAACCTGAGAGAATTGGGCTTATTGAGTCTGGAGAAGAGGAGGCCCTAGGAAGACATAACAGCTTTTCAATAATTAAAGAAGGCTGATGGGAAAGATCAGGAAGGACTTTTTATAAGGCATGTAGTGATAGAACAAGGTGTAATAGCTTTAAACTGAAAGAATGGGAAATGCTCTGGAGAAGAGCAGTGTGCAAAGGAAAGTATTCTAGAAGATATTGTACTTGGAAACAAAAAGGTAATTCTTTGGAGCTTTCTGCACCACTGCAGAAGGATGGACTGACAGCAAGCATCTCCCAATGCAAGCAGAAGTCTGGAAGGGCTCTTGGGAGGGAAGAGATGTAGGTGCTTCGGAATTTTTCCATAAATACTTTGTCTGTGAGGGTACCTGCTGCCACTGTGCCTTGTATCCAGAGTACTTTTTCTAAGCACAGCAGAACAACTTTGCAGGAAAGCTCTGGTCAGTCCTGGAGTTTGGACATCTCCCTTTGTGACATTTTTGTATGAAATAGAGTATCTAGTAAGAATCAAGGGTGGATAGAGGGGAATTCCAAAGCTTTCAAATCCTGGAATCCCTGCAGAGAGACTTGTCCCCAGTCTTAATGTTGAGCAAACAGGTCAAAGACACTCCCTGTGAAAACTTTTTCATTTAATTAGACTTCCTCATGTGATTAAAACTTCCTTTGGTATAATTTAGTATGTTTCAAGCCCAAAATAACATTTTACCAGCATAAATTTAGTCTCTGACTCCTCCATTTTTTTTTTTTGTTATGGAATGTTTCAAGTGAGTTTGTGTCATGCTAAGCAAGAGAGAATGCAGGATCAGCTAAGCAGCTGTCTTGCAGAATAGCTGCTCAGACTCTCAGCATTAAGATCTATCTTTTGTTCCACACAAGGATTCAGCAAACAGTACAATGATATGTTAGCAGTGTAAGGGTAGTTTGCCCTGGGTAGTATTTTTTTTCTTTTGCCCAATATGAACACTGGAATATGCAGAGACTGAATAAGTACTGTATCTACTCTTAAAAGACTCTTGTTATAAGGATTTTAAACATCTATTGTTAAGCTCTGCATTTTGGGTTTTGTTTGGGTTTTTTCTAGACAATCGGTAACTATTGCAACAGGACCATAGACAAAGTTATTGGAAAGCTAGGCAGGTTAAGGTAAGATCAATGGTAAACCCTCACACAAGATTTGGGGCCAAGTCAGAATCTAATTTCTTGATGTCCCAGGCATTCTGGTGAGATGCTATAACCAGGGCCAGGCACAAAGTCAAGGTCAGATTAATTTTCTTTCGTCTTCAAAAGAAACATAATATCAGCTTCACATTGAGCTAAAATTTTCCTCTGATCTGATAAATCATTATTTGCCAATAAAATAGAATGGAATAAAATTAACCAGGTTGGAAGAGACCTTTGAGATTGAGTCCAACTTATCATCCAACACTATCTAATCAACTAAACCATGGCACTAAGCACTCCATCAAGTCTCTTCCCATACACCTCCAGTGATGGCGACTCCACCACCTCCCTGGGCAGCCCATTCCAATGGCAAATCAATTTCTATGAAGAACTTCTTCCTAACATCCAGCCTAAACCTCCCCTTGTGCAGCTTGAGACTGTGTCCTCTTGTTCTGTTGGTGGTTGCTGGGGAGAAGAGACCAACCCCTACCTGTCTACAACCTCCCTTCAGGTAGTTGTAGAGAGCAGGGGATGATTATTTCACCTGTTCCCATACTCCCTTGCTGTGCACTGTGGCACTCTGTCTGTGTGAAAGCAGGTCTTGATTGCAAGCAGAAGATGCCATGTCACCCAAGATGATACCTCTGATAACTGTCTCCTAGTTGTGGCTATAGAGGGCTTGACCTCACAAATTAAGGGCAATGTTTCACTCTTCATCTCTGGTTTTCTGCCATTGGCTGGCTGCATCCTAGAAATAAACTTCAGTTTTATTTGTAGGAGTCAATTAAGCTTCTGTCATCAAATGAAATAACAAAAATGCACCAAGAACTCATGGTCAGGCTGATTTTTAATCAGAATTGAAGAAATAATTGTTATGAGTGTTCATTCCTCCACCTCTCTCATTTTTTTTTTTTTTCCAAGTGCAGCCCCTCATCTCATCACAAGGAAAGTCCTCCCTTGGGCAGAGCAGCTGACAGTGACTTCTTAATCTACAAACAGAATTGCAACATTTACCAGGCTTTAAAATTATTGTCTTTCAAAAGATTTAAGTATGAGCAGGTGTTTATGTAAATGATGATTCTTTAATTTGTCTAATAGTATTATTGGTTTTTTTTCCCTTGTGGCATCCAGCTGTGATCCAGATTTACAACCAGGCTCTTATTTTCAGTTAAGTTCATCAAAAGGTAACATAGTATCTAATGAGCTCCAATAATAACTTTTGTATCTTTCTGCATCTAAAACTCACTAGAAATAGCTCTGCATGCACAGGGTAAAACAAGTGATCAAGGAAGGCAAAAATAACAATCACCTGATCAGCTTAATTTAGGTCAATGAAATAAGCAGCATCGTGTGTTGGAAAATATGGAAGACTTCGAACTACTAGAAACTGCTGCTTGGAGAAATAGCCTTTCATATTTCTTTTTAGTACTTTAATGGGACTAAGAACATGTGCTTTAAGTTACATGGCACACTGAATAGGTCCCCATCTCCCTGTGTGGTGGTTTGAGCCTTAACTGGGACTTAAGAGCTCAGATGGGGGCAAGGCTGAGAATCCCTTCCCCACTCCCCTCTCTTCTTTCCCAATAGAGAGGAAAACAAAGGAAAGGAGCAAATCCACCAGGAAATAATTTGGATTCATCTTGGAAGTACAGAGATCAAGAACTTTCTTTAAACAGTGTATATATATATATATAACAATAAGAGGTAGGGTTCACAATGGTAAGGAACAAGGATGGATGGAAGAAAAAAACAATTAAATGCAAAGACAGAGATGTAGCAGGGAAGACCATGTGGCAGAGAAGCAGGGAGCCACCAACAGTCCTCATCCAAGCAAAGGCAGGGGCCCAAGACAGAGCTAATGGCTGCAGTATCCTCCTTTTTATAGCCTTGCTGGACAAGGAGGGGGAGTAGAACAGACTAACTTAGTTTCCCAGAGAGAAAACCCCCTGCAGGGAGGGCAATGCTCTCGCAAGCCCTCCCCCTGCTCCTTCCAGAATGGGCGTAACCCATCACACCCTGCTAATGTCATACAGCATATCATATAGGCAGTATGTGCCTATAGTAGAGTAATAGGTCCAAAGCATATTATTTGTTCCTGATGGTGTTACCATAACAGAGTTAGATGGACTTGGTCACTTTCTGTACATTTGTCAGAATAGCAAGAATCATTCTGGTCTGGTCAAGCTTGCCTTGGAGTCACAGAAATTGCAGATGAGGAGGCAAATATGGCTCCAGAGTGTCCTTTTTGTAAACTTCCGGTTGTGAGGCATATTTACAATAGAATAGAATTAACCAGGTCGGAAAAGACCTTTGAGATCATTGAGTCCAACCTATCATCCAACGCTATCTAATCAACTAAACCATGGCATATCAAAGGCTTGAGAATTGCTGCTTGTCTTCTTTGTCCTGAGACTGCCCCAAGCACTGTCTGTTCAGGCTCTGGATCTCAGTGAAATCTGAGCACACCCCCCCTTTTTTTTTTCTTTATTTCTGTCCTTGCTCTGGAAAATAAGTGGCACAGAACAAGCTATGTAGGTCTCTGACATCACAAGCCATTCAAAATAGAGTTACTCCTTTTTTGCTACTTGTATAATGTACTGTGCAAGTCAGGCACAGTCAGGGTGCACATTTGGTCTGTTTTGTTCTAAATCTGATTTGACTTTCCATACCACTTAGCGGGTGATGTGGTGGAGCAAGGTGAGCAGGCAAGGTGGATCCTATTCCAGGAGTCAGTCGGGGCTATTACCATTATAACTTAGATCTAACAGTTACACTGAACTGACCAGCTGCTCAGTTCATAATATCCAGTTTTGAGAAAGTAACATGAAGGTTAATAGGAACTGATCATCACTCTTCCAATGCAGCCAAACTGCTTTTCATTCACTTTTACCAGGAATATTTTCAAACTTTAGTTTTCAGCAAAACCCAAACTGCTGCTGCCCAGAGAGATAGGGAATACAACAGAGGATATGACCTTTCTGAATGTTTTCTTATCAGACAACGTTAAGTACTGTATGTCCTACTAAGCTGCTTCAATAGAACCTTGTCAAGTTATCACATTACTCGACATGTTGCTGATAATGAATACATAAAAGCTTGAGATATTGAGGACTAGGAAGAAATAAATAAGGTTTACTGAAAAATTGCCAAACATATGTCCCAAGGCCATTTTTCCTTTTTTTCTTTCTGCTTTTTTCTCTCCCTTTCCCCCCCCCCCCCCCCCCCCCCATGTGTTGTGTCCTGCCTTTGGTCCTTTAGATAAGTGGAATGATGTAAGAGTTTTAGCTTCTTGAAACGTAAAGTGCAGATGTGGGTAGATAAATGAAGAAAGTAAATGGTCATCTATCTCTTTTGTGGAGAACTCAATCACATTGTAATCATATCAGTCTTGTTCTCTCAAATTGCCTGATATTTTGCTTTTCTGCTACTACTTGCTTCTCTGGCTGGTATTTGCAGTGTCTTCTCATGTCCTGTATTCTTATGAAGGCTGAGTGTTGGGGAAGAGTTCGTATTCGTCTTTGTAGTTTTGCCTCAATTTATATCAAATCTCATGACTTTGAGAAATTAGAGGAATAAAGGCAACAACCCAAAATCCAGTAGACAGAACTGGGGTCAATGGCATTGAATCCTTGTATCCCTTCAGACCTAGGTGTCAGCTCTTGCTGAGAGCCTGCCCAGGGTTTCTCAGCTGATCCCCCTCCCCAGCCAGCGGGAACATACAGGACAGGAAAGTTCATGACCTGTTCAGGAGGAACTGTGTGACTTTACCTTCTTATTCCTTTTCTGAAATGATGTATTGGTAGTCATATAGCTTTGGCATGGTTTTGGTTAGAATTCTTGATCTTTGCTTTTGATCTTATGCCATATCTGGGTCTGGAACACTGTCTGTATCTCCCATCTATCCTGAAGACAATCTGACACAGGGCTGAGGCTTCACTTTGCTTTATTAGCAGTCTCCCAGTATATCTTGACAATAAGATCTGACAGTGTTGAGAGGATTTGTTGAAAAGAAGCATCTGAAATTGGGATGCAGTTTTTGATGGCTATCAAGGATTTATTCAACAAGAACTGGTTGTGTGCCTTTGACTGTAGAAGGTAACTTAAAATCATTGGATTGGAAGGGAACTTGAAGATCATCTATTTTCTACTCCTCTCCTCTTGACAAGGACGTGCTCTGCTAGACTAGGTTGCTCAAAGCACCCCATCCAACCTGACCCTCAATGCTTCCAGGGAGGAGGCATGCCCAACCTCACTGGGCAACCTGTTTCAATGTCTCACTACCCATATATGTGTGTGTGTGTGTATATGTGTGGGTGGGTGTATATACATGTATGAGTATGTGTGTGTGTGTATATATACACACATGAATGTATAGTGATACCTTATGAATCTGATCTCCACAAATTCATCTTGGAAGAGGTGTAAAACTCATGATAGTTATCTTCTTAAACAGATGTCTAATAATGTATTTTTTTTAGTAATCTGTGCTTCAAAAATATGCATTCTGTTGCCTCTCTAATTCCTAAATTTTCATGTTTAGTTTTAATGGATTCAGTCCTCTAGTGAAGATGGCTTTGGAGTTTACTTCAAGTTTACTCATTTAGTAGACTATTCTGTTTAATACAGAAAAGAAGAAAAGAAGCAGCTATCTTTCCCCCCCCCACTCCCCCCCCCCCCCCATCTTAAAATGACTCCAAGCACCTGTAAATTACTAAACTAAGAAAAGGTACCTCTAGAAGTTATTCCTTGTTTCCTTTGAGTGCCCTGAGAGCCATCTGTCTTCAGAAGGCTGTGCCTTCATTCTGGACCCCTATTCTATGTGAAGAGACAGTCTTATATCTGGTACCTTGGCTGGTTGAGATTTTCTCTCTTGTTTAAAGTCACCTCCTGTATTTGTCTGATCAGGAGGAAGTGGGAAGCGCTGTTATGGCGCAGTGGCTCGCGGTGGCTGTAAGCAATGATATCTAACAATGCCCTGAGGAGCTAGTTAAAAAGTGCCTCACACACTCAGGAAAGCACTTTAATGTAACTGCATTAGAAAGCTGTCAGTTGCTTGTTGGGCAAAACAGACTTTTTTATTTTTTTCATGCTGTAAGGATTATTGAAGCATTTGTTACACAGTAATTTGGAAATCATAATAAAACATTTCTAATTTTATTTCCCCCAGCAAACAACTAATGGATCTAGTGCATAGGAAGCCCAGACAGCATGCTCTAGAGCCGTGAAATCTTGTTCATTCTCCTAATTGGGAGGGCAGGGGATAGAAGCTGTAGCTATTCTTTTTAATGTCCTTCCCAGAAATAGAATTTTCAAAGGCAGATGCAGGAAATAACTTGGTATCTATTCAACTTTTCCACTGCCTTTATCTCTTGATATCTTTGTGCAAATACATTTTAGTGTTGTTTAAATTACATGATAAATGCTGATAAAGTGATAGAAATCTAATAGGTGACATAAATGTTCTCAGTACTCCCCCACAACAGGAACTTTGGCAAAATGGTGACACATCACTAGAGGTTAGATTTTT
Source organism: Dryobates pubescens (assembly GCF_014839835.1). Taxonomy (NCBI): domain Eukaryota; kingdom Metazoa; phylum Chordata; class Aves; order Piciformes; family Picidae; genus Dryobates; species Dryobates pubescens. The sequence goes on from NC_071633.1 coordinate 11,152,105, forward strand.
TTAATTTTATATTGTTTTAATCCTCATTATGGATACATGCTTGGAAATGATGTGGTAGAAAGCAGCACTGTGGAAAAGGACATGGGGCTACTGGTGGATGGAGAAGTTGGACATGAGCCAACAATTGTCCAGAAGGCAAGTTGCATTCTGGGTTGCATCAGATTCAGCAGACAGAGAGAGGTGATTCTGCTACTTTACTCTGCTTTGGTGAGACCTCACTTGGAGTAGCGTAACTGGCTCTGGAGCCCTCGGCAAAAGAAGGGCAGGAACCTGGTGGAGCAGGTCCAGAAGAGGGCTGAAAAAAATGATCAGAGGGCTGCAGCACCTCTTGTACAAAGGCAGGCTGAGAAAGTTTGGGTTGTTCAGCCTGGAGAAGAGAAGGCTCCAGGGAGACCTTATAGCAGCCTTTCAGTTCCTGAAGGGGACCTACAAGAATGCTGGGGAGGGACTATGCAAAAACATTTAGCAACAGGGCAAGGGACAATGCTTCCAAACTAGAGCAGGGTACGTTTTGATTGGACATTAGGAAGACCTTCTTTATTGTGAGGGTGGTGGAACACTGCAACAGGTTTCCCAAGGAGGTAGTGGAGGCCCATCCCTGGAGTCAGTCAGGCACAGAGGACAGAATTGAAGACCAAGACTAGAAACCCTACAATTCCTGACTGATAGACAATGGTTGCTGCAGAGGACCCTTGTTTTATTTTAAAATCAGAGCTCTACAAAGTCTGTCATTCCCTTTTCAGCCCATCTTTTTTAGTGTGGAATTTGAAGTTTAACTAGAAAAGATTGGAAATACTCTTTCACAAATTGCTTGAGTTTCATGTCGACTATCATGATGCAACATAGTGTTCAGAATGTTTGTTTGTGCTGATGTTGTTCATATATGCTGTTAAATAGCAGCTGCTCAGCTAACCATATGACACACAATGCAACGTGTGACAGGATACAGGGAAATGGAGAATGAGATGGCAGTCTGGACAGAAAAGATCAAATACTTGATTTTATTTTTGAATAGCAGCACACATGAGAGATTTCTTTGAGAGAGCATTATGGCAAGGAGGAGGAGAGGAAGACACAAGGCCCTGGAAGAAAGTGGAATCAAGTTTCTGAAAAGTGCAGCTTTTACAAAGAAGGTCCTTTAGATACAAATAACGTGCAGGTTTATAAAAGAGAGAAGCGGGTTAGAATTATGAACTTAGAATACCAGTGAGCATCCAACAATGAATCTTCGCAAAGAAAAATACCTATTGCTGTAGGAGCTCCAGTTGTGCCTTGGAAGTACAATGGAGAAAGGACAGAAGTGAAAAGACAAGTCTATTCTTCTTTCTATTCAGGAAAGGACTGGCCTTCTCTTCTGAAATCTCAGTTTGTGCGATGTAGCCCTTCATGAGACCTGGAAGGATGCTTGATGGTAAACTGTCTTCAAGAAAGAACAGTTCATTACAAAAAGCTTTAGAATCTGGGCCTCCTTAACAGCCTTTCAGATGAAAGGGACAGACCAGTCTTTCTTATATGATTTAAGTAAGAGTGTGATCACTGAATAGATCTGCAGGATGGCAACAAGGACAGAGATTTATATAAGAGCTGTAAGAACAGAGGTTTATAATTAATTAGTCAGCATTGAATCGGTGGAGCATTGGGAAGGAGAAGTAAAGGAGAGACCCACAGTGCTGCTTGCAGGTTAGTCTGAAGTGAAAGCTCTTGGGGTGTGGGCCAGACTGACAGAGTTCTGCTAAAAGGAAAGAAAAAGCATTAACCTGTGTTCATGCCTGGATTTAATTCCACAAGACACTGCAGGACCTAAAGCAAACCAATTGGGACCTAAGGTACATCAAGTAACATTTAACCAGTTGTATGTTCTTTTTATGACTTCTGTTTGTGAGGGAGATAAATGCATGTCTTAGGCAATAAAACATTTCCCCTGATTATAGCAAATGGTGTTTCTTTTCCCTCACGGGATGTAATAGGAATATCAATGTTTTATATCTCATATTAAAAAAGCCCAAGTTTGATAAAAAATGAAACACATTTAGTAGAGTTGTTATCCTAGTTAAGGTAAAGTACCATTATAGGCATAGCCACAGAACTGTAAGTGTGGTGGATTCGCTTATTGTTGCACCCAAAATACAGATGAGCTTGGAAAGAAAAGGCTGCTGCCCAGGCTTGTGTGAAGACCGCAGCACTGCGAAGCAAAGCCAGGTGATACAGTCTATCAAAGGTAACAAGTGCCTCAATGAAGGCAGAAAGTGGAGTTTTAAATTGGGACAGAGTTATATAGGGGGTGGAGGGGAGGAAAGCACCTGTGGCAGTGAGAAAACTGAAGAGAACCAGCTCAGAAAAATAATCCTGGGAAGTGTGTCCAATTTTTCTAACATTTCTAATCACTACCTTCTTCACACCTGTGTGGGTATCTTTGAAAGCAGAATTTGTATCCATTGGAGTTTGAATAGTGACTTAAGCAGATGTTTTATTTCAGGAATGTAAATATGTGAAATAGATATGCCAAAGTATTTTCTTTGATGTGGAATAATACAATGAAAAGAAAAGTTGACACAGGGTTGACCTTCCGTTCTGGTTAGTTAGATGCAGTTTTGTATGGCTTCTGGGGGAAAACTCTTCCAAACCTGCAAAGTTTCCAGGAACTTAGGGTTTGGTTGTCTGTGTTTTTTGCTTTGAGTGTTGTGACAGAGCCAAATTCTTCCAACATATATGTCCTGTCTGTCCAGCAGAGACACTTCTGCCCAAAACCCTAGGCTTGGGAGATTGCCTTAGGTGAGGAAGTCTCCCCCTCAGGTCGTTTGGAGCGCTGTCTTCACTGCCAAGGTAGCCACCTGCAAGGCAAATGGCCTCATCAGCAGCCTGTTGTGCTGGCTGTCCTGGACAAGGCCATCTACTGGTAAACTCCTGTGTTAGATGATGACAGGAGTGCATGTGTGTGCAATGGGTGACTGCAAACTGCAAGGGTGAGTGCTTGTGGGAACCTCAGGCACCCTGGCTCCTTCTGGAAGGAGTATCTAATTGTGTCTCTGCAGTAGGATAATGCCAACAGGAGGAACTTAGAAACCACCAAGAGCAGTCTTTTTGTTTCAGGCAGGTTAAACATTTAATCTTCAGTTTTAACAAACATATTTTGAGAAGACAAAACAAAAAGGCAACTATAGAAGAATTGGTAGTGTGTTTCCTTAAATATAGTTTTCTGGGTGGGGGGTTTTTGGGTGGGTTTGGGTTGGGTTTTTTTTGGGGGAGGGGGCTGGTGGTGTTGTTTTGTTTTATTTTTTCCCTAACACCCTAAAACATTTTATGTCATTGCCATGAATGAGAAAATTTATAGGGAAGCACATTTTGCTACCAGGCTAATTCCTACTCCTCAAAACATGGCTTTCCATATACCTGATCACAATATGCAGCTATCAACAGAGTTGGTTTTGTGTATCAAGGCAGTGTTTTCATGGATCCACACTTCTGAATGGAGAGGTTAACTGCACTTTGAACTGGGATTTCAAGGCAAAATTAGGCAGAATAATTTTCATGGTTCATTCTTGTGAAATGAGATTTGTTGTAGTTGGTATTTCTGTTCCCTTGGTTGGTTTGCTGGTTTGTGGTTGGCTTGGTTTTGTTGTGGTGTGTTTTTCTTTGTAGAATGGTATTTATAGCAGCCAGGGTTTGTCTGGCATGGAAGAAATTAGTAAGAATAACATATTAATGTGGTATTGAATATATAGTAGTCAATATAGTGAGTATGTGGTGTGGCATGCTTTGGTTGGGGACTGTCTGGGGTGAAGCACATGCAAAGACCTGAGAGATACTGATGGAAGCCATCTCAGATTTGGCATTTCATGATGCTGATGTCCTTCAGTCCTTTCTTGAGTGGAGTCTGCGTTGCTTTCAAGGTATAAAGTACAATGTCATGAATAAAAGTTCATACCTAGCTTCTATATTATGGAATACACATAAAATTCGAAGTACAGATTTCAGGCAGCACACATCATGTACATTGGCATGAGATATTTTATTTCATGTTTTGTGCACGTGCTTTATTTGGTATACTGTGGGTTTACATTTGTGCTAGTTTACATTAGCTGTGAATGTGACCTCAGAGTGTTTATATGTAATGTACTGAAGCTTCTCAAGTTGACAATTACCAGAATGTTTCTTGTACTGCACTACAATTGAGCATCACAGATCCTGCGAGATACATTTGTGTAGAATTTTGTTCATCGAGATATTGCGAAATAGCAAGCCAGCTAGTTTAGCTTATCTCTTGTCATGTTTTCTGCTCTGCCAGTTTGAAAACCTTTCTTTGGTGAAATTTGTTTCTTTTCAAGAGAGTCAGTCTTCCATTTTTTGTGGAAGTGAATAATTGTTTCCTGAAGATTAATTCTGCAAGTGTTTATATTCAGTAAAGTCAGTTCTGACCTCTGCTTTCATGGGGTTTTGCCAGTGAAAAACTGAAAACTTTACATAACTTGAAATCTTGCAGAAGCCCCAAGAACAAATTTTAACATTAGAGGATGATACAGTTATGCAGCAGTATAGAGCCTCTGTTTTTCAGTCACATTATTTAATGCTTTCTATCTTGCTCATCTCCCTCCCCTCCAAATGCTACAACTGAGGTAAGGAAAATATTACCAAATAATAAAAAAATTTAGTGTTTTTAACACACGTTGTACTTGTCTGAAACCTCCTTCTGGAGTACTAGTCTCTGAAAGTGTGACTGTGATAGCCTGCATTCTCTAACAACCCACACTGAATTAGGAGGGTAAAGGCATTTTACTAACCACATCTTGCACTGCTGCTAAATGAAAGACTTTTAAATATTTTAAAATTCTTTTTTAAAAAACACTTTTAAAGATAACCCCATGTGCTAGCCCTTTTACACATTTAAATATGGGTGAAAGCCTGGGCAACAAACCCCAGCCCTTTCAGCCATTTGGATTTCTGACACTGTCTTTGAAAATCCTGCGTGAACTATTAGCAGAATGAAAGGGATGTAATCGGTGCATATGGTTATCAGCCACCAAAAGTCACCGGCACTGCTGAAGCTCTGCAGCTCTGCCTTCTCGCTGCGCACGTGTATCTGACTGCCACAATAATGCAGCAGACTCTGTGTGACATGGTAGCAGTGCCACAGCTATGGCAGTGAAGTCACATCAAAGACTGGGAGCTTGGTGGTACCTTTGCAGTCACATCAGAATCACAACAGATAATGGTCCATCTGCAGTCACAGCACACCACAGACACTTCACGTTCGTGACGCACCATGGTCACTGATTAGGATGATCACAGACACACTAGACTGTCATTACTTACCCTCTAGTAATATTTTAGTTGCATCATGTAGTATAAATCTTAGGGGTTAGGAAATTTTACTCAAATTTCTTTTTCTCCCTCTGAATAGAATAGAATTAACCAGGTTGGAAGAGACCTTTGAGATCGCATCCAACCTATCATCCAACACCATCTAATCAACTAAACCATGGCACCAAGCACCCCATCAAGTCTCTTCCTAAACACCTCCAGTGATGGTGACTCCACCACCTCAAATAGAGTCAAAATGCCAAGCAGGAATATCTTCTTACATAAATCTCTTGTATTACGTGTCAGCTCTGATTTTCTTTACAGAAGAGACATTTCTATTTCAAGAAGTTCACAGAATAGTGATCCTCTAAACCCTGTATCTATTTAGATTTTTTTTTTATTGTTTAATAACAAACAATAAAAAACAAAAACTCATTGCAAAATTACATATATTGGAATCATTGCTGTTGAATGCCTGAGGTACAATTTTACATTTTTCAGTTTGGTTTTGGAATTAGACCTAGCAGTGTGGTAGCTAAACATTTTGCATCTTTATTAAAAATTAATATATGTAATATTTTTTTCAAAGAATTATCTTTAAAAGCATTTATCATTGGAAAATGCCCATGAGAATGTAGTCCTGTGTTATAATGGTGCTGTGAGTTTCATTGGATACAAATTCTGCAATATCAGTGTAACTAATACTTAAGCCACGCTCATGAAATGGAATTTAGGTTTGCATCATCCATCTCTTTTCAAGCACATGCAAAAATGCACACGAGATGTGAATGCTTCACTCTGTGTCACAGCGTGTCATCTGATACAGGGCATGCGCTGTCCACGATTCAAGAGGCAACTGCAGGGTTTCCGGTGTAGGTTTTCTTTTTGCTGTGATATGAATTCCTGTGAATCTGTGGCTGAAATTTCAGGAATTCAAATGTTTGTTCAGAAATCATTAAAAGTGGATTTTGGTGCTTTTTTCATGTGACTGGTGCACAGAAACTTATCCCCATGTAGCTCTGAAACTGTATGGCTTGCCCTAAGCGCAGTGTAATAAGGTACTTGGGAGCTGATAGGAAGAGCTGAGAAGCATGTTTTGGTGTGTTTTAATTTATGTTGAACATAAATTAACCCAAAGCTGTAGTTGTACAACGTCACATACGACTATCAAGAGTTCCAGCAGGTATTATATCAATTACTGGAGCCATCTACTTTAAGGATCAGTTCTACCTCTCTGGCAACAGGTAACATTGTTTTGGAAATGGTGGTTTTTTGGCGGGTTGTTTTGGTTTTTTTTGTTTTATTTTTCCTTTTGCCTGCATAAAATGAAAATTTATTTCCCTGGCAAAGCCACTAACAGTTAAAAAAAGAAAAAAGATAGCCTTGGTGCAAGGTTTTGAAATCTTCCTAAAAACATAAACCAGAACTGCATGCCTGTTAGAGCTCCACAGGACAGGATAAAAAATCCAGGAGAAAGGTCATACTTCTTTATTAAATTATACAGATCTTGGAAAAGGTTTTGCAGAAGCCAGTTGCATTGTGGTGTTGCTTTTTAAATCCTGTAGGATTTTCCGTGAAGTTTGTTCTCCAGTGCAAAGAGCCGGGTTGTTGTTCACCCTGGGCGCGAGGGTTGCTCTCACCCCACGCTCTGTTCCCCAGTTAATGACTGGGTTTTCACGGCTCTTGCATCTGTCCCAAGGGAGGAGCTCGTGGGAACGAGGGGGCAGGTCATTCTCAGCGACAGGCTCCTAGCTTGGGATCTCGCTCCTGCCAGAAATCTGTCTGAGCTTGAATCTGGCAAAGTTTAGGAAGCGATGTTAAATGCACCTCTTTGTTCAAGGCTTCCACTAACGGCAGGCACAGGAATTTCGCTTGGCAATCGGTATCCTGGCTACCCTTTTCAGGGCACTTCTATAGCTGTTTCAATAGCTAGGAGGGGCATGGAGCAGTGCTTGTGGTGATTTAGATTAGAGGTACATGATGTAAAATGCATCCAGGTACTGTGACGATTTCCCTTTGTGATTTAAATGTATGTGTATATGTATATACAATATTGGTTGACTCGTTTCTGATTTTGATTGAAAAAGAGAGCAAATTTTAATTGAAAAAGAGAACTTTTCAGTTTATATAATTTTAGAAAACTATTAAGCTTGAAAAATATGCCAAGCAATAAGATCTGTCTGTAGGAAGAGTTTGCAGACTCTTTATCATGGTTTGTTTTTCCTTTATGACTTTAGATGAGTGCTACAACTGCTAAGTAAGGAGTGGAGATTTTTGACAATAGAATTTATTGCTTAGCCTTAGGAACAAATAGGAGAATGGGGCAATTCATATCAATTCTCCTTTATTTTCCTCTGTAGAATATGCTCTGGATTTAGATGCTTGACTTCTACAGTCAAAATGTGTGAACATTTTTGGCCAGGACAGATTTTTCCTATGGATAGAAGTACAGTAGTGTTTCAATACTGAACAACAGCTCAGAGGGTGCCAGAGTCTGTCTTGAGTATTAGATAATTCTGTTGCCAGAAGGGTTGCTGCTTTAGCCCTTTTCAGAAGAGAGCTGATGTCTGTCTCAGCAGGCAGAAGAGCATTGCCCATAGGAAATACACCACAGTGTGAGTGCCTTGGGGTCTAAGCATTGAAACAGACCCTCATGGATGAGGCCTGTCCTGTCTTCTCCAAATTCCAGGTTACTGTCAATTATATTATTGTTTGCTGACTAAACAATATGGGAACTGAGAATAATACCTTAGTTCATATCTATGGCTAGATATCAGTCCCACTTTTGCCTGTCCTCCTGGGTATATACCCAATAACAGCTGGATAATTCCTTATAGCTCTTGTTGCAGAACAAGATCCTGAAGAGAGATGTGGAGAAGGAGAGAAAGGAGGAGGAGAGACAAGTAGAGGATCTTTGTTCCATGGGTAGTGTTGTAAGACAGAGACCAGGCAAACACAAAATGTGTTGAAAATTTCTGGGATGCTGAAAAGGAGCTGCTTGATCTTTGAGGGTAGGGGTAAAGGAAAAGTCAAGTATGAAGGAATGGTTTTGGGTGACAGGGAGCTGACACATCTGAGGTGAGAAGTGAGTGTTTGACTTGGTGGTTTGATCACAGAAGGTAGGTGTAACACAATTATTATTATCTGCTCTCCTCCCCTAGAATTACAGTGAACTGGTTTGGAAAATAACACTTCTCAAGTTTGCATCCCCTCGAACTGCTTTTCCCTCTTGAAATCAGAGAAAGGTTGCTGTACCTATTTCCAACCTAACTCCAACTAGAGAACATTTGCATGTGTCAAGTCCTCATGAGGATTGCAGCACAATTGTTCAGAATCAAGTGCCTCTAGATATCTTTAGTCCTGAAACATTCACCCATTGAGACACGATGAAATTGTGATTGCTCTCATCTTACATCTATTTTTAAAGAACATTTTCTTCCATGTCCTATTGCTTTTTCAAGAGCTTTTTGTGAATATTACCTTGCCATCACATCACAAGTGTTCTGCCAAACTCCCCAAACACATCCTTTCTCAAAGCTGACTGTATCCCTGCTGAGTGCAGGTACCCAAAGGATCATAGTGTGAAAAACTACTTGTGGTGTTTTGGTTTGGTTTTTTCCTTTTTTATTTTCTAATCTGTCACTGGCAAATTGATTGTGCCCAGTCCTGCTGAGTTACGTTTTTGGTCAGGTTTGAATGCAGTCTATGCCATCATGGGTATTTCTGAGGAGGGAATTCTCTTGTCTGGGATACCAAGTCTGTTCAGAGTGTCCCAGGAGTTTAGCAACTAGCAGTTGGGATGCTTCCTACAGCATTACTCGCTCTTGTCAAAGACAGAATAGAGGCCTCTGCTAAGAGTTTTAGATGTTTCCATAGACTTGTATTTGCTACTTTGGGACCACATCTTCCTGTGTGAGTGTGATCTTCCATTCTCCACTCTCACTGGGAGATGGGAATCAAATTGGGAGACTGGTGACTCTAGTAAGAAAAAGCGTTACAAGAGCTTGGTGGGAACTGCAGAATGCTTGGCTGGGATGACATTGTCTCCTCTGCTAGATGGCCCACCAAAATGCCAGGCAGGACATTGCTGGGGAAAGGAAGAGAGAGACAAAGTGTGTTATCAATGTATTTACCTACTTGAGTTATCAAATCACTGTGACAGTGACATTCCTAAGTAGCAACACTTCTATGTCACTCATTGCAAAGAACTTGGAGGATGTCGCCTTTTTCATTCTTTGGTTGTGTTGCCTTTCACTAATTCTTGTGCTGACTAACAAAGTTAACAAACCTTTGTTGGTGGTTTTTTGCTGGTGTTTGTGTGGTGTTGTTTTTTTGCATGAAGCAGGCTGTCTTACAACTTGATTTCTTGTTACATTTGAATTACACATTTTAATTATTACTGTTATGAATGAAGATAATTGAAACATTTAATCACTACGTACTTAACCCTAAGATTTGAGACGGATCTTGGGGAATGAGTTTACATCTAAACCCAATGGTATAAACATGCCCCTGCTTTAATTGCCAGAAAAGTATTTCGTAATTTATATTTCAGGGACCCTCCAGTTGTCCCCACATTTAGAAACCTTTTTCTTTGGCTGAAGTTCGTACGGGTGACAATGCAATTGTCTTGTCGCCTACACATTCATCCCGTTACACTTCATATCATTCCTCTAGGATCTCAGTCTAAAGGATTTTTCTCTTATCATTCTTTGGACTTAATTTTGCTTTGGAAAACCAAGCTCTGCGCTCTTTTTTTTTGTTTCATACCCTGTCATTTAGAATCAGACAACAATAATTCTGAAATCGGAATGTGTTTTCTGTTATCTGGCTGATTTTGATGGATTGTCATGCGTCGGTTTGACTTTGCAGGGGTTGAATACAGCATTAAAATGTGTTTTTTTGAGCAGTTAGCTGAACAAACATGCCATGGAAACTAGAGAGAAAGGTCACTGGCACAGTGTTTGGTGAACAAAGCTTTGCAGGTTTTTCTGAGTTGGGTAGTTTTGTGTGGGGTGGTTTTGTGTTTAACTTGAGAAAAGCTTTGAGATAGTGTAACGCAGCTTGCAGAGCGCTGAATTATGTACGGTACACATGGTTAACGATTTATGGGGCCATGAGTTATTTAATCAGGTAATGCATATACTTTGTATGGCAAGCGAGAGGATGAAAACCCTGAATGGAAAAAAATGTTCACCCTCTGAATGACACGCATTTATGTAGTGTTAGCACAAAATAATACGACTTTTTCCAGCCAAAGGTTGTCATTTCCAGTGACCATTGTCTCATCTGAAAACATCAATTAAGCAAAATCATGTAATAAGTAGTGTCTTTGTGTTAAGCCCAAAGCAAAGCAGAGTGGTCTCATATCTATGACACTGGTCTCTTGTGTTGTCATTGTTGCAAATATTGTTACTTTGTAGAAAGGACTTAGCCTGCGCCAAGGCTCTTGGTTTTGATATGTGAAGGAATTGAAATGCGGTCTTGCTGTAGAAGAGATTTTAATCCTCATGAGTTGGATGTGGTAGACAGCTGTACCTATGTGTTGCAGTATGGTGTATAAAGGGTGAGCATAACCAAGGAAAAGCATTCACAACAGATAAAGCTTTTTCATGGTGTTGGCACAGAACTTAGGATAGGAAGGTTTTGGTTACGTAAAAGGTAAAAGAACAAAGAATGATGAGCATGAAAATAAAGAAACTGCTTGGAGGTGGTGGAAGCAAAGCAAATCTCAGAAGATGTTGTTCCATGAGGAAGAACGTCAAGTTTTTTATGGAAAAGGCTCAATGTTTGGAAATATTTGGGACAGAAAGTGGGTAGTGGGGAGGGAAGATCAGCTCTGACTATGGTACAAAAGGCTCTGTATTTTAACATGAAAGATGTGGACACATGAGACGAGGGCCCTGTCCCCCTTGTTACATCTCAGTGTCCATCTTGGCAACTAGAGCCACAGATCAGATCAGACAGGATGACAAGAAGTCCTTTAAGAAAAAAAGCAGGAGTGTTGTCAAAGAAGGTATCCCCACAGGATAAAGCAGTCTCACAGGCTTTGCCCCTTCTATGTGCCCTACAGGAGTATTCCTGTGGACCCTTGAGGGTGGATCATGCTCAAGAGCCATGAATATAACTAGACACTCGGCCATCTATAAACTGGAACAGTCTGCCTGAGTGACATGTTCTAGATTTGAGCAGTGTAGTCATCACATTGCTGAGCACTGGTGCTCATCTAGAAGGCTGGAAAGCTGCACTGAAGTGACTGACTGTCACATATAGCAGTGATGATATGCCTCCTCTTCAGATACGCCTTCTTTTCCTCAAGTCAAAGCCTGAGGACAGTGTACAGTTTTCTCCAGTGTTGCTGCTCAAAGTAGCCTAAGGAGCTGTGTGTGCTGCTGGGAAAGAGGGAAATGTGATGGAGCAATGCAGACAAGCGTGGAGCCTTCTTTGTGTCACAGTGTTCCCCTGTGCTCAGTGGAGATGCCCATGCCCTGCTGTGCTCCCCGCAACTTTCTGCAAGCATCTCTGGTTCATGATGATCCTTTCAGGTCAGATTTTTCTCTGAAAGCTGGAATACTCTTTGGGAAGAGGGGGAGGTGCCCTAACCTCTCAGAATGCCATTGCTACACATGTATGTCTGGAAGAGCTAGGATCTTTTTCATACTCCTTCTAGAGGTTGCATTTAAATTTTTTTTCTTAGTGATTTAATTATTATTTTTTTTTAAGCTCCCGAGAAAATATCCAGCTTTGACATTTTCCCTGCATATGGAAATAGTCCTTTCTATGGACACGTCTTCCCTCCCTCATATTTGTCTTCAACAAAAATCCCTAAGGTTTTCTAGTTTCAAATTGTACTTTTTGTGAACAAGGGCGATTCAAATATTCCAAAGCAATATTAATGTTCTCCAAATCCCTCAAAATGCTGCAGCTAGGCCCATGCAAGTAGCCTCAGAAATCCATGTGAGACTGCAAATGTTTGCTTTCTCAACCAGAACTGAAAAATACCAAGAGTTTCTAAAAGAGAAACAGAACAGTATGTTCTACTTTCCTTATGTATTTTATAAAAAATGCATATATATATATAAAAAAATAAAAATTCTTTTACAAGCAATTGTTTCATAAAAGAAACATGAGTTTGCTTTGGCAAAGATGCCTATGATTTATGGTTCATTCTGTAAACTTGGCCAAACAATTTCCTTCTCCTTTCCGATTGGAGAGCGGAGCTGTCGGGGGCAGGGAGTTACAGGATGGCATCTGTTCTTGGAGCAAAAGGATTATGTTTATTCATGATTAGTTTATGCAGAAAATGCATCAAAGAGTTTATTTGAATTTTTTATACATTTGCCTTGTAGAAAAGAAATAGTTTTCTTAATTGGACCTTGTAGGAAAAGTCCCAGTAATGGTAAATGCAAATGAGAAATAATCTGAATTTAAAGAGCTTTTTCTTTCTTTCTTTTTTTCCCTTCAGAACCACTAGTGCTCTGAGTAGGGTGGGGCCACTGTCTTTGCACTGTTTAATAAAACTGTAGGCTTTTCTTCTCTGCTTTAATTTCGTATGCATATCCGTGACAGTACAGTAGTGGTGTAACATGCAACTTCTGTATATATCTTTACTGAAAGGAGAAGCTAGGTTTATCAGTATAGTGGTCAGTAACCTTTCCCTGCCTGCTTTTTAGTGTTGCGGTTTTGTGAAGTGCCACCAACTATGCCAATTTTCCATGGTTTTGACTCTATGTAAATTTTTGCAGAGAGGTAGGGAGAAGAGCAAATGAAGGAGTGACACTGGTATTCCTGAATTTTCTTATTATTTTTTTTAGCAGCTTGGTTTTCCTTATAGCTTTGCCAAAAACCTAACAGATGATGTTTCCAGTATCACAGACAGGAGATTGAAATGTTGCTAATGTCTGTAGCACTTAAGTCATAGAATTCCATAAAGAAATGTGCCATGATTGATCTGATTAATCTTTTAGATGGGTGGTGAGAGAGAAAGAAACTTCTTTACCATAATAAATTTTTATATAACTGCTTTTTAGACAGTGAGCTTAGATGTCCTTTAAATATTCTAACATGGGTGACTTGCACTCAGCAATTTCAGATGAACTGAGTACTCTTCCTTTCTGCTGCAAAGTTTTCTGGCTGTAATAGAATTGTTGGTGGTTGGCTTTTTTTCCAGCTCTCTCCCATGAGCAAAGCCCTGTGGGATCCTTTGGGAAATGTAAATCAGTGTGGCAGACAGGCATGAGCAGAAACTCTCCACTTGCTGCCTTTGCTCAAAGGGTTTGTTGCTGAAAAAAAAGCTTTAGGTTATATCTCATCATCCTCAAGATTACCTGTAATTGAGGGTGAACATGAATGCTGTAGCTGAGCTGGGGAAGTTCTCATTTAACTGGCAGTTACCTCTCCCATCATGATCTGCAGCAGACTTGCAGGTCGGCCTTCATTCATTCTAACAACACTGGAAGACCTGGTGCTTGTGCTGAAGGATTCCTATCCTTTCCCAGCTTCTCACTATTGTACTGAGGCAGGAGAGCAATTGCATCTCATGCTGGTGCCACCACCCATGGCACAATTACTATGGAAATTCTGATCCCTCTTTGCAACTCAGATGAGTAATCACCTGGCAGGTATCCCGTGCAGAACTGGGTCTTCCTAGCTGTGTCTTTTGGCTTGTGTTGAAAAGATGCAACAATTGATAATTGGAGCTAAAGATGCTTTCCTTTTCACATAAATTCTTAGAAACTTGGGGTTTGTCTTGGCAGATATCAGAGGGCAATAATGAGGTGTATGTGTAGATAAATGTAAACATAATTCATTGTTTCTTTAGTGAGACCATGGAGCTTTGGCAAGGATGTCAAAAAGCCAACATGCTGCAACCAAGGAGCAGAACTGGTGAGATATTAAAATACAGTTTTCTTCTGGGAGGAAACATTAAGGGCAACGAAGTTGGTGAGGGGTTTGGAGCACAAGCCCTATGAGGAGAGGCTGAGGGAGCTGGGGTTGCTTAGCCTGGAGAAGAGGAGACTCAGGGGTGACCTTATTTCTCTCTACAACTACCTGAAGGGAGGTTGTAGCCAGGCGAATGTTGGTCTCTTCTCCCAGGCAACCAGAACAAGAGGACACAGTCTCAGGCTGCGCCAGGGGAGGTTTAGGCTGGATGTTAGGAAGAAGTTCTATACAGAGAGAGTGATTGCCCATTGGAATGGGCTGCCCAGGGAGGTGGTGGAGTCACCATCATTGGAGGTGTTCAGGAGGAGACTTGATGGGGTGTTTGGTGCCATGGTTTATTTGATTAGGTGGGTTGGATTGGTTGATGGGTTGGACGCGATGATCTTGAAGGTCTCTTCCAACCTGGTCTATTCTATTCTATTTCATTAATTAAAAAATCTGTCATTCTCTAAAATATTCAAAGAGTAATAAATGAATTTGTTACCAAAACTTGGAAAATTCAAAATATTTAGAATAGTCTTTTTTATTATCTCTCACTGGGACCCTGTGAAGTGAACACCCAGAAAAATATACACAAATAATAAGCTTCCATGCATTTTGAACTCCTAATGCACATACTATTTGGCTAGTGCCTACAATGCCCTGCAGAACTTAAAGAACATATTACAATTAATAGTCTCATGTTGGAATAAATAATTTCTTAAATATACATTCTGGCATGGTGGCCACAGATAAAGAATTTAATTTGAAACTCAGCCCTTGGCTTCTGAAAATCAGCTCTAACTAAATTGTCGCAGTCATTACACGTTGTAAAGCCTCTATATTTCACACTTCATTTTTTATCCAAATGGATGACAGCCTACTTCAAAGGGGAAGCAGTAAACCTGTGGTCAAAGTGTTCACCTGAACAGCATGCCTCTCCCTAGATCCCACGTCTGGCAGTTGCACATATTTTGAATTCCTGCAGGTTTACAATTTAATTGGTCAAAAATCAAAGGATGTCCAGTTGAACTGTATCCCATTACAGAAGGGTCAGAGGTTGGGAGGTAATGTTTGATGCTCCACCTTTCTTGACATTTCAGTGTTGCTCAGAAATGGGAAAGATGTTTCAATGGGCTTCCCAGGCTAGAAATGTTAACCCCAAGTGTTCAGAACTTGAAAATCTGAAGTTTATATGGAAAAGACAAAGCTTTTAGAGTCCTACTTGTGTGCCTAGCAGAGACTTTAGTACAAGTGAAAATAAGATGCTGATTTGTACCTTGTCATAGTCTGTAATGGCAATCAACTACTCAGATCCCCATTCAGCCCCTGTCTCATTGTGTCCAGTAGGACTTGGTCATGGAATACAACATGGTAAACAAACATTGTCAAGTGAAATACTCAGAGATGGAATGTAGGGACTGTTCGAAAGACTGAAAATAGAGATGGTGTGAATCCCAATGAAAAGTTAAGGTTCATCACTGCTATGAAGTTTACTACTGAAGTACTTTGGACAGTTGGCTTTAAGTTACATGTTTTAAAACAGAAGCATCTTTCAGGTATATCGTGTTCACAGGACCCTGGGCAAAGTGCAGTTGGTGTGGCTGTGGACAGAGACTCTTAACTCTCTTCTCTTTGCTCTCCTCTTTTTCCATGATTATTCTTTTGGGCAGTGGGATGCCACAGTCTGGTCTAAAGTGAGCAGAACAAAATCATTGAGTCATGAGGAGGTTTGAAGGAATACTGAGCTCTGCCTCATATTCCTGCTGCCTTTACTGCTCCTGTCTACTGAGAAGAAATGCAGCAGAAGATTTTTGCCAGTGATCTTGTAATGGAGGCTGTGCTGTCTGGGGCCACAGCGTTGGGGTTACAGGGTGTGCGATTTGTAAGCAGTGAATTGGCAGGAGAAATGAAAACTGTGGAACTTTGCTGTGGTTGGCTGCATACCACTGTTTCACCAAATGTCCCATTTTGAAGGATGGTGTTGGCTTGTCTTCAGTTCATACAGTATTTGTGTCAGCACAGAGAATGTGCAGCACATGAAAAGGGAGATGCTCTACTGCTGTGGGAAATGCGTATAATGGCTTTATAAATAAAATTTGCATGGGGAATAGAATTAACCAGGTTGGAAAAGAACTTCAAGATCATAAAGTCCAACCTATCACCCAACACCATCTTATCAACTAAACCATGGCACCAGGTGCCTCGCCCAGACTCTTCCTAAACACCTCCAGTGATGGTGACTCCACCACCTCCCTGGGCAGTCCATTCCAAGGGCCAGTCACTCTTTCTGTGAAGAACTTCTTCCTACCATCCAGCCTAAACCTCCCCTGGCACAGCTTGAGACTGTGTCCTCTTGTTCTGGTGCTGGTTGCCTGGGAGAAGAGACCAACCCCCACCTGGCTACAACCTCCCTTCAGGTTGTTGTAGAGAGCAATAAGGTGTCCCCTGAGCCTTCTCTTCTCCAGGCTAAACAACCCTCAGTTTTTTTACTCTTCTTCCCCAGCCCCCCAACCAAACTTGCATTGTTTGGAGCTGTGTCACAACAGAGAGCAGTGTTCTTTGGGACCTCAATGCCATGTGTGAGTAATGAGGACATTGTCACTGTTTATCTGATCAGAGATTGATAGTTCAATACCTTTCACCTTGGCTGGCCAGGTATGGTACAGGAATATTTAAACCGTGTGTTTCCATTACAGAGCCAATTTGGGGGTTGTTGGTAACACTCCTCACATGTAAACCCCTGCTTTTAAAATCACTTGGGTTCACAGAGGGACCATTTCCTTCCCTGTTTGGAAACTTAGAAAAGGATGGTTGTGGTTCTTAAGATTGCTAAGCATTGCTCACACTAAAAGCAGTAACACACTTCTTTCACTTCTTTTCCTTTCCTTTTTTTTTTTTTTTCCCCCCTCCACATACTTGCCCCAGGAACTGGCCACCCAAAAGGGACTGGATAAGTGGAGCTGGCCCCTGGGGCTGTGGCTGCCTTCCTTCCCTGTAGCAGGCTGCAAATGCAAAGGCCAGGGCATGCAACTGTAGCTACCAGTGCCTGAGGCAGAGCAAAGGGGTGTGCCTGTAGGGAAGTAGAGGGCGATTCTATGTGTGGTCCAGAGGAAGCAGAGATAAAGGATGAGCAGGATGTGACCTTGTCTGTGATACTCATGGAGCAAGATCTTGTATAAATTTTATTCTAATAAACAAGTTTGCATTGAATAATGCCTGTTAGCTTCTCTTCCTAACAGGAGCTAGCTAGTAAAGCCTTAAATACCATCTGACTTAATCAAGAGGAACAGCATATAATTAAAGACAAATAGGTCTAGAAAGTCCACCTTACAGGTTATGGGGCTGAGACAAGGCATGTCAAAATTGCTTCTTAGGAAAATAAGCTTAGCATGTAACAGATGCTAACAGTTCCATGTCAGGCAGTAACAGATGCTGGGTATTCCTTTATTTATGTATTTATTTTTCAAGTGTGCACTTGGTCTCTTTCAATTTCTAACTGTGCTATTTGGTATAGCTCTCAGAAATCTAACCAACCATGGGGCAGAAAGTGCATTATATAAAGTTACATTCTCATGCATCATCCCTTACTAGTAGCTGTCTGTTTCACAAACAGGTATTTAAACCTGGCTTGGCACAATATCATTATTCTGTAGCAGGTGTCAATTGGGAGGTTTTCATATTTCAGGATCCCCTGACCTTTCTTCTGGGCACACGTACAGTGTGTTAATGATGAACAATGTCCACACATCAGCACTAATTCAAACTTGAGCTCTTCCAGAGTTTGAAATATGCATGGATAAAGTCTGTGCAGATGGTCCTGAATTTTAATAGATAAAAGTCACAGTAAAACAAAGTTAACTTTTAAAATTCTGCAATAAATCACAAAAAGCTGAATATGATCCTCTGGATGTCTTAATTAGATGAATTTCCTTCACTTAATCAGACATTCAAAGTCAAAGGGACAAAAGATACTGCCTTTCTTAGATACTGAGGCCTGAGTAATGTCTCAGTGATTGGAAGAGTTGATCAAATTACTTGCTGTCACTCATGTTTATATCTGATTGTATTATTTTTGTGAATAACTTGAGCATCTGTTTTCACCTTTTTTTATGAAGTCACAATCAAGAATAATCCTGACAGGGTTTTTTTCTGGGCTTCTAGCTGCCATGCAAGGATTTGGCATCACGTACATCTACAGCTAAATAGTTAAGGAGTGGCCAGACTGCAGACTGAACTTCAAAGATAGGAAATAGCAGCATCAAGATTATGCACATCACCCACTTTAGGTATTTCTGGTAGGGACTGTTTGCAGTAAGAGGGGCAGAAGTGGGCATGTGGGGTTGAAAGAGGTGCACTGCACCTACTGTGTACAGTGTACAGAACACATGGTGGCCTTCAGAGCTGAGCAAGTGGACTTTCAAGGACTCCTTTTTAGCAGACGCAGATAGCACTTCTAAGAAATTTCATGTATGGTTAAGTTAAGAATTGTGTTTGTTTTCTTTAATGAAGAGATCAGTAAATTTCTGTATGCTTCAGGATCATCTCTATGCTGAATTCTCATATTTCTTCTACAAATATTCAAAATGTCCCACTTGGTTTTTAAGAAGTGGTTTGTGGGGGCAATCTCTCCTGATTTCTCTCAGCCTTATTGGAAAGAGTTGTGATATTTTTGCTGAAGTGGTGTCTCCGGTTTTGTGTGGTTTTGGTTTAGCTGTTTTGTTGTGGGTTGCTTGTTGGTTGTTTGAGTGTTTTTGTTGTTTGTTTTGTTTGGTTTTGTTTTTTGGGGGTGTGTGTGTTTGCTCTTGTTTGGTGGTGGTGTTTGGGTTTTTAGTTGTGGTGGTTTGTTGTTTTTTGTTTTTAATGAAAACAGAGGAAGAGCTAGAGCATAGAAACATCACTTGCTGCTATAAACAAAGTTTTTGGAGAAGAAGGGAGGGAGAGAGAGCCAGAGAGCAAGGATTTACAATGGGGAAGTGTTAGGCAGGATTGACTCTAGGTGTCACTGTGAGCTGTGCCTGTAATTCCACAGCTCCATTTCCACTTTTACTTAGTGACCCCCACTTTCCAGTCTTTTTTCTCCCCTCTGTTTCCCCTCATATCTCTCTCTCTCATGGGCACACAGTGAAGTGCATGACAAATAATAGCTGGAAGCAAGGAAATTACTGTGACCATTAGAGAACATGACACTGATATAAGTTAATAGATAATAAAATGCTGGTAAACCGAATAGTTAGGATGTGTGATGTCTCGTTTGTATGAAGCCCTGGAAAACAAATGATTAAAAAAAAAAAAAAAGCAAAGCTTTTTTTTAGGCTATTTGTGTGTGGCTACAGGTAACACCAAAAGGTAAACACCAGCAAACTCTTTTAGTCTTGCTATTTTGGACTGGGCAGAAGCAGGGCTAGATCGTTTTAGGGATTACAGACTCGATTGCAGGCGCAGGTTGTTCTGGCAAACTTTGAAACTTAACCCACATGTGTAGATACCTGTGAAAGAAACCTCTGTCTCTTGATGTTTTCACTAATATTAATTTAGAATTTAGAATATTTTCCTCTATGATCCAATTAAAGAATGCTAACTAATGACATACAGCAACATCATTAAACACTTCAGTGCCTCGGGGTAATGGACTACAATGCATCCTGCAAAGCAGCACTTGGAGGCTGTATGAACATATTCTGTCACCTTGCAATCTTTTATAGCATAGCCCTGGGACTGTGCAGGGAGATAACATGCAGTGGAACAGAACAAAGTCTGGTGGAGTCACACTCTCCTTAACGTGATGAGTTATCAAGATGCTGTACATTTCCTGGTTGGGTCCCAAACAGATGAACTTTTGCAAATGAGCAAATTGAAATGCTTTCTTATCACACATAGGCAGAACACTGTGTTTGTGGTGTTACTAAGAGTCTGTCGCTACTTTTAAGTGACTTTGTGTGGTGATCAGTACTTTGGGCCTTATTAGTAAAAGTAGAAAAAGTCTGAAATTTAAATCATAAACAGGCAAATAGGTCATCTAATATTTTAATTCACCTCCTTGCCAGCTGTAAAATATTCTTTACTGTATATATTATATTTTTTTAATGTATCTCTTTAAATTTGCTAAGTAACATGCTCCAGGACTTCATGCTTTTGAGTCTGCCTTTTTTAACCCAGTTTAGTAGGATTCTCCTGAAGGACAAGGGCATCTTTTAAAGCTCCTTTGTACAGCTCCATTTCCTTTTTTGTTCAGGCTCCTCTGACAGTGCTGAATCTCAAATTTTTGTAGCACCCTGCACAAAAGAGAAGACAACCTGCAAAGTACAAATCCCCCTGGCAAATCTTGCTTGGTGCTAGATGCAACTTCTAAACCACTCTTCCTGAAAATGAGGCCTGCATCGTGTACTGCACGTTCAATATGGTGATGACTCTGAGATGCACCCTGTCACTAATCTAGTCACTCCTGGCTGCTGTGATTATCCACTGTCTCTATCAAATTACTCTTGGACAATGTCATCAGTGTAGTCTCATCTCTGAATGGAGCAGCCCTTTTTTCCTTTTTTTTTTTTTTTTTTAATAGGGATTAAGCAGTCAGATCTGATGCCACTGAACACAAGTACAGTTGTTTGAAAACATACTGTCCCTTCAATCACGGGAAGTGACAGTGTGCACTCCACCGATGCCACGGCTGCCTTTGATGCCTGCTCTGATGTGCTTTAAGATAAATAGTTCACAGAAAAATTCTTTACAGTAGCAAACTACTTTTGCCAAATGGTTAGCTCTATCTAGTTCTCTTTTCCCCTTACTGTTTTCTTTTAAAAGGAAAACACAGATTAAACTGGGGGGGAGCTGAGTAGCTGTTTCTTAGGATTATATTTTTAATTATTTTTTTTTTAACTGGGGAGAGGCTTACATTTCTGTATACTTAGAGCAAAGGAGTGGGTGGGAGGAAATATATTTAAGCTCTCTGCTCCCATCTCTATGCTCAGCTTCTCTCTCATGGATATTATAGAGGCCTGAGTGGGAGTCTGGGATTTTTCAGTATGTGGGAGACAGCTAGTGGCAAAAGAAACCTGCAAAGTGGTGTAAACCATGATTACAACTCTCTAATTTCTTCTCTTATGCTCTCTTATTCTCTTTGAGCAATGAGATGGTGGAGATGACCTTTATGGACAGTACAACAGGGAAGAAATTGTAGTGCTTGGTTGTGATGGGGCCTCGTTGAAGGGGTTCCTTTGACCATGGGTCTCCCCAACAGCTAAGACGTACAGGGGGTGGGCACTTGGGGCTCAAGCTGGGTGCCCCAGAGGCAGGAGGCAGATGGGAAGTGAGGATAGAGCATCATCAACCAGAATGGATCTGTCAGATTGCAGTGCAAACTGGTCAGATAGTGGAAGGGACATGAGATACACAGCAAATGGCTGAGTGTCCCCCTGAGAAGCCAGAGCACACAAGGCATAGTATGGGGATCTAAAGGAGTTTAAGCCAACATCTAAAGGAGTTTAAGCCATCAGTTTAAGCCAACATTTCATCACCCCAGATTCAAAGATGTGGTTGCAAGTCACAACAGGTTCTCGTGAACTGCTTGTGTCATGTAGTAAGAAGACCTGAGGTCACTTCTGGTTTGTGAAGTCATTGCTTAGGTTGTGGGGAGACCAGAGCACAGCCTGTGCTGACCTAGGAAAGTGTTTGCCCAGACTGAACACTCTCTGCCAGACTAGGGGACAGAGAAAAAAAAGTCCTTTCCAAGAGCTGTGAGTGTTAAAGTTCCAGGGAAGAGCTACCACATACTATGGATGAGATGCAAAAGCTTTGAAGATGCTTCTCAGCAGGTCTGGTGAAGTGTTGTGTTGGTTTCATCAGTATTTGTTCTTGCAGCGGAGTTTAGGGATGAGGAATGTTTCCAGAAGGAGATATGGAGAGGAAGGATGTTACTGGGAAATGTTCTTAATCATAGCAGAAATTTTCAGTAAGTGTGGGGGGTTTTTTGATTATTTTTTTTAAATGCCTTTTTTTTCCTTGCAACATTTTCTGGTGCTGAGTGCAAGTAATGCAGCATTTAAATTCTCTTTATCTCTGATGATTCACTGAAGGTCAGGTCTCTTGAAGTAATATTTTCTTTCTTATCTGCACCTAATCAATCATGTCATATATAAAAAGTCCAAGCAGTTGTATTGGTGCTTTAGTACAATGTAACAGTATTAGACCAATCAAAAGAAACTAATTGCATATTTGAAATTGTTTTAGAGTGATACTGCAAAAAGAAAATAAAATAGATACAAGCTACCAAATCACACAGATAAAAGCAATGCTTGTTGGTCATTACAATGGAGATAGTTGCAGGGTTTTTTCTTCTTCTAGGATATTTAACTGGCTGGCTTCTAATATTTCTTTTAATGTTTGCTTTTGCCTGGCAGGAATGTGATAAAATTATGCAAAGCTATGATTCACATAGAACAAATACAGATTGCAAACTATATAATGCTATCCTGGCCTGCTGTTTATAAAGCAATGAATATGCCTGCTAACTCTGTATGCTGATGATTTTTTTTCAACCAGGTTTGTGTCTGGATGAATGACCTTTACTTTTTCTAATTACTATTTTACACAAGCAAATAATTTACCTTTATAATCATAAGCAATCATCAAGAAAGACCCTTGGCAGGTGCTGGCACATTGTGCTGCTCCTATCATTCTATAATAGCCTTTTTCTTGTTTGAGTATGGTTTCTTCACTGGTTGTGTTGCTCTGCACAGAAGTAATGTGAGTTAAAACTCAAATCAAGGCAAATTATCTCAATTGTTTATACATGTGTCTGCATAAAATCCCAGGCTGTCTTAGCTGCTGATACAGGCCTGTTGGGTAAATGGTCTCATGGTTCTGATGCAGCCTTGCATAGGCAGTGAGAAGGTTTGCTCAATTTCTTCACTATTTGAGTATTTTTGAGTGTCTTGAGACTCAGACTCTCTTCTTAAAGCACTCACAATAGAATGGCAGTGGCTGAATTGCTGACAGCATAGCATGCAGCCTTGCTCAAGAAGTGTAGCATTAGTCTAGAGACAACATGGGGTAGTTCAGAGCCACCTGAGCTGTTTCAGCAATAACACTGAACTTTCATGCTTCAGCTCTTTCTGATACAGCTGCTTGTTTCACAAACAGGTGTCTAAAACTGCTGTGAAAGTCACTTCAGCTGCAGACTGAGCAAAAGTCTACTGGCTTTTCATGTAATGGTACAGTGTCAAGTAATAATGTACACATAACTGTCACCTGGGAATTGCAACTTGGGAGCCCCTGATCTTTAGAAATGAGAAGAGACCTGCACTCTGGGGGAGCTGGCAAAAACCTGCTGGAGGGTGCCCTTCATTTCACTGTTTTCACTCTCTCCCCAGTTGTGTGGTTGTTAAGGCTGCTAGCAGAGGGACTAATTCTGCTGTGTGTTACAGGTTTTTCCCCCCCCCCACTTCTTTTCCATCTCAGGAACAAATTCATATTTTTTTTCCAGCAAATACATAGAAATGCCACAAACTCTGTTCTTCCTGCACAATCTGCTGCTGCTCTACATTTCTACATAAGAGTGTGAATATAATAGCCATGTGACATGTTGACAGGAGTAATTATACCCAGAGGGGTTGGTAATTTATGTTGGGTAGCAGGTGGTATCATTTCCTGGTTAGTCTGTACCCTAACTTGTTATTATCTATGGCCATCAGCAGCTAGAGTGACACCTACAGAGGAGACCTTGGAGCTCACAGCAGGAACCAGAGTTGTTCTATTTGACTATAGATCGAAGGAATTCCTACTGTCCTTCATACTGTGTGTAACATAACCTTTGATAACATAGTAGGCAAGGCATGACTCATCTTATTGACTTCCCCCTCTTGTACGTGACTTTTTAACAGGTTATGCTTGACAGAATGTGTTGCTACTTACTCTTAACCACCATCATTATACCTCTGAGTCAGTCATATATAGCATGCCATTTAAATAGCTACTGCCCCTAAGCAAATATTTTTTTACCACAATGTTTCTTTGGTTTGGCAAGTTACTTCATTGCTTGTTTCTGAGATGAGCACCCCATTGTTTTGGGAGCTGCACACACACATAATAGAAACAGAGTCTTGCTCTGACAAGCTTTTGCCTTTAAAAGAAGAGAGAGAGGGGAAAACCTTGCTTCCATTTTACAAATGGGAAATGGATATGATGAAGAGGTGAGGTTAAGTAAAGTGCCAAAAGTGGTCATGGAAGCCATCTGTGACAGAGAAAGGAGTTGATCAAGTTCTTGAAAGAGTTAAGTAGCCTTAATTAGACCTTCATCCATATTTTCTTTCTCCCTCGCCCCCTGCCCCCGGCTTTATTTTTACCAAGCCTGTGATGTTGCTTTAGTTTCTCCGAAATTCTCCTGACCTGGTGGTTATATCCCAGATCAACCACTTCATCACTGCCCTAAAACCATAGCACAATCTCCTCAGTCCTGTGAATCTCTCTGGACTCCTGAGAGTATGATGAAAATCTAGATCCAGAGTGCTCTTTGATCTTTGAGGTTTTGTCAGCTCCTCCCATTTCCAGTTTTAAACATCTCTTCTCGTTTCTTCTAATTCTTCAATCCCTCCCTAATCCTTAAGATTCTTTCTTTTTCCTTCTTCCTTCCCATATCAGCCCTGGTAATACTTTCTTTTTTTTTTCTTCACTGTTTTGAGGTTGCCTAATTTACCAGCAGTAGCTGAGTGAGCCATTTAGGTTTGTTTTTTTTTTTCCTCATTCTCTGCTCTAGTTTTCCTATCAGAAGCACTAAATTCTGCACCAAAGACAGAGGAGGCAGCCTGAGTACTTACTGGTAGTACAGTTCCCCACAGGGACCTCTTGTACCCCAGCTAGCTGAATTCAGCTGTAATCCTTTTTTTTTTTCACTTTACCTTTTGGAAAATTTGATAATACCTGAGGGAATTAGTTACCTAATTCTTCTTGAATTACAATGTGAGCTGGATGAATAATTTCCTTGGACTTGTACTGAAAACCCCGCATTGTCATTCCACTAATACTACTGCACGTGCTTTCATAGCTAAAAATCTGCAATCAATAGGTTCCTGAAATTGTATTAATTACAAAAATATTTAGAGTAATTTATAAGCAAAACTCACACCTCTGTTAGGTTGTATAGTGTTCAAAAAAGGTAATACTGACTACTAAGAAGTTGGACACACTGCACAGCAGCTACAGATCATACAAGAGCTGTAATTTCCTTAGTACTGCACTTCATAGGAGAGAAGGCAAAACAAGCAGCAACAAGGATATTCTTTGAAGTTTCAGTGCCTCGTTCTGTAAATTGGTCAAATGAAGGTGAATGGCATTTATCATGAAGCACACTAGTTTTCTCTCTGGGTTGTCCCTAATTAATGGTTTCTTTAACACTCTGGGTGAGAATAGGAAGTGTGTATATCAAGGGAATTTTATTCCCTCAGCAGAAAGGGAACAGAGGCTTAACCTGTAAGAATAGAATAGAATAAACCAGGTTGGTAGAGACCTTTGACATCGAGTCCAACCCATCATCTAACACCATCTAATCGACTAAACCATGGCACCAAGCACCCCATCAAGTCTCCTCCTAAACACTTCCAGTGATGGCAACTCCACCACCTCCCCGGGCAGCCCATTCCAATGAAGAATTTCTTCCTACCATCCAGCCTAAACCTCCCCTGGTGCAGCCTGAGACTGTGTCCTCTTGTTCTGGTGCTGGTTGCCTGGGAGAAGAGACCAACCCCCACCTGGCTACAACCTCCCTTCAGGGAGTTGTAGAGAGCAAGAAGGTCTCCCCTGAGCCTCCTCCCCTCCAGGCTAAGCAACCCCAGCTCCCTCAGCCTCTCCTCACAGGGCTTGTGCTCCAACCCCTCCGCAGCTTTCTTGCCCTTCTCTGGACACATTTCAGCAACTCAACATCTTTCCTAAACTGAGGGGCCCAGAACTGGACACAGGACTCAAGGTGTGTCCTACCCAGTGCTGAGTACAGGGGCAGAATGACTTCCCTGCTCCTGCTGGCCACACTGTTCCTGATACAGGCCAGGATGCCATTGGCCTTCTTGGCTGCCTGGGCACACTGCTGCCTCATGTTCAGCCTACTGTCAACCAGTACCCCCAGGTCCCTTTCTGCCTGGGCACTCTCCAGCCACTCTGACCCCAGCCTGTAGCACTGCATGGGGTGGTTGTGGCCAGTGTGTGGAACCTGGCACTTGGATGTGTTAAATGTGTTAAGTTTGCATATTCCCTGTTTTATTACTATGGGACCTGCCAGTTCTAGGGACAAAGCTGCAAGCTAACTAGTAGGAATAGAATGGAAAAGGAAGGCAGAATTATATTTAAAAAAAAAAAAAAAAAAAAGGTTTCCAAACTGATGTCTGCTGAACTCTTTCTGTTAGATAACATTGTCAAATAATAAAAGTAAGCTAGAGGGACACATCCTATCTTTCACAGAATCATTAAGGTTGGAAAAGACCTCAGAGATCAAGTCCAACCTATTCCCTAACACCTCATGACTAATTAAACCATGGCTTCAGGTGCCACATCCAATCCTTTTTTGAACACCTCCAGTCTCTAGGAACAATATTTGATGCAAAGTTTTGGGGCTTTTTTGGGATACCTGAGAGATGCGGTTTTCCATGATGTGCAAGAATTTCTGAAGGAATTTTTGGTGAGCTTGATTAAGGGGACTGGCAGAATCTGAAGGTCTCTTGGTCTTTGACTTTTCTGCAGATTTTAAGGTATTTCACATGATTTGGTATGAAAATAGTTGTTGTCTTTCAAGTGAGATTAACACAGTGGATAAATTACCACCATAGCTTTGGGATAAATCCTTATTCTTTGAATCAGAATTGTTTGCAGCGATTCCAGTCCGATTAATGCAGTCCCTTGCCTCTCACAATTTTTTTGGATGATCAAATCTTTGTGATAGTTCATGTAGTTTACAATTGTTCATAAAGGTCTATTGTAAGACGTTTGTCACTTCAGTCACATTTTGTGATAGCACCTGACAGAATTTTCAGGTTGGAACAGTGCAACTTTGTTCATGACTTGCAAGAGAGTGAAGTATTTGTGGGAGTGAACAATTTGAGGTCCTCTGAATTCACACTGCCTGTTTAAGCAGTGCTTTTGAGATTAATTACCTTTGGTGATGTTTAGAAAATCAACTTTCATAGGGCTGAAGTTAGGCAAGAAGAAGCTAACACTGTCAGTTGATTCCTCTGAGACCCAGAGGATGACTGGGCACCATTCACAAGACAAATCTACTTGCTGGGTGCATCCTTACTCTATTTGTCCTTTATTGAAGAAAACACATTATCCAGACTCTCCTTGACTCATGAATAAATCCAAGTCTTCGATATCCTTGGATTTTTTGGGGGGGAATCCTTTATTCTGCACAGAGCATGCTCTTTAGGGTAAAAGGTTAATGATCTTTGGGCCTGAGCTGACCCAGGATCAGAGCAGCAGTTTTTTCCTTGACAGCACCGGGAGGTAAATTCAGAACCTGTTTGAGAACCCAGCTTTACATGCAGCTCAGGTTTAGATAGGGAACCTTGTGTAATGCAAGTCCTCTGTGAAATTAGGTGACTCTATGTTGAAAGAGGCAATTTTTTGATTAAAAGAAAAAAATCTGATAAAAACGTGTGTTTGTTTTTGAAGAACAGCACGCCAATGTCTATCGTTTTTATCTGTCAACAGCCATCACCTTGTCAGTGTTTGGCTGCTGTTGATTTATTACAACCTATGTGAATGTATAATTGGTAGGCTGGTCCTCAGATCTGCACAGGAGAAGCACAAATTTGGAAGCCAGATGTCCCATGGTAATGCGCTGAGAGAGAGATAATCACCAAAGAGCTGAGGAGCCCTTCAACTCATTACTCTTACATACTCTCTTAGCCTTAAGATTTATCAGTGTTTGTAATGAAAGCATCTAAAATAAGAACAACTTATTAACTTCACTAAAGACACCATCTTCTACTCCCCACAAACAAACCTTTTATCGCAATCTGCACTGCAGGAGTCCCAGCTTTTTAGTCAGAAATGGAGGGGGGGGGCGGGGGGGGAGGAATTCACTGAGGCATGCTTATTTAGCATTGCTGTCCCCATGCCCAGAATGACCTTGACAAAGAAGGAAAGTCTTTGGAGTTGGAAATTTCCTGGCAAAATAACGCATGCAAAAAAGTCTTATGCTCACTTGTGGAGTTCAGGGATTGTTCTTAGAGCTTTTTCTTCGGGGCTTTCTACTATTTCTGTGCCAGTACTGAAGGCATGCAGGCTACTTACAGAATTATGGGCTGCCCTTTATATGGCTAAGCCTCAAAGTCTTGGTATCAAAGACCATTGTACCTGAAAGATATATCCTGCCAGATGAAAGACAGAGTAATAGTCCTAGTCCTAGAGCTCTTCACCAGCTAAGGTGAAGGAACATTAACGTTTTAAATATTGATTTGTACTTTTAATTCACTGTTAATCATGGTGGCTTTTATAGCATGTGGGTTTCATAGCATTTGGGTTTCATGAAGAGGCCATGGCTCTTCAAAGGTGATGCTAATAAACATGCAACTCATTCTTGGTGCTGGAGTACTGGCTGGTAGAGGGCAGATGAGTGAAAATCTTCTGGAGGCTGCAGAGGACTTCTGTAGGGGAACACTTCTGTTGCACTGGAAAGTAGGGACAAGAAGGCAGAGCTGTGAAGCCTACGTGAAAATTATCATTTGTCTTTTTCCTCTAATTCTGTCCTGATCTAGAGAGAGGAGAAAGCTATCTGTCATTAGATGAGTCGTAGTGGGTTCATAGACCAGGTGATGTACATCCTCTATTTGCCTCAGACAACTACATGTACATCTTTCTAATGCGATTAGGCCGTCATACAGGGCACAGATCAATTTATTATTCTGCCTGAGAGCACCATGTTCTTCTTTAAAAAATTGTTACTCCTGGAGTCGGCAATTACTTCAAAATAAATTTACCAAAGACAAAATTGTGCCTCTTGGGTCAGTAAATGACTTCCCTGTTTTTTTCTTGAAGAGACAAGGTGTTTATTAAAGACCTCCTTAGTTTACTGTGTTGGGTTTTTCACTTTGAATAATTGTCCAATTAAATATAATTTGGGAGTCCATGCTAACCTACTGCTTGCATTGTACAAGTAAGAATATCTCTGAAAGATGTGCATTAATAAATCCCACTGAGCCCTATCTCTTTTAAAAAATGGCTTCTTTTGTTTAATTTTTAGAATTTTTTAGCAGGGCTCTAAGCCTTACATTTGGAAATGCTGCTGTTTTCACACAAATAATTTATACAGTACATTCTTTCACATTCTGAAGAAAACATTATTACCATTTATTTTAACTTAGCTTAATATATATTTTTTTAATTATTTTTCTTCTGTTGTTTAGGTTTGGAACATATTTTACAGCCTAAAGCTTCATAGGTTGTGTTCCCTCTTTCCCTCTTTCCCTCTTTCCCTCTTTCCCTCTTTCCCTCTTTCCCTCTTTCCCTCTTTCCCTCTTTCCCTCTTTCCCTCTTTCCCTCTTTCCCTCTTTCCCTCTTTCCCTCTTTCCCTCTTTCCCTCTTTCCCTCTTTCCCTCTTTCCCTCTTTCCCTCTTTCCCTCTTTCCCTCTTTCCCTCCTTCCCTCTTTCCCTCTTTCCCTCCTTCCCTCTTTCCCTCTTTCCCTCTTTCCCTCCTTCCCTCCTTCCCTCCTTCCCTCCTTCCCTCCTTCCCTCCTTCCCTCCTTCCCTCCTTCCCTCCTTCCCTCCTTCCCTCCTTCCCTCCTTCCCTCCTTCCCTCCTTCCCTCCTTCCCTCCTTCCCTCCTTCCCTCCTTCCCTCCTTCCCTCCTTCCCTCCTTCCCTCCTTCCCTCCTTCCCTCCTTCCCTCCTTCCCTCCTTCCCTCCTTCCCTCCTTCCCTCCTTCCCTCCTTCCCTCCTTCCCTCCTTCCCTCCTTCCCTCCTTCCCTCCTTCCCTCCTTCCCTCCTTCCCTCCTTCCCTCCTTCCCTCCTTTTTTATTTTCTAGAGATTTCTGTTCCTACTTTGCACAGGGGAAATAATATGAAGTTAAGTGGATCTAGAACTATGGGCTCCTTAAAACCTGGTGTGGGGGAGCTGAAATTCCTTTTACCAAACAGGTACTGCATGTAAACTTTCCCAGCCTTTCCCCCATTTATTTATTTGTGTGTTTCTCAGAGGATCAGGACTGGTAACAATTCACCCTTCCAAATAGGTCAGAAGGTTTTTATGCTGGAGAACTAAGCATAAGACAGGACAAGGATAAATGATGAGTATTTAAATGTAGCAATTAGATGATGTTCTAGAAGTCCAAGATGGAAGTGGTCAATGAGAGATTTGTCGACAGATAATTTTTCTCTGTGTTGCCTGGTGTAACCTGTTCCATACAGAGAGAGTAACATGCAGCCTAGCAGTCTGAGCACTGGCTGACAGCAGGACCTCTCACTGACTCAAACACAAAGAGCATTGATGTTTCTTCTCTCCTTGAATCTAAGTCATTCCAACTCCATTTTCTCCTGTAAATATAAGACTTTTATTCATCATAGGAGTATGACAAAAATTGATTGCCTAATCAATCTAATTAATAAAGAGATTTAGATCTGGGGAAAGACCAAAGCATATGGTAGAAATTTTATCTCATTGATGTATTAAAAAAAGGAGTAACAAAAACTACTATAAAATGAATCCCCCAAAATATTCTTACTATTGTAGTTACACTTTGAACTATAGTTGTCATTGCTCATGTTGTATTAAGAACATATTTTTGTTTTGATATAGGTAGGAACAGACATGACATTAACCTGACATTAAGGTTCAAATTAAGTGCTTATTCTGTCCTTTATATTTTGGCTGCCATCACTCTCCAGTGAAACATAAGGAGTTAGAAAGCTATTTGCCTTTCCTACTCTATCAATGCACAGAACACCTAATTAATATAGAGGTCAATAATACAATCTGCTGTTCCTGAGGAGTTAAGATCCAATAACCATTATACTCAAGCATAAGCCCTAGCCAAGTGTTTTCAGTAGTTGGCATCCAGAATAAAACAGAAGTTAATCAGTTCTGCTCTCTTCAATGCAACACCATCCATGGGCTGGGGGGTGCATATAGCTATATATGCATATAAATAAGTGTAGAGATCTGAAGTACATCATCCAGTTCCAGCTGAGATGGGGAACTGCTTAACTTTATTGAAGACTGACTGGGATAGAAGTGGGGTTTTGTTATGCAGTAGTTTTGATAACATAATTCTGCAGGTAAGAGTTCTTACAGACAAACTAGCTTTGCTGCATCAGGGAATGAGGAGGATTTGGCATCCTGGCCTGTATCAGGAACAGTGTGGCCAGCAGGAGCAGGGAAGTCATTCTGCCCCTGTACTCAGCACTGGGTAGGACACACCTTGAGTCCTGTGTCCAGTTCTGGGCCCCTCAGTTTAGGAAAGACGTTGAGTTGCTGGAATGTGTCCAGAGGAGGGCAAGAAAGCTGGGGAGGGGTTGGAGCACAAGCCCTATGAGGAGAGGCTGAGGGAGCTGGGGTTGCTTAGCCTGGAGGGGAGGAGGCTCAGGGGAGACCTTCTTGCTCTCTACAACTCCCTGAAGAGAGGTTGTAGCCAGGTGGGGGTTGGTCTCTTCTCCCAGGCAACCAGCACCAGAACAAGAGGACACAGTCTCAAGCTGTGCCGGGGAGGTTTAGGCTGGATGGTAGGAAGAAATTCTTCATAGAGAGAGTGATTGGCCATTGGAATGGGCTGCCTGGGGAGGTGGTGGAGTCGCCATCTCTGGAAGTGTTTAAAAAGAGACTGGATGGGGCTCTTAGTGCCATGGTTTAGTTGATTAGATAGTGTTGGCTGATAGATTGTACTCAATGATCTCGAAGGTCTTTTCCAACCTGGTTAATTCTATTCTATTTCAAGGAGGCAGCCAGGTTGAAGTGACAGAAGATTTTAGTGAAGCAACTTCCTTGACTGAAAATCTTGTCTTATAGGTTTTTATAAATTTTTTCCCTCCCTTTCACAACCCATGACATCCAGGCCCAAATTGGCTGTGGCATTCTACTGTTGAAAAGCCTGGTCCTTACCGAACATCGTGACAAAATATCACACCTGGATTTGCTATAATGGACCAATAGTTAGAGGCTCCTCTTACCTGAGCAGTACAGAACCATGGTGCAACTTAGGAATGGGTGAGGAATAGATCTTGAAAAATATCTATTTGAGGAGAAGTAGTACAGTAGTCAAACAATCTCAAAGTGAATAAGGATACTAGAATTTTTGTCATTGGATAGAAGAAAATAGAAAGAGAAAGGGCCTAGTTACACCTTTTTCATCTCCTTTGCTGCGTGCTTACCTGTACATAATCCCAATCATCTGTATTCCACTTTGGAATCATGTATTGATTGCATTAACTGCAGTTGCAGTGCAGCTAGCCACTAAGTACACTCTTACTTCTGCAAGAGTTGTTCCATTTTCCAGAAATATTTTTTTTTTAATGCTGATTCAGGAGCAAGAAAGCCAAACATAACCCATCTAAAATAGGGTGGAAGGATTCGCTTAGACCATGCACAGATTCCTTTTGGACAAATGGGGAAATGGCATTTTTTGGATCAAAGTGCTTTACCAGTTCCTTAGGTGTCTGCCTGACAGGTGCAGCAATGGTATCCATATCAAGCAACGTGTGCAAGGTTTTCATACATCCCTACCACGCTCCATGTCCCAAAGACCTGGTTGCCTGCTGGGGGAAAAGTGGAAGCCTGAATTTCTTTTAAATTGTGCCATTTTATGAAACAATACTGTGGTGATAAACCAGAAAATTGAGACAATATTTTATCAGTATTTTCCAACCAGCTTCTATTTGCTCTTTCTCATGAGCAACTTTATAGAAAGCAGTGCTCATGCCGCGGCTACTCAATTAATCACTAAAACCTGCCTTTCTTCTCCATCTTCTACATAAGCACCTACTTCACAGATGTTTAGCTAAGTGATGATAGTCTGAGGTTTGCAAAAGTATGTAAGCAAGACATCCTATCTCTGTTTATGCTGAAAAAGTCCTGCATGAGCTGTTCTTACATTAATAAGCTCAGCCAGGTTCTCCAAGTACATTAGGTGGATTCTGACAGTACTTCTCTGAAGCAAGCTACAAGTTTCTTATTGGATCGATAAGAATTTGCTGGGGTCTCATGTCAATGAGATGCACTAAACACTGCCTGAAGAGTGGGAGCAGATTCCTAGTATGGGTTTTTGTAGGGTTGGAGGCTGGATAACAGTTGTTTGCTATTGTGAACCATAGATCTTCACTGTCCGTCAGCTTGTGGGGTACTGCAGGGGTGTGTGTGAACTAATAACTCCTAGCAGAACTTTTATCACTGCCAGGAAGGAATTGGAGTCTGGTTTAATGCACCGCTTCTCTCAAACTGCGTTTTGTTTCAGTGCGTATCAGCTCTTCAGGACCACTGTTGTGCCAAACAGATAAGCAGTTTGTTACTCTAGACAAGATCAGTGCTTGAAATCCTGAGGCTGTGTGTGGTGATAGTTAAGTTTTTAATGATTGGGCCACCTGACAACTTGTAAAATTTTCAGCTTCCAAATAAGTACAGTTTGAGGCGGTCTAAGACAGCTAAATGGATAAGTGAATGGAGGCGAAAGCCCTGCTGTTCCTCCATCATGTTGCATTTAGAACCATTTATGCAAGGTACTGGTATAATATTAGATTTGGCTGTAAATCAAATAATTTAATAATAATGTTAACAATTTTCTTGGCCTCCTAGGACTCTTCAATATCAGCTTCTGTGCAGCTGACCAAGTGTATGAATTATTAAATAGTAGATGACTTAAGTTTCCTGGTCAACAAGTATGTCTGACATTATGCTTGTAATAGTTGCTAGATTTTTCACTCCAGTCTCCATTTTAAATTATTAGATTACAGCTAAAATTAAAAAGGGAGCTGAAATTCTATTTTAATTCCAACTTACACTTCATTTGACAAAGCAGCTGAGTATGCATTTGCCATTACCCTCATGCTTGGCTGTAGACACTTTTTAAACCTGAGGACAAGTTTTGGCCTGTGTGGTAGTTTTAGGCTGTACCATTAAAATTTTCCACAGATTTCAATCAGAAGGTGGGGGAATGTAAATAAATTACTATTGGGTGTAAAAAGGAAAATAATGATAAGTTCTAAACACTCCCATTGGACAGGTAACAAACATAAGGCTCGTAATGTAAGCTATCTTGCTCTCTCTTCTGGCTTCCTCACTCTGGGAGACACTAACTTGCTTCTGCTTGGCTTTGTTGACCTTGGCTGTGTTCTTTGTTTTGGCTAAGTATCCTAACAAAATTACTCTCTGCTCTTTTCTCTTGTCCCTTTTGCATCCAGGAGGAAAAGGTGGGGAGAGGGAGGCAGGAAATGGGGAAGCTATTAGCTCCCCTGATTTGTTTATTTTGCTTATACATTGTAAATACCTGTAAATATTGTAAATGCTGTATATTTTGTACATATTCATTGCATTTCATTGTAGATTGTAGTTTTGCCTGCAAATACAGCTTCTTTTCCTTATGGCAATTTAAAACTGGGGGGGAATTTTCAACCCATCATAGCCTGGTGCAAAAGTCTTCTCACAGGTCAAATGCTGTCTTAAAAACCTCTGAGCTTCTAGGGTGTTTGACTGCAATTGCCAAATTGCCCTGAATGTGCTGGTGGGTAGCGGGTGGCTTTATGCACTTTTTTCTTTCTAAAGCAACATGATTTATGTTATGGTTTTCTCAAAGGAATGTGCTAGTCAGTGGTGCAGCTTCTAAAAGTCTTATTCTTTTAAGTATGGATGATGACAGCATGGCAAGCTGGGCAGTGTTCTATGTGGATTTCTACTCCTGAACAGGTGAAATTCTTGGGTCTGCCTATGAAGGTGGAAGCCTTTTAGTTTATGGAAGGTTCAGGAATCATGTACCAGAACAGCATGAATTTCTCATGAAGATGCTTCTGAGCGAGTTTTCCTTCACTCGGGCAGTGGAAACTGTGGATTGCTGTTCTCTAAGAAAAGTGGAAAGGCTTGGATAGTCTATAGACATGTTAGTAATTCAGCTTGTTGAATGGTTTAGGAAGTTAAATGAGTCAGCCAAATGCAGTACTCTGGAGGCAGTCAGCACTTGTAAATTCTCCCCTGCTCTGCTCCCAACCTGGCACTAATAATAAGATTTCTGCTGTAAGCTCATGGGCTGGAAATAAGAGACAGAGATGTCAATGGTTAAGAACTGTCAACATGATATGGCAGTGGAAATGGGTGAAATGGCTCTAGGATGCATAAGATGAAGTCTTGCCAGCAGAGATTAAGAAAGTATTGAGTGATCTTGTAAGGCATGGAGCAACAATACAGTTGTGGTTTCCCATGTGTAAGGATTAATTTGGTTTGGAAGAGATGCAGAAAGAGCTAAAACTTAGAGGAGACCATACATCTTGTCTTGTTTAGCTCTGGCAGAACAAAAGCTTAGAGGAAAGAGTATTATTTATTTATTTATTATAAAATGCTAAAGGAGGAAGCTGGGACTGGTAAGAGCAGTTTCAGTCAGAGGTCAGTGCTGGCACAGGAATGAATGAACATGGATTAAGCATGAAAAGAATGGCTTCTAAAAAAGGAGAATTTTAACACTCAGAACAGCCTTAGAGATTGTGACTGGCACAAATGACCAAAACAATTTAATGATGAAATGGCTAAATTTGAGAGCGAGATTCTGTGATGTCATTTTACTATGAAAGAGTGAAGGTAAATCCCTCTCCCAGGAGGTCACTTGAAGTCCTGGGATCCTACATTCTTGATTGCTGGGAGTATTTCCTTCAATATCTGTTCTTTGTACTTTGTTCCAAACTGGGGGTCTCTTGCTACCACCTGTCACCTGCATCAGGACTATATTGTGTCTTACTTTGTGAGACATAGAACGTGTGATTTGAAAGTTAATGCAGTATTTGTTCAGTGTATTTGCATTTTTGTGCTTGATGCTAGTAGAAGATACAGCCCTAGATTCCTCCTCTGTGGGCTATGATTCACCTTCATTATAAATATTTCACATCATCCTCTTGTTTAATGATGCTGTTGGAAGGGGGAACATCTGGATTCTTCTGCCAGGTGTTGTAGCTGGATCTTACAAGTTGTAGGCATTGCTTCTACTGTCTCTATTAAAATTTAAAATGGGAAAATATGCCTAAATTCTTCTGAACAGCCAATCTTGAAATTACTATATTAGATTATTGTATAATTCCCACTACTGTGATGTTTGAATAATGCCCTACAATATTCATGTGTACTGAAGAGATAAAGGATATGTTCAAGGTTATACAAGAAGTCTGAGGTGAAAGCCTGAATATGTCTCTAAGCCTGTCTAATAGTGCTCTGTCTACTAGGCTCTTAGAAAGGATGCCATCTTCCTAGAAAGGATACAATTTCAGTCTCAGCTCCTCTTATGTAATGATCTGTAACTTAGATTCTTGAGGAAATTTCTTGGTTACAACACAGGTCATTCCTTTTGATATTTTTGTACCTCCAGAAGACACACTTCCTGCCTAACTACCCTTTTCCTGTTCTTCATACCTATTGCCCCATCCCTGGAGGTGTTCAAGGCCAGGTTAGATGAGGCCTTGAGCAATCTGGTCTAGTGGAAGATATCCCTGCTACTCTCCCATGGCAGGGGTTTCAGAACTAGATGATCTTTAAGGTCCCTTCCAACCTAAACCATTATATGATACCTTGTTCTTCTCCCCAAGTATTATGTCACGAACAACATGATATCTGTCATTAAAATATTTACTTGTGCTGTCTGCAGTGTTTTGTCTTCCCTTAGTATTCCTGTGGACCCTCTGCTCAGTGACTATACTGAGGATTCACAGTAACAGAGAGCACAGAAGTGATTCAGGGTTTGGTGATGAGTTACAACATCATCACTGATTTGGATGGGTATTTTGGGAGGAAATTATTCTGATACACCCCTCAAGCTCTATCCATATTGATATCAAAATTGCATTGCGAAATGATGTAACTAGAGGCCAATGTAAAGGCCATATCTGAAGATCACATTTTACGTTGTTCAAAATTTGGTTTAAATAACTGAAGACATACTTACTGCTGCCTAAACATGTCATTAAAGAGCATTAGAAGTCTGCTGCCAATGATCTCATTTTCTGGAATTTTATGTATTTAAACTACTAATGACCTAGACCTTTCCTTTCCTACTATAAAAGTGATGTTAATTTTATGTGGTAGACACTGAACACTGGGGCACAGCACTTGCATGGAGTGTCGAGGACCATGGGAGGAATTCAACTCATTACAGTTGTGATGGTGTAGCTCAGGGAATGGCAATATGACAGTGGTGGGTTTATTATGTTAGCATTAGTTTGCAGGCACAGTCTGCTGATAGGTGTAGTTCAAATCCTTTAATGCAAAACAAAGTCTTTTAAACCCTGCTCTTTCAGCAATTCATTTAACAAGGAGGAGTGCTTTGAAATTAGTCCTTGGATATCGTGTCTTCAATTTACGTCCTCAGTGAAGTTAGCACTTAATATATCCCTTTCAGAAGCAGATTGTCACTGCAAAGTGTCTGTACACAGTCTGTCTAATTCATCCACAGAGGTCCCACTGCATTTCAATTGTGTCTTTTCTATTGCTTTTAGGAGCAAAGCTTGGGGTGCTGCACATTCTTGCCACCTTTTTCCACTTCACTGAAATCATTCACTTGATTTAAAAAAACCCTACACAACTAAATTGATTCAGTAAATCCCTTTTTCATGTACAGTAAGTGGTTTGGTGTAAGGCACAAAAATCTTTCTACTTTTACACTTCCTTTCATTTCATACAATTGTCCTTAGAAGAGTAAGTCTATAAATGATTTAAAAAAAAAAAAAAGAAAGAAAAAATACAAAGTGGAGCCAAGTTAGAAGGAAAAAGTTTTAACTAGCTTCTTTTTGTCAGGCTTCAAACAATGCTTTCTCTGATTCTGACTTTCTCTTTCTGACCAGTGTCTGTTTACAGTCACTCATCATTAACTCTATACTTATTTATCAGGGTTTGCAGCCATCGCTGGCCTATTTGATACTTCCCTTTTTAAACAAAACCACCCTCAGAAATTGATACGGTAGCCAAAATGATATTCATAAAAAATTTAAGAGAGAGCTCTCAGCATTAAGGAAAAAAAAAAAAAAGGAATTTTTTTTTTTTTTTGAAGGAGCTGAAAAGAAAAAGGTCTTGGAATTACAAGCAGTTAGACTTGGGTTTTTGCGTAATGACTCCTGGTATCCCACTGTGAGAAGACTTTCCCCAGCTTCTCGTCTGCATTCTTCCTCGTTCCCTGCGGGAGAATGAGTTGGATTTGTCTGCCATATTCACAGCAATCGAGGTGATCCAGGTTGAAAGAAAATCAATAAGATGTGTCCATTTATGCCTCACAAAGGAAGAAAGGTCTAAAGAACAGACATGGGACGTGATTCAAGCACTAGAGACTTAATAAGACTTCTACTTG
Source organism: Dryobates pubescens (assembly GCF_014839835.1). Lineage (NCBI taxonomy): Eukaryota > Metazoa > Chordata > Aves > Piciformes > Picidae > Dryobates > Dryobates pubescens. The sequence goes on from NC_071633.1 coordinate 11,190,820, forward strand.
TGTTTGAAGGGGATGGTAATTTATATTTTACTTTGAACTTTTTTTTATGCTTCATAACTATTGGGATTCGGGCTGACATGGGAAGCAAGGAAAAGAAGGTTTGATGCTGTCTTAGAAGACCTAACCTATTTGGGAAGGCCACGCTCAAAAGTTCAAAAAATTTTGTTTTAGAAAAGATTAAAGAGACATCATATCATCATACTGATTTATGGCTATTGATAAAACTGGTTTAAAGTATTTTGGATTGGGGTACAATAAAAAAAAAAAAAAGAGAGAAGTCTTTCTTCGAGAACAGCTGCAAGTTTCTCATTATTGGCTGTCTTTTCTGTGTGTTTGAAATCATTTTGCTTAGAAATAGAGGAACAGTCATAATAGGTACCCTGGTGCCACTTGAAGCTTTGTCAGGGCAGCTCCCCAAAAGTGGTTGTTGTTCTGCTTGATGTCTGCCCTGTTAGCTAGCAGGGTCCTGCTGTCCCAAGGGTGTGCTCTGTCAGCCCTCAGCAAAACTGCTGTCGCTGCTCCAGTGTGCGCTGTTTTTTCAAGCCAATCTTGTGGTGTACTTTTGCAAGTGAGATGTAAGCATGCTCTTATTCAGCAGGAATTAGGACCTGTGGGAGTTTCAGAAACAAAACCCAAAAAAACCTGAAGTAAAATAAACCAAGACAGGCTGCAGGCATGTGTCTAGTTACTGCAATCTTTTGGGTTTGTCGTAAAAAAACAAAAATGAAAACAACTCTTCATACCAAAGGAGTAAATGGCTTCAAAAATGATGTTTCAGCAAGGCATGAAACAAAAGCTTGTTGATCAGTGAGGTAGTATGGTGGAAGAGGAAATATTCTTCCTTTTTATTTTCATCCCAATATTTTGGTGATACATTCCCATTAAGGTGAAGGCTGGCATTGAACAGGCCTTGCATGAAACATCTGAAATGGAGGTGGTGTGCCTGAGAAAAAGGAATTAATATTCTAAAACCTGACTGTTCTTCCTAAGTAGCTCTTTAAGAAAGTTTCAATTATAAGAGAGATTTTCAAGTAGAAAATAGTGCTTAGTGCTTTGTGCAGGATAAAGTGAAAGGTGTAGAGGATAGAGACAGATTTAGAGCCCACTCGAAAGGTATGCAGAGGTTTATCATTATTAAAACTACCATTTGTTTCAAATCAGCCCCTTTTTGCTGAATCTTTGGCAGGTCTTTGCTGTTTCATCCAACTTTGAGTCTTTTTAAAATAAATTGCGAAGTGAGTTTGAGAAGCATTCAGAGACTATTAATGGATTATTATTTTTTTTTAAGGCTTAATTGGTATCAAACAAGATTTTAGTGGACACAGCCAAGTGTGCCCATTGCATTGTTCAATGAGCAAAGCTAGCATTTAGCTGAGATTGACTTACACCACTGTCCTTCACTTCCAAGAACTGTGCTTAAGTGGGGTGAGATCAGAATATCAAAGCAGCCCATGTACTGTGCAGTCACAAAATTATAGTTTTTTTTTAAGGTTTCCTTCATATGCTTTTTAACCCAGTGCTGGTTTAAAATGATCACAATTAAAGCAATTAATAAATAAAATGAAGTGCTAACAAAGCAATCGTGCCACAGTGAATGAAAACCAATGTGGGCCAGGCTGTGTTGCCTGGAAAGGAAATGTAAAACTAAACGCCAGCATATTGGAAAGGCATTGGACGGACCGGCTGACCAGCCTGCCACACAAGTGAGGGTTTGCAGTTTGCAGGCAGCCCTTTTGCTTGAGAGAATGTGAGAAGTGTTTCAGCATCTCATTTACATAACAAAGGAGGTACAAAATCAGCTTTGCATACAGGGGACTACAAGAGTCTGTAACTGAGTGGCACAGAGCAGGAGAGAGAGTGAGAGCAATGACTGTCGCCAGGCCCCTGCCAAGGGCTGCCAGCAAACGCCACCCCTGGCAGGAGTATTTCACGGTCGTTTAGGGCTGCTGAGCTGATAGTCTCCAATGGCTCTTGCCTCTTTGGCTTATACTAAACAAATGTAAATAGCTGTCCTGCTTCTCCAGAAAGTCCCACCAGAGAGACCCTAGTTTCTTGGCACCTTGTCCTACACTGCCTTTCATTTCCTAGGGGATGAAGTGGATTCTTCACGCACAAAGCCAGGGTGACATTAAGTAGGAGCCCGAGGTTACCTCTATTGATGGGTGTTTCTGTTCGGCCCTTTCCGGAGCTCTTGGCAAAAGTGTTGTAGAGTTGCTAGACCACCCTTGCTGCTTTTCACTCTTCCTCCTGCAGCTGTCCTTGGTCTCCACACAGATCTTCTTTACAAAGAGTTTCCTAACTTGTGGTTTAAATAAGTAACTGAAAAAACCTGACGATTCAAGGTCTGAAAATTCATTATTTCTGCAAGCTATTAGCAGGTAGGCAACGTCTTGAGAGTCCTACCTGTGAGACATGCAGACAGTTTCATCTGTGTGTGTACCTGGGAGGAGAGAACTCCTAAAATGCTGTTAGGGGAGATTTGCATCGGAAAAAATGAATGATACTTCCATTTCAGCACTAATTCGTTGATAGAAGTTGAAGTCTGGAGGCCCCAGCATGGTTTTATGCACAGTGTTGAGTGTGTAGTTTTTCCTGGGTATTTAATTTTTTATTGATACTAATGAAAGGAAAGAAACAACAGTAGGCTGAAAGGACGAAGTGACCTGTGCCACAGCAAGGCTATGGGCCTGGCTGGTGTTTTACCATGAAGCAGAAAAGCATCTTCCCTCAGCTGTGCACAGCCACTGGAAAGATTTGGTAAGCAGTGGTCTTGGCACTCAGGTTTGCACCAAATGGGTCTTCTGCCCAAAAGAAATGCATCAGAGGGAATAGGGTAGGTAGGTTGGAGAAAATAATTGTTCCAGCTTCCCCAGGTGAGCTGCTAGTCCTGGCTGTGTGCATACAGGCCTATAAAGGAGGGATGTTTGTGTGCATGTCTGCAAGCACAAGGTGTCTTCACCTGTCCCTAAAGAGGAGTCACAAATGTCTTCAGGTCTCTTCCAACCTGGTTTGGTCTGGTCTGTTCTATTCTATTCAAATATGGTGTGATGCAGGGTTTGTCATGCTGAGGTCCTGGTCTATGGACCCCAACAAGTGCTCCCCACTACCACCACAAAGGAAGAAAGGAAAAATATTCAAGCAAGCATGCACATTAGGAAAAGTAAGATCATTCACTGACTGTGCTGTCCTAGCTGTGCTGAAAGCTAGCTCCAATTCCCAGAGGAACTGTCTTCACCCAGGAAGACAGTTGTAGGACTATGCACTGATAGTGACATTTCTGAAGAAAAAAGGAATTGGTTTCATTGATGTGTTTCTTGATTTGGTGCAGCATTTCACCCCAAAGTAGCAATCGCTTTACTGGATACTGAATGAAAGATATGGAGGGGAAAAAAACAACCAAACAACAAACACAAAAAAACCCAAACCAGAACTTCATACCCCAAGCCCCTGAAACCTGAAGGACATAAGCTAGCTCAATTCTTTACAGAAGAACTGTGAGAATTATTATTCTTTATTAAAAAGAAACTCTCATTGGAATGCAAATTTTGATTTTGATTATCTGTCACGGCCTGCTTTGAAGTTTTTCAGACAAAAATAAATATCTCCATAACAGAGAGGATTATAGTAGTCTTGTTTAGAATCATATGACTAAGAGTGACATCTAATCTCAGAATATATAAGGTTTTATTGAGGCCACAGAGACTTTGAAAGAGCTTGACTCTTTCTGTTTTGTAAATTTTCTATAAATGGTTTAATAAGGTTTTTAGTTCAGCCCCCCACCCCCCCAAAAAAAAAGACCAAGGACTAAATCACTTCCATCAACCATATTGTTGAAGAAATACAAAGGATACGTAATTCAATTTAAATAAAGCTGTAGCTAGGTTATATCATCCTTATCTCAGTGAAAAGTATTTTCTTTTACAATCCTAAATAAATAAATATCTGTGACTTGGCTTTGAAGGCTTCGTTTGGATAAATCAGATTTTGACAGCTCTGTAATTCATGAAACAATACCTCTAGCTCTACTGGAATGAGAGTGGGATGTTTCAAGCTTTATGATTCTGTTCAATTCTGGAGTGTTAATGGGGCTATTTGTAAAGAAAGAAATATAATGAGTTATCACAAAACGCAGCAAGAACTCTAGAAAGGGGCAGCCTCCCATCCATCACCCATTCTACTGTATTCACAAAAGAACAGGGCAAGAAATCTTGTGAGGACGGTGGGGAATTTTGCTTTTACTCTAACCTGACTTTCACAAATTGTGATGGGCCTGGAACATTATTTTCTTTACAAAATGACCCCAGCCCGATCCTAAATTCAAAGTGGGAGAGCGTGTGACAAATTATTTGTGGAGGGTTTTGCTTTTATACCTTCCTCTACTTTATGCTTTGAGGAGACATTATCTTAATTAAGATTTATTCAGGAAGATAAAAGTATTAGATCATTTTTATCTGATATAGAGGCTAATTCGGGATGCCGACGTTACCATATTTCTGCGGCACCTTCTGGTGGGGCTATAAGTAAAGCTACCTGTCGTCTCTGTTCTCTGGTTTGGAAGTTTATGACTAAGCCCTGGAAAGTTCTTCTGGGTTCACACATTGACGTACGAGTTGGGAATCTGAGAGCAATTTTATTTTGGATGTTATAAAAAACCCCCAAACAAATGCATGTTGAGGTGGATTTTCCATTTTGCCTCTTTCATTGTTTTTTAAGTTGCAGAGGCACAAATAGAAGCAGTGTGTGGTTTGGTGTAGCTGCAGTCCTCTCCTCTCTCATCATGCTCAGAATCCCTGATGAAGCCCAAAGAATGTTTTGAGTGAACATGTTTGGTTCTTGTTTTTTTAAGAAGGACTGAAGGTTTTGCCCTAAACATAATGAGGTAATTAATGTATTTCATAGCGTAGTTCAGAGACAGTGCAACAGCTCGGAGTAATGAAATGAAACACGCATACCAAAACAAAGGCCACAGCAGGAAATAGTCTAAAGTACACGATAATCAATTTTCACATTATAAGCTTTTACGTCTCTCCTTCCATATACCCCATTATAACAGGGCCTGTTGCTTATTAAAAAGGAAATTGAGATGTCACTAACTGTGGAAGAGCAGATCCTCAGGCAGCATAAATCAGCCTAGCTGCACTGAAGTCAGTCACACCAGCTGTGGATCTGACTAGAGATCCATTTGGTGTGATAGATCAGCTTTAACCTGCAATCCAGGAATCTCACTCTTGAAACTTCCTGTACTTCAAAGGTTGGAAGACAAAGGGAGGCTCTTTGGAGCTTCACAATGCAGAAACTTGAGCATACTCCCAGAAGAAGCTTTAGGAAGAGCAGAGGGCCTCCCACTCTCTCCTGATTCTTAAGGAGTGATCCTGGAGTAGGAACCCTCTTTACATACACTACATGGCTGTTTCCATTTCCTCCAGAAGTGTATTTCCAACATGTAGGAGTATCTACTTTGGTCCATCCATCAGATATTGGCAAAGCAAAAAGACCTTGGTGTTCTCTCATCTTGACTGTGGAAGAATTTGTTTGCACCTTACAGGGAGGTGCATGAGGGAGATGCTGGTTTTGCAGCTAAAGTGCTTTTCCAGCTGAACGTGGTGAAATTTTTACCACTCTCATACAGTTTGAAGAAAACAAAGCTCAAAGACTTTTACTGCAGCATCTCTGTATGAGATTCTCTGAGCTGATTTCCCCTTCTTCTCCTTGCCTCAATAATTTTCCACCAAGTTAAACCAGAAAGCAGAGAAAGACATTGAACCCCTTAAAGCAAGACAAACATCTTCAGAAGAGTTTTAACATTAAAATAAGGCACACTTGAGACTTGATCCTGTTCAGTGGTATCTGGGTGGTGCACTGCTGACCTGGCTTGGTTGTGCTCCAGGACCCACATCACTTTTGTCCTTCCTCTTCCTTAATGCCACAGGTGGAGACAAACCATTGCAAAGCTTTGTGACTGCAGTGCTGAGGCTTTTGTTGCTTGGGGCACAATTAGGTGCCACACTCATTGATCTCCTGTCTCACAGAATTTTCTCTAGGTCTACTGGCCTGACCAGTATATTTTTCAGTCATGAGTCCCTCAGATTTTCCAATGAAAGACTTATTTTTAAACCTGGGCTTTATGGGATTATGCTCTCTACAGTACACAGGTATATCAAGCTACACGTGAGAAATGAGTCACGTGCTTTGACTCTTTAGCTATCCCCTTAATACTAATGAAAGTAGTCTCAACTGTCATTCATCAAGTACTTGGCTAATAGAAGTAAAGAAAATTCACCCATGGACATGAAAAGTTATGGAAAAGTGTTCAGCATGCTGCATCATTTTGAGATATCAATTTAACCAAGTGCCAGAGGCACGATAAACACCAATGTGAGACACTTGATTTCACAGTATTATGAAGCAGGACTTAAGAGGCAGAGCTGGTATCAGTAAAATGCTCCGAATGAGGTGGTGTTTGGAGCTGCTTTCTGCAGAAGGGTATCACTTGTGTTACACAGCCATCAAGCCCTTCCGCTCTGGATGGGTAAGATGAGTTAAACTGATTCTTGCTCCCTTGGAGCAGAAACCTGAGATCTTTACTCCCTTCTCAGAAATGCCAAAAGACTGCAGTTTGCAGGACTGTGCAATTACACAGGTTTTGAGCCTTTCAAGTATTGAACTCTGTGTAGCTCGTGCTACCAGTCTTTGTGCAGCAATATCTACAAAGGTTTTTTGGGTTTGCTTCCAGAAAAAGAGCATTTAGTTGCTAGTGTCCATCACCATATCATTTGCTGGAGTATTTTATATTACCTGTGATTGACTGTAACTCTTAAGTGAGTCAGGGACTCTCTTGTCCATAGCACCTCATTGACTGCTCTCCCAAATTTTCTCATGTAAGGTCTGAATCTTGGAAGGACTGAATCTTGGAAAGGACCCATGGCAATACTGGATCCTCTCCTATGTCACAGGAAATGGTACTGACTCTTTTTGCCAGCAACCAATCTTTTAGAGGTAAAATTATCTGTCTAAAATGCTTCTAGCTGCAGTGGCAGAAAAGCAAGGCCATATTCTGAGCCACCTGGTTCTACAGAGGAGTCTCTAGTAAAGCCCCATGGCCAGTGAAAGGAGATTGTTCAGGTGGCTTTAAGGAGGAAGGCAAGCAGGATTGCTTTATACATTATATATTTCTCAGGCACAGGAAGCACATTAAGCCTATTGAAGAGAGACTTCCAAGCCAAAGTTATATCAGTCATTATATATATGGTGCAGCCTTCCCTCCTCCTACTTGCCTTAGGGGAAGAAGGGTTTTCTTCTTTTGTAAGTTTTGAGATACTTTCAGAGTCACAGATAAGAAACCTTGTGGGATGAGAAGGCATTTGGGTGTATTTAGAAATATTACAATATAAACATTAAATGTAGAAGATATTCCTCTTCCTTTGATTTATGAGGACTAAAATGTAACTTCTGGCTACAGCCAACATTTTGAGGCAAACTACATATCACAGAGAGGAGTAAGAAAGTGCTCTAGCTCTTTGCCCAAATCCTGAGGAACTGAAGCTGCTTAGAGACACTGTGTAGGAGCTGAGTCCAAATTGTTTAGTTTTTTTCTTTTCAGACTTTGGCTGTCAGGGGTTTGAATCTGGTCTCTGTTGTAGCTCTTATGCTGTATCTGCAGAGATCACAGCAATGCTGCCAAAGCCAACCTGAACAGCCCTGGGGAATGTTCTGCTGTTAGGAGCTATTCTAAACAATGCACAGCTCCTGAAATGGCTTCCCCCCCCCCCCAAGTTCCTTGTATCATGCCTCTTTACCCTGCCACAGTATGACAGATGATGTGGATGAGTGTGTTTGAAGAGGTGTTTTAGATAAGGTGTGGGTGGATTGCTGCACTCTCTTCTTACCTGCAAAGAATAACCCTTATAGTTAGAGGTTGGACACTGCTCTTATTCATTAGGGACTGAGTCCTGAGACATACTGAGGCTCCTGATGGTGGTCTAGAAAAGCAGCACTAAGTAAGTCACATATATGTATGCACTCTGGGGAGCATTTCATCCTGGTCACTTGCCTCTGCCCATTCTTTGTTCCCCAACTGCTCCTTGAAGTGAGAAAAACCATTAGCAGCACCTCAGGCTCTGAATGCCAAACAGATGCTGCTTCACCCCTGCTCTTATAACCTTTGTCCCCATGTTGTGTGCACCCCCACGGTGCAGGCAAAAGGAAAAATGAAGAAATGTTTTTCAACTGTGTGCAGGCAAGAAGAGTTAGCAAGAGGAGCAATGTATAGAGCTGTTGCTTGAGACAAGGACTGTTTGCACTGTTGGAAGAGTGATCAAATTGTTCCTCCTGTGGCACTAAGGACTGCATCTTTCTCATGGTTTGGGGAGAAGTGGTGGCGCCACTCAGCCTTTGGAAGGAGGAGGTCAGCTAGGAAAAAAGTCTACTCTGGTTGCAGTAGGGAAGAAAATCCTTCTGTTTGACTAGCCTTAATAGGGTCCAGGGACCTACCACTCTGTCAGACAAATTCTTGGCACAGGGTTGGTGTTGCCAAGAGCTCTGCTTTCCTTCTGTCTATTGTTGCTAGGAGGATAGAAGAGAGATAAGAGCTGAGCAGGGTTCTGTCTAAATGGTCCTTCCTTAGCATTTTTCCGTTTAGCTTTCATTGACTGAGGCCCCCAAAGTACTTAGCATGAGTAAAGTTTTCAAAAGCATGAGTAATTTAGGAGATTAAAAGGCATTTTCAAAAGTGTCGACTTCTCAAAGTGCCTAATTTCCAGCGACTTTCAATGAGGTTTGGGAATCCTAAATCATCTGGTTGCTTCAGTGAATGGCACTGTTGATTGCAGTGTGATGCATCATTGGTTGGTATCCTGCTTATGTCAGAGGTCATTGCTGACTGACCCTGAGACTCCATCACCGTGCAAGGGCAGTGAAATTCTTCTTGTCCCTTCCTGGAGGTGGCTTTGAGAACTCAGAGCCCTTCTGAGTTTCTGAGATAATTACACAGGGATGCTGTGGGAGGAGTTCAGTCAGGCTCCTTTTTAAGTTGCCTGTGTTTTCCTTAGGTTTGAATGACAGGTGCTGTATAGAGACCTTTTTCCTCTTCCCCCCCCCCCCCCCCCATATATAACTTCCTTTCATATATTTGTTCTGGTTTTTGTTTGGTTGGGGGTGGGTTGGTTGGTTTTGTTAGGAGGCTTTATCTATCTATGTGGGTTATGAACGTATACAGATTTAATTTAATATATGAAAACTCTCAGTGTGAAAATTGTAGGTTTTCTCTGTGTGTCTTTGGTCTTTGGAAGAGTCGTGATGCACATGTTTAGGAGGAAGAAGGGGCTCAGCATTTGCATTTGGATGCAAGTCTTACAGCTTCACAGCTCTTTAGACTCCTGAGTGGAGCAACTTCGAAGTTCAAAGCGGTGTGATTTTTGGCATATTTTTTTTCCTAAGACGACTTCTTCAGGGCATAAAATATTCTGCCCTCAGTACATGTACATAACTCTCATTGGCCTTAAAAGAAGTTACATGCCTACATCAAAGGAAGGATTTACCCCATAATGATTTGTCGGGAGCCTGACAGGCAAACACAACAGAGGAGAGCTCACAAGCCAAAGCTCCTGAGCTAGGGGGATGGCAGAGTTCAGATCTCTGCTGATCAGCCACGTTGCAGCTCTTTTTTTCAGCAGGTTTTTGATTTTTGTAATTGTTTAAGTACAGAAGGGTTTGAACACATGTTTTCCATCTGGTAGAAGAAATGGTAGAAATTGGGCAGAGGAGACAGCCCCTTAGCATCTCATGTGGGAGGTAAATCGGGGTCAGATTAAATCGTGATGCCTTTTTCCTGGAAAGTGGATCTCCTTATCCCTGGTGTTATGCTGGAGACACAGAGCCACGATATGCTGGAGGAAATCAGAAATACCTTTTTATTAAATGTGATTGCAGAAAGTCTTGGGAAGGAATGTGTTAATGACTGGTGATTGAATGCAGTGGTTTGCAAGCTCTAAGCAGCTTTAGTGTCTCCTACCACAGCCCTGATTTAAAATTCATAAATGCTAATCCTCCATAATTTACGGTTTAAAAAGCAGCCCCACTCACAGGCCCTGTGGCTACAGCTCTGTCAGAGTAATTATGCCGCCAAGCTGAAATTGGACTACTAACTGAGATATTAAACAGGGTAGGAAATCCTCTTCCCTGGCAGCCTACCCAATTATTCCAAATAAGCAAACAGATTAGTGAGTAATTTTCCAGTTAAATCTGGTGATTGGTGCCAGAATTGTATGTTAAATATTCAGAAGTAAATAGATTAAAGATGAAATGTCCCCTTTTCTCAAGCTTAATTTAGTGTGTATATTAAAACTTTTTAGGGGGGAAAAAAAAATCTTCATTGAAGTGCAGTGTGCTGGCTTTGAAAGCAGAACCTTTGCCGGCTTGTTTGCACTTGGGGCAGTGCCATTCATTAGCTGGGGCACGTTGTGTCGAGGGAACCTTGTGCCACATTAGACACAGTATCAGTCCTGCTGTTCCTTTATCCCTCACCTTGGAGGAGCCCTCCTGGGTGGCAGCGCTGCGAGACTCCACGCAGCTCTGCTGGGGACCATCGTGGACGGCTTTTCGCCGGGGGCTGTGTAACAGCAGTGGGATGTAAGGTTGAGATGTAGAGTGTCACCAATTGGGTGTTGGCAGGGGAGTAAGTGAGGGGCTGCCAGCTGCCCTTGTCATTTTGGTGATCTATTTGGTAGTGTGATTTGTAAAATCTGATACTAAATACGGGCATTTCCTATTCATTTTGGTTCTCGGGGTGGGGAGGTGGAGAAATATTTTTGTTTTGTTCTAAACCCAGTTTGAATTTTTGCACTGGCTTACCCAGAATTCACATTTTTCACTTTTCTAAATACTCCTTGCAATGTAGGGTTTGACTGGGACCAGAAATGGAGGGAAGGCAGAGGCCAAAGGAAAGAAAACATGAATGTCCAACACACACAGCTTCTGTGTACAGGGGCAAGTACAGGGGAGGACACAGGGCAGCTCAGCTGGAGTAGCCCAGGAACATGAGCAGCAGGTCTGTTCCTCTGCTGCTGCTGCACCACAGGCTATCTGTGGTCACCCCAAAGAGAGAGCCAAGTTAAGGCTCTGTGCCCTAAGTGGGGAGGTCAGGCAGCCTTCAGCAGCTGTCCTGGGAGAGGCCCAGTTCTGCTCTGGAGATGTTGTGCTGGCACCTGGACCACTTCAGAGACTGCCTATGACTTGTGGCACCTCTCAGGAAGCAGGGCCAGCACCTCCCCCCTGAAGGACTGGTATGTGCAACACAGAACTGGTTGATCACTGCAGGAGCTAGGATGGTAGACTGTGCAAAGCTCAGGTGGTGTCCAATGAATTTAGGACTGCAAACTCTTCTAAAAGAAAGTCTTAAAGAAATGTTTTTGCATTCATGGGTTAAAGCAAGGACCTGTACCTGTTTTCTGGAAAGAAGCATGTTTCAATATGCAACAGCACTGAGGAGAGGGAAGCTGCAGTTGAGAAGCTGTAGAATAGTTTTTGTACCTGATGGAATTTGCTTTGAAGTTGTTCCAAGCATCCTAAATACAATGAGCAATGTTTTATGGCATTTCTAGTGTTTTCTTCAGGCACTGAAAGCTTGTTCTTCCAGGGAAGGGTGCAGTCCTCTCATCTGGCAAGTGAAGTGGAAGGAATAGCACCTGCTTATCAGGAAGGAGGTTGACGTACAGTAGCCTAGGAGCTTAATGCTGTGTAGTGCCTCCTGAAAAGGCAGAGCTCTGGTCTCTGCTTCAGGAAAGAGTTAAGCTGAAATGAGGTATGGAGGTTAGTGTAATATGACTGTTAGCCTTGCACCAGCCCTTGTTCCTGTCTCTCACTGGGGAAGGATAGGGGTAGAAGGGCTTCATGACCTTCTATGTTAGTTATGGCTTGGCCTGTTGGGCAGATGAGAGGAGCATTTCACTCCCATGTCTGAGTTTAGCATTTTCAGTGTTTTAAGTCATTATGCATTCTCTACAGTGAGCAACTTAAGAGTTTTTAAAAACAAACTTATCAGGATTGGCTGCTATGGGATACCTGAGGCAGGCAATCTCTGTCCTTCCTGAGAAAGCCCAGGTTTTGATGATGGAAAGGTGGTGAAGGGACCAGGTCCCCAAGCTGAATAACTTGTTCATGAAAAATATGCAGCTGTTATGCCTGAAGGAAGGGTTGGATCCATCCCCTATAACACCTGGGTGCAGTGTACAGAAAGAGGCAGAAAATTCCTAGCCATGAGCCCACAGATTTGCCTTTTTCAGTGGGAAGTGCAAGATCTGCAAGTAGGTAATGGGAAACACACGCCTAGGAAGGATTAGCTCAACTCCTGCACATCCCAAAGGCATTTTCTGCTGCTGCATCCTCCCTGGAGAGGCTTTTTCACCTCAGCCCTCTGCTGGAATGTGCCTTAGAGGCATAATCGAGCTCATAAAAATTAAGTGGTGTGCAATCGTTAAAACAAAACAAAACAAAAAGACCCTAACTAAATTTTGTTCAATAAATTCTCTAGAATCAATCCAGTTTTGTTTTTATTACTGTCAGAGCTCACAGCACAGTTTCCTGTTCTGTGTTTCACAAGGCTGCAGGGGCTTTTGTTAGGTTTTGGGTTGGTGTTTTGTTGCTTTCCCCCCCCTCCCCCCACCATTACACATGATGACATTTTGGCTTTGTGTAGAGAAGTGTTAAAGCCAAAGCTACAGTTTTTATTTTAATTTTTATTTTAGCTTGTGCTTTGGATCAAATCTAAAAGCCTACCTGTTCAAAATAAGAATAAACTGATGGATGTTCAGGGCCATGAGGATGATCAAAGGGCTGGAGCACCTCTCCTATGGAGACAGACTGAGAGAGTTGGGGTTGTTCAGTCTGGAGAAGAGAAGGCTCTGAGAAGACCTTATTGTGGCCTTCCAGTGTCTTAAGAGAGCCTACAAGAAAGCTGGGGAGGGACTTTTTAGGATGTCAGGTAGTGACAGGAGTGGGAGAATGGAGCAAAACTCAATGAGTTGGATTAGATGTTAGGAAAAAGTTCTTCACCATGAAGGTGGTGAGAGACTGGAAGAGGTTGGCCAGGGAGGTGGTGGAAACCTCATCCCAGGAGGTTTTTAAGGCCAGGCTGGATGTGGCTCTGAGCAGCCCGCTGTAGTGTGAGGTGTCCCTGCCCATGGCAGGAGGGTCGGAACTGGATGATCTTTGAGGTCCTTTCCAACCCTAACAATTTTGTGATTCTGTGATGTGGAGGGATCCAGCATGAGTTACACTCCTGAAGATAGAGCCCTGTGAATGCCAGGTAGATAGCTACACAGTGCTAGCAATATAATTATAAATAGTTTCTATCGCTCTGATAAGTTCACCCAGTAGAGCTAAAGGTGTGTTTTCTTGGTTATTCTGAGGGTAATGGTAACAAAATGGGAGAACTTGCAACATCCTGTTGGCGAAGATCCTTACTGCATCCTCTTGCTGCCCTAACCCTGGTGGTTCAGCATATGCTGCACATTTCAGACCTTCTCTGTCTTGAAGAAAAGTTATGAGTCTTAAATGCTTTAAAGTACTCCAGGTGTCAGCACATTCCAGGTATCTCATGTCTCTTGTCTGCTGCCCTCTCCCTCTAACCCAGAGATTTTATTTATTTTTTTTTCCCCTCTTCTAAATCTGACAGAAGTCACTTTAAAGGATGTCATTCTCAGACAGGTTTGTCAGTTGGGTTCTTCTTAGCTGAAGCCATTTGAGTCTCCTGCACAGTAAAATAAAATGTTTGCAGTTGATTCCTGAGTATTTCATTTTGAAATCTTCTTTGTAGGTACACTGCTTTCAACTTGCATGTTAAGCCTTTGTGGTCAGCCTGGGGCTTATGTACTTTTGGTTAATCTTTCTCAGATTGTGAAGGGCCATCACTTGGGAGCTAGCAAGTAAGTGCACACGAAGCAAAGAGCTGAACACAAAAATTGCCATAATGGAGTGGGTTAAACATCCATTTACCAGGTCTAGTTTCTATTCCTGCCCCTGTGAGTGGCTGTTTCTGAAGACTTCAAGCAGCCTCACGTCTTCAGAAAACAAATGTGTTGCTCATCATACTCACCGGCCATTTGGTGAGTGAAGAATTTATTAGTCCCTGGTTTGTATGTTCTTGATTCCCAGAAGCACAGTGTTTAGTGGTTGTTACCAGTGAATTCTCTGTAGTGAAAATACTGATAATATTTGATTGTGTCTTTAGAGCTATCCTTTTAAAAAAATGAGAATCTCTCTCATGTGCTTCCTCAATGATATCCTGCTACAGTGAGTTCCAAAGGTTAATTATATGTTTTGCTCAAAGCCACTTCTCTAATAGGGTCTTCAGGATGAAGGTTGCTGACCCTTTTAAGCCAGTGAACTAAAGCAAACAGCAAAACAACCCACTGAGGCTCTTATCCTTTGGACAGCTATTTGTCTTTCTCAGTTGCTTTTCATGAGGACAGTCTTCCTGAAAAGACAGGGAATCAAACTTCCTCTCAAGAAGGTGACCAGACAGTCTTTGCTGGCATCATGAATGCAGAGATTAAGGCAATAGTTTCCTTGTTGTTTTACTCAAGTGTCTGGTTTTTTTTTTTATTTCAAGTTATGGTTATGCTGAGACCACCTTTTCTCACTGCTAGGGACCCCTCTGGTACCCCATGGAGAGGGCTCAGCTGTGCTGGGTGTTTCCTCTGTGGCTGCCATGGGTGTTTCTTCTGTTCTCTTCTGAGGTGTAGGGGTAACTGAGAGTCAGACCTGATCTCTCTTTTGCCGGTTACGGTCATAAACATGTGCCCTTTTGTCTGTGTTTTAAATGCTTCTAAATGTGAATGTAAGTAAAAATTATTTTGGAAACTTGAAGCAGAATGCCATGAAGAAGAGTTCCTTCAAGGGATAAAAAGCATATAATTTAATCTGTGTTTATAGTATTTAATCTTAAAAACCTAGCAATCTTACGTAGTTTATGTATCTGTTTCCCTTGAGGGAAGCAGATAAGAGCATCTAGTGCATCAGCAGCTCATGCTAGTTAAAATGAGCCTGGAATGGCACACAGAGTTGTAAATAAAACACAAGTGGCCAAGACCCATTCTCATTAGCTAAGATGTGCCAGTGGCACTGTAAGTATTTTAAGGGAGCCTTGATGGAGC
This sequence comes from Dryobates pubescens, assembly GCF_014839835.1. Classification (NCBI taxonomy): domain Eukaryota; kingdom Metazoa; phylum Chordata; class Aves; order Piciformes; family Picidae; genus Dryobates; species Dryobates pubescens. The sequence goes on from NC_071633.1 coordinate 11,205,969, forward strand.
TGGGTTCAGCAAGGGGTTCTAGTCTCTCTGGTGACCTTACCAGGATGCCAGGACAGCTCAGAGCTTGCGAAGAGGTTGTGCATACAAGAGTGTGATATCTCAGCCATTGCACTGGTTCTGTGGTTATAGGAGAAAAAGAAAAGATTTCTGGGAATAGATTTCCTGAACGTATGACCCTCTAGTCACTCCTAGGCCCTCTGTCACTAACATAATACAAAAGATCACTCAAGAGATTAACTGACATTTGTCACATTGAAGAGATCAGCTTTGTATTTCTCCTTGAAATAGTCCTCTGAAGTGTTGTTGTATGTGAAGGCTGATGAGGACAGGTTCCAAGCTGATGCATTTCCTGTTAAAGAACACCACTGTCCACCCAGGAAAATAAAACAAGAGCCAACTGGCGGTTCCGAATTACCACATTAAGATTTATAAGGAGAGATGATATCTCTTAAGTAACTGGGTCCCAGACCATTTAGGGCACTACAGACTTCAATCAGTGCCTTGAAATGTATTTATAAGTAAATAGAGCCAGGAGTGTTTTGTGCTATTAGGCCAGTTCAGCAAATCACTTAAATATTGCTTTTCACATGCTAAGTCCACCCAGGGCAAGCTCAGGATATGATAGACTCTTTGAACATAAAATATCTCCCTCTGGATAATGTAGCACCACTTTATTGCTAAGGGTGATTTTGCATGTCTGTCTCCACAGAAAACACCTGGTAGTAGAGCTGTCATGCCATACCTGTTTTGTTTGTGTGATTAGTCTGCTAAGTGTATAAATATGAAGTGATAACATTTTGCAATATACAGTCTAACAACTGGCAAGTGTTGTACATTTATTTTCACAAGTGAGGGAGTGACCCATAACTCACATCCATCATAGGATATGAAAGCACAGCTCACTGTAGTATAGCAAGCAAGGGAATCATTCATACGCAGGATGTTATTCACTTCAACCTTTCCCCTTTCCTGAACACAGTCAGGATCTATATGTCTATTGCTGCATGTTTTGAGTGCTGGCATAGATGTATGATGGCATCACAAAAACTGGAACAGGAAGAAATGAGATGGGAACAGAAAGGGGTGGGGGTAAACATCTGAGCAGATAGAAATTTAAGTGGTCAGGCTTGTCAAGGAGAAGGAAAACCACAGGGCTGGAGAGTGACTGAGATTAAAAGTGACTTTTGGAGAAATGGAAGCTGAGATAATACCTTTTGGTTTGAAAAACAGGTGATGCCACGGGGGGAGCATGGGAGAACTGGAAATTAAAACAGTAAATAAAATGGAAATGTGTTTGATGTAGGGAGCAAGAAAGTATGCTTCATCCTTTTAATCTGTTCTGGTTCCTCTGTCATTATTCCCAAATTTAACATTGTACTTTTCAGCAGGACCTCCATCCTATAGCAATTTCTGTGAAAAATCTCCTCCACAAAAAGGCCAAAGCAGCTGAGGAGAAACATTAGTTTGGGAACTTCATCAGTGCTTGTTACTTAGCTGCTTTCACCAGGCTTGCAGATCCCCTGTGTGCTCTGCAGAAAGTCTGTCTCTTTCGCTCTGTGCTGTGTGCACAGTAAAATTATCTTTAATTAGTTGTATACTGAGCCAGCAGCTACCTACAGAACTTGTGACTGGGCTCTTCTTTTCTAGAAACTGTGCACAGCAAGACAAACTGTCCCAAATTTCTGAACAAACAAGAGAGGCAAAGGAGGAGGTGTAGTTATTTCCCAGACGGAATGATTTCACAAATATGCCAAGGGGCATATAAGAATGGTGTGTTAGAAAGGAAGAAATTAGTTTGGATCTCTCGTACTCCAATTTAGCAGCATAACTGTAGGATAAACTTCCTTTGTACTTACATCCATTTGTAGCAGAGTTGACACTCCATGGGTTATACTTGGATAGATGATTTGGGAGATCCCCTAGAGATGGATCACAAGGTCACAAGGATGGGCAGCTCCAACAGGAAAAAAACCAAAAACGTTTCTTGATAGAGAAGTTGAGGCCTGTTGGTTTACTTTTAAGAGTGTAATCCATTTGCAATTTCTGATAGGGTTTAGTAATAGGTTTTGCTCTCCACTCAGGTCTTAGCCTGTGGCACTTGTTGCAGGTAATAACCCAGAACAGGTGCAAGGGATCTCATGCGTGCCACATGGTAGGAGGAAGCAGCAGCACCCATGTATTTCTGACTTAGATGCTGAGGCATTTCCTTTTTCTCAGGACTGACTTTGTGGTGAGCATAACCCTTTTGTCATCTGCACCATGCTCCCCTTTGTCATTGCACTGCTGGACTCACATCCTTGAACTTAGAGCACAAAAAGAACCCTCTGTTTTTTTTTTTTAACTGATGGTTTGTTTGCTTTTCCTCTTTGGTCGATGCTGGGATCAGTGATGTCAAATTGTTCTATTTGCTTTGACAGGAAAATGTTTTCAGAGTTCATTAGGATAGCATCAATTCTAACATTTGGCACACAAACATTTGATGACCTTCATGTGTGGGAAGAAATATGTACACAAAACTTCCATTAGTTTGAAAAAATGCTTCCACTCAACACCATTCTGATTCCTGAACTGCAGCTTCAACCAGAAATTTTGAACAGACCTTGTTCATGATCTGCCAGTGGGGGCTCCAGACATGGAGCTGTGACTGAAGCTATTGAGAACTGCTGCATACAAAGTCTGGACTAACTTGGCTCTAGTTTTCCACTTATCTGTAAGGAAAGTGCTGCCAGCCGCTGGGCTCCTCTTGATCACTGACAGTGCAGTTCCTTGGTCCTGGTGAGCTGAGCCTGTACAGTCCGTCTGATGTCAATGTAATGGCAACTCTTTCTTACACCTCCAAGAGCGGAATGTTCTCAATGCTTTTGTGGTAGTTCCTATCAGTGAGGTGATTTCATTTGGCAACTTTTGGCTCATTTTCATCAATTACAGGTCTCACTGAAAGATCTGGACTGACTGGTGTTGCTAGCAGCTCAGCCTCTGGGCTCATCCACAGAAAAGAAATAGCAGGCATTGGCTTTTTCCCTCTTCAGGGCATCTACCCTACAATAACAGAGTCACTGTTTCTCAAAGTAGGAGGGAAGGTTCTTGTTCATGGTTTCCCATGGCCTCTGACAGTGAGGGGGGTAAAGTATTGTCAAGAACTTTTGCAGTGAAGAAACCTCTTCAGTAGTAGCTGGGCTACCCCATGAGATTACTTACATGCTGACCACTGTGTGAGCTGATGACAATCCTGTTTGCTGCTAACCCACAGGATTAGCAAGGACAAAGTGAAAATGAGAGGCCAGCCATTTGCCACCATTTGTCCTTTGAGCCTTCCTGCTCCCTTCGCCTTAGAACTATACAAGTACTGATAAACTGGTTTGGTTTTCCTAGAGGCTGTCTCCAGCCCTTTCTCTGACCTAACTTAGTTCTTGTTTACTTCTTTTAGGATTCACCCTGGGTTTATGTTTTTTTCTCATATCCTGTAATCGAGTGAAAGGTGTCTCTGTGGATAGAGGGGATTTGTACTCAGCCTTTGATGTTTGCTCTTTCCTAATGGTGCTGCCTGCTGCAAGAAAAGCCAAATGCTGCCCATATGTTGCTGTGCTCCCTTAAATTATAGAGGGTGAACATTTAAGGCTGCTCTCTGTGTTACCTTCTCCATACTCATCTAAATGATATGTTTTCAGGAGCAATTGCTGAGATAGGAAATCAGGACTGTTTTTTGAGGTGTACCACTTAGTGGCCTACACATAAAAACAGGAGGAGGAGAATGGCAGAGGCTTAATACCATGCCTTGCTCAAGAGAATGTCCTTCAAGTGAGCAGAATTCTGCACCTTGTAAAAGTATGACTTTAATTTTGCCTTTCAAATGTGAACTAAGCAGGGTTGTCAACACATACTGTGTTCTTCCTTGTCAAGCCATTTCACTTAGCCTGTCAGCTGTAAACAGCTTAAGAGGCATATCATCCTGGCATTATTATAGCTCTCATAGATTTGGGTTTAGATTGGCTCTGTATCTGCTCCTGCAAAAGGTGCAGATAGAGAGATGACATGGGTTATTTATTGTGTTATTGCAAAATGCTACTTGATGTTTTGTGGTAAGCACAGAGTAACTCCATTTCAAATAATGGGTGCTGCAGAGTAATAATCCTGTAGTACCATGGTAATACCATTGCCATACTTTGTCAGATCAGTTGTGTCAGCAGAGCAGTGCTCTTACTTCACTGTGGGTGTATATGGCCTCGCACTTTGTGTGAAGTTTTCTTTCCCCAGGAGATCAGGGAAGCAGAATTAAGGCTTCTGGAGGAAGAACTCTGATCAACAGACTCTGTACTTTTGGTTTTTCAAGAAGTTGCTTTACATATTCAAATAAACAGTGTTTAAGCTGTTGATGACAGCTTAACTACTTCATCCCAGAACGTTTTGACAAGCGATTTTCAACGTTTTGGTTTCCCAGGATTTTGACAACCCCCGAAAAACATGAACTGATTTTATATGTCACATGTTTAATTTATTTGAGATGCATGTATTATGCTGCAAAAGCAATAAGGAGGGAGTTAAAGGACAGGGTGATACACTCCATATTTATGATCATCAGCTTTTTCACCATGTCATTACAAGAGAAAGAAATGTTCAGAGATTTGGAGTATGAAAAGTACTCAAACATTTGTTGCCAACCTGTCTGGATTGTGAATTACACAAATTGTTGGTGCGAGTTCTCTGACTGCACTGAAATCCACAGAACAGAACCCATTCTTACTGCAGGCAGCCTTAGCTGCCTCCCTTTTGCCTGTCTTCTGCAGTGTGTTTAATGTCCCCATGTTGCTGGCTGCATGGCCGTGGAGGGTGGCATGAAGGGGGTGTAATGTTTTGAGTAGCCATAAAGGAGAAAGGGAGATATTTTCTCACTAAGAATGGGTGAATTTCTGTCTGCTTATATTCCATAGAATCGTCCTCACAGAGAACACAAATATGTGAACTGATCTTTACTTTCATTCCAAACTGAAGTGGAGCCCAAACACTTTAAAGATTTGTTTTAGTGCTGTTTTGGGACTTTTCTTAGGTGTTCTCCAGTTTTGAATTGCTGCTTTTTCTTTGCCTGTATTAAAGTGGGGAAAGAAAAGAGATGGGATACACCCTGTACCTTCCTGGGCTCTTGAGCAAGGAGCAGGCAAAACACAGGGAGAGAATTGTGATTGCAAAGCTCCTGGGCTGTGTTAGATATTTAGTTCATATTTTCACACCATACATCAAAACCCTTTGGATATTACCCAGTGTCTGTTGGTAGTTCTGCCATGGGTGCTTGGTATACTGAAATATCAGAATAATTGACAAGAAAATCATTTATCCTAATCAGAACTCAGGGTATCTCTACCATTTTTCTACACCAGAATGCCACTTTATTGTGTAATAGAGTTATTTCCATCAGTATTAAGAGCCATGTGCCCAAAATTTCAGAAGTAGTACACGGAGCTGTTTCATTTTAGCTATTGACATCAAGTTAAAATGTGTCAGTGTAAGTTATTGTTTTAGAATAATGTCCTACATGTGAAAAGGAAATTCTATGTCTTCTAAATTAAATTTGAAATGTTAACTTTCCTGAAGCTGATTTTGTGTGTGTGTGCATGTCCCTAAACAAGCAATATTTGGAGTCTTTTCACACAAAACCTCCTACAGATTTGATCTATTTGCGAACCTGTGAGTTTTAAGTATTTGAATTTCCCCTATATTGAAAAATCTAATTTCAATTAATTAAAGTGTTAATGACAGAGATCATACGTGGTTTTTCAGGCCTTTCCTAGGGCCAAGGTAGAGGCTGTTCAAGACAGATGTACACATATTCAAACATAGATGACAGATATAAAACCTTCCCCAGGGACCCTGTGGCAGGGCAGAGGCCAGGTGTCATTTGCTTGTTCTAGAGTCAGTCGTTGCAACTTTCTTCCGATACCTGGCAAGCAGAATCTTTCTGATAACTGGGGATTTTTAACAGATACCTAGGATCTGACTAGTGTGGCTTTGAATTAATCATCCTGGCAGGCTGCCATGCTCTCTGCAACCTGCTCCTTTCAGGAGGTGGAAGAAGTGTGGACTTGGGAGGTGAGGCAGTGCAGTGGTCTCAGGGTTTCCAGGGCTTGGTGGAGAGAGTAAAGAGAGAAGGAATCAATCAGTGACTTGTCTTTGTTCTCTTAGAGGTGATGTTTTCTGTTGGCCATCAACAATTAATATTTTCATTAGCAGAGAGAAGCAGGGAGTTGTTGAGGAGCACAATGAAGCTGCATGCATACCACAGCACGTTGGTTGGGTAAGATGCTGTCACAGTGTCTGCTAGTGTGCGTATTACCAGCGCCCTACTCTGCTATGCGTGACCTTCCTCCCAGAGAGGAACCCCCTGAGTAAGCACTCCCTATGGGCTCCTGCACTGCAGTGCAACACAGCCAGTGGAAGAGCCAGGCCTGCTATGCCTGCCAGGGATACAGGTATCCATGGTAGCTTGCTGGAAAGCAAGAGCAGGCACACTATGTTTGGTGTTCCCCTAATGGAAAGTGCAAAATGGGAGGAGATATGACAGCTCTTGACAGTGAGAGGGAGATGGAGTTGCCTGTGTCAGGAGAAAAAATAGCCACTTGTGCCAGAATGAGTGGTGAGAAAAAGCAAAAAATAAGCATTTCCAATATATTACAAACAAAATTATCTGCCAAACCAGCAAGATAATTATCTTAATGTGATTTTTGACCAAGATAAATTTATCTTATTTTATAAACTGGGTAACAATTTGAATCTTATGCAAAACCTAGAAATAAATCTAAAAAATATGATAATGTAATAAAATAGAAATTATTAGCAGTCCAAGTGCCATACTTGAGGCAGTAAAACCTTTTAAGTTCCAATGGAAAATAGGCTAGTAAAACTGGAGTAAGTTACTCTACTTTAATCACTTGATAAATAGCTACAATGTTTGGAAGAATTGATAGTGTCATTATAGCAGCATCCCTTTTTATAAACAGCCTGGTGCTGATTTGATTCTAATTGCTGCCAGAGGAACAATATCAAAGTAGTGTTGCTCCAGCAGTGTAACCTGCGGGATGAGCGGGAAGGAGATTAGCTGCCTGAAATGAAGAAAGCTCAGGATTTTCAAAGGCTCAGATTCTAATTCTGGGAATGAAGGAGGAGGCTGAGTAAATTCCGTGGTGGGAGAAACTACAGGGGAAATGCTTAGGGAAGAGAAACCATGCAGTAGAGAAAACAGGCTCCTTTGAGTGCATGGAATAGTGGAAAAACAGAGAGAAGCTGATGGGTTTGAGCAGGAAGGTGTGCTGCTTGTCTCACCAAGAAAGCATTGGGTGGTGTGGCCACATCACCAAACTGCAGTTCCCACCTGCTGGCTCTCAGCTTTGCCCTGCCACTGACATGGTGGCCCCATTTGCAGCCCCCTTTTCATAAAAGACTTTCCAGTATGGATGTCCTAATGTTTTCCAAGACCAGCATTAAATGCCAAAGGTCTGTTTTAAAAGATATTTTTAATTATTAATTAGAGACTCTCTTTATACTTGTGGCCCCTGCAGCCACCTTTTGACTGTAACTAAAAACTAAGACTACTTTTGCAAATATGATCCATAGCAGTGCTGTGCTTCATTTCTTACTCTGCAAATCCTGGGTTTGACCCTTGGACTGTGGAGCTATCAAGGAGGTGTCAGCATTATACTGATGACTGCCACAGCATTTGAGGGCAATAAATTTGCATTTACCTCTAGAAGACATCATTCTAGGCTGGGTCTTCTCCCAAAAGCTGCTAAGAAATTGTCTGATTTTGTGAAGAGTAGCAAGAAAAGCAGGGTTCCATTACAAGAGAAGAGGAGGAACACATTTAATAGTTCTGTCCTGTTAAAAACACTCTAGAATAAACAGAAATGGAAAGGGGAGAAGTACTTAGCTTTTTACACAAATCATGTGAGAAGCTTCTCCCATAAAGATTGCAGGGTAGGTGAAATATGTAAAATAGCTTGTTGAAGAAAAAATTGGTTCAAGTGCAACTGAATGGCTCAAGAGATTAGTGATGGGATAATAGCTTTTCTCCATTTAAGTGGTAGACCAGTTCAGATCAATTCTGGGACTCTAGAGACTGAAAGGTGTTGCTACCCTGTGACTCCGTGGTTAGTTGAAATTATTGTTTTGGTCTCAATCTCATCCTTAGTTGCCAGAAAATTATCCCCAACCCAATCAGCACTGAATTACTTTGAACAAACTGCTGTCTCCTCCTGAAGATGCAGAACCTTCAGCACTGTGCATATGAATGGCAGGTGTTTTTTCAGTGCTATATTTCCTGTCAGAAACATTTTGTTTTCCATGGAATGGACATACTGCACAAAAGAACAGAGATCCTGGAATATGATGCAATGTAAAGTTGTCCTTTAGAATTGTAAGGATTTGTTCTTTGAATGTGTGTTTCTTGGGTGAACAGGGTTACTTGAGGCCGCTTTCAGCTACCCCTCGCTTACAGAGCTACACCTTTTTCACAGGGCACAAGCTGGCTGGCCTGCCTGCAGGCTGTCAGATACTTTCCCCCCCCATCAGTGTAAACCAAGAAGCAGGGCCAAAAACTTAGGAAGGAGCTATTGGTCATAAGTAACAACTGGAAAATTCAAATTGGTGGCTTGCCCTCCAGGTTTATTTGGAAGCATCTATTTAACGCGTGAAGCTGGCCCAGTGAAGTGATGCTGCAGTGATGCCAACTTACAACAGCTCAGATTCGTGCCTGTCAATTTTATTCTGAAATATTTTAACATGTAAAATAGCAGACATTGATTATTCTGCCAAACATAAAGATTAAGCAAACAGCAAGATACAGTGCTTACCAAGATGAAGAGGATTTGGATATTTTGGTGGCTATAAGAGTAAGCTTAGAGCTAGTGAACCACTGCAGAGTTCAAGAAAGAAAAAGGAGACCTGGGGCTATCGGAGGAAAGTTCCAGAAGTTCTGGGTGTATAACTGCTTGAAAACAAAAAAAAAAAACAGATAGGATACTATGGCAATGTAAAGATGTTGGAGAATTGAAATCACGTGGCCTTAGTCACACTTTCTATAGAACGGATGCAATATGGATTCAGCTGCAGTTGCCTCACAGGAGAAATTTTATTTTTGCCTTAGCAAAAAATATATAGCTCCAGGTTTAAGAACGCTCCATGGGGGAAGGCTAAAGGGGTTAAAGAAATAAGGTGCAATAGAGATGACCCATGGGAACTTTCATTATTATATGGAGCCTTGATGAGTGAAATGAGAGGAATTCTCTCCATCATGAAAGGATGAAATGTCAAGGGAGCAATTGCAAATTAATCTATTAAGTAGGAGGTCGGAAAGTGTGACTCAAAAGGATGGAAACATGAACTACACTCAGTCACAATGATTTCTAAATACACCCACCTATGATTTTTGCAATGAGACAGTGGTCTTTATATATGCAAGAAAAAGTTCAAGTGGACAAAATGGGTCTCTTTCTTTTCAGCTACTCCCAATATTTGTGTTGATCAGGCCTGAATGAGAAGCTCTGTTCCGATTTGTGTGGCTTTAACCACACAATGTCTTTTCTAAAGACACACCAATAATATGTCTCACAGGCAGTTTTCTCTGTGGTGATTTTCCTGGTTTGCTGTGACATTTTTAACTTGAATTTAGTGTTTGTAAAAGGTGTTATTTGACAGCATTGTGTAACTGAAAGCCTCTTGTTATTGACAGATCATGCACACTTAAGGCTGAGGAAATTTCTCTGTGTCAGCCTGGTGAAGGACACCCTACAGCCTGAAGGAATTAACTTCCAGAAGGAAAACAATAAAGGTAAGTCCATGTCAGTCATTACAATCTTATGTTAAATGTTGTTGTGTGATTGTTTTTAAAGAACTCGCATCCAAAGGGTTTGGAAAGAGACATGAGAAGTTGTTGGGTTACTTTTCCTGGTCCTCAGCAGTGGTCGTAGCTTTCTGGAGTGTTACTGCTTTGTCCACCAGTGACTGGAGTGAGACTTGACCTAGATTACCAAGTACATTTTGGTAGAGCTGATCCAGTAGAATGAGCAAACCTCTCACTGTGATACCTGGGGAGCAAGGGTCTGTTGTTTGCTCATTCCTGACACCAATCTTTAGACTTCACTGTTAATAATTTCTTGACTCTCGTGGAGTTTCAGACTTTTACCTTTGCCAGCTTATTATAGTCTAGGAAGATGAGATGTGACTATGCTGAGATACAACCCCCAGTGATGGCACTTTATAATACTGTATAACTGGAGGATTGCTATTGTAGGCAGAGAAAAAGGCAATAAAGCAGCATTGATATCCTGCCTGCCCTCTTATAGGAGTTATTGAATCAAACCTACCAGAACTGCCAGACAAACAATTTGCAGCTGCAGTCTGAAGCCTGACAATGACACGGAATCAAAAAGAGATAGTTGGAGTGCATGGGCTTGTGAACTCCTCTGTGACCTACCACAGCAGGCTCCCTAGGATTGTTCTCCTCTTTCTGGTCCTTTCCCTGTACAATTCCTTCTTTTTACCTCCCTTTTCCTCTCTCTCCCATTTTCTGTCCTGTGTCTTGCCATTCTCAGTTTCTCACAGCTTTCCCCGTCTTTTTTGTTTTCCTCTCATTGTCTCACTATTTCCGTTGTTGCCTCCAATATACCTCTTGCCTCTTTTATGTTTTACCTCTGTGAGTTCAAGTGCCCTCCTCTGTTCCTCATTTTTTTTCTTGCCTTAATTTTTTTCCTTATTTTTGATTAACATCCCTCCACTGTTTCTCATACCTTCTCCCTTCACTGTTGTACCTTTTTCCTATTTAATTTTCCTCCATCTTATTGCTCACTGTTTGTCCTTTTTTTTTTCTTCCCAATACCTCTACCTTCATTTTTCTTGGGCCATTTTTTAGCCGGTAGCTGAGCTCTGTGTTGCTCTTTCTCCTCAAATGTGAGGATTTAAACCTTTCCTGTGCACTAGGATTTCCAAAGTGCCAATCCAGCTCAGCTAAGGGGAACTGATGTGGCTTGGCTCTAATGTCTATGAAGAGAGATACTGCAAAAGCCAGCGTAACGGTAGCACTTGCAAATGCTCTGTGGCTTGTGAGCCAGGCCTATACTCATGGTTGGATTCAAAGCTTATCAAATTAATGGGATCTGGATCAGACCTGCGGGTACCATCTTCTTATCAGACTCTTCTGTCCTTTGTTTCAGTGGAAATCTCAGTGCTCTGTGTTTCTTACAGATACAGTTTTACTTTGGCCCAGAGCATTCTGGGTTTTTAAATAATTATTATTCTAAAGCACATACAATGTATGTAGGGCTTAATGGAAAGGGGCTACACTGTGAAATTTGCTCAGGTTCATATATAGAAAAAAGCCCACTTCCTAGTTTTTGCATGCTCATAACAACTCTCTACTACTTTGGGGAAGATTTTCCCATTCCCTTCTCATAAGCACTGTGCAGCTACAACTCCTGTTGCACACCTCTGGAGCTGTTGAAACTGCCTGAGACAGGGAGCAGAGTGCTCAGTGTAGCTGACCACTACCAGGCCCAGGAACAAAGTCAGGACCAGATGTGTAAAATTATGTATGATATGAGTGTGAAGGAAACTCTTCCTTCCTCTCCCATTTTGTCTGATTCCTTCTGTCTCCAGCTACTGCTCCTGTGGATTTCAGTGCTGGTGAAAATGGAAAGAAAATCAGTTCCTGTATATGCCAACCCTTTCTGCTCTGATTGGATTTTTCTCCTTTTGTCTGCTTCTTTATTTGATTTAAAATCTTAAACCCCTTGAAGGTTTTCCATTAAGATTTTGAGTACAATTTAGAATGGGGGGAGCAGTCAGAGCATTACCTAAAAAGTTCTAGTTTATTTTTAGCTAATGGAAGAGGAGGGATGATTGGATTAGCCCAGCAGTGTGACTACCCGATGCAGATTGCTATCAACACATCAACAGACAAAGGGTTAAGTACAGTTTTTCTCACTCTTTTTGTCTCTCCTGCTTTGCCTTTCTTCACCCAGTAACTGACACTCAGAAGAACAGTGCAAATTCCTGGGCATGTTCTAGTACTGGTCAATACAAGAGTAAATCTCACATTCCCTCCTGCTGTTTCACATTTGCCACCTGACAGCAGTGGATGCTCAGGAAGACCAAGAGTAAAGTTTTAAAGCATTAGACCAGGCTTTAGCCGTGTGACATCTATTAAAGCAATTGGGAGCCAGGTGGCTAAAACCCAGTGCAATTCTTTGTAATGGTACCCCTGAGAGCACCCATCTCCTTTTAGCACTGCTATTGATTAGGCAATTCTGGACTTTGAGGAACAAAATTGGTGCGTGCATCAAGGTTCTTTTCCTCAATTTGGCCTGGTTTGAAATTAATCGTTCACTTTGAGCCATTTTCGTAAGCAGCTTTAAGCTTCAATAGACTTCAGAGTGATTTGATTTTTCTATCACCTTTCTCTATGGAGGCCTGTTGTTTACCAGTCTTCTCTAGGACATCTCCAGAGCTGTTTGGTCTTTATCCTCATCTCCCACATTGATCCTAGTACGTTGTCCAGTGTGATTACCCAAGCTCTGTAAAATGCTGGGGGCTTCATTTAATGGCTGCACACAGTGCACCGTCAGCAGCACTGAGGGTACTTGTTTTCAGTAGGAGCAATGCATTTGATGGGTAGACCATGTTCTACATTAAGGTATTATCCAGCCCCTGCCTCTGTCTTAACTAAAATGTTACTGTATTCTTAGAGGGAGCACACAAAGCAATTTCCTCCAAATTTCAGAAACTTTTCATGAGTATTTGATATTTACTAGGGAATGAAGGGCCACACAAAGGTACATGAATGTATACTTAATGTTTGTGTGAAGGTAAAAATACATATGCAAATATAAGGAAGACAGTTTCTTAACCCTCTTACACACTTACCCCTTTTGCACTCCAAAATATTCCCAGTTCCTCTTTATTTCTCTTGAGTGTATTTCAGTAAGTCATGTCATCGTTTGCGGAGAGGCAGGACAGGTTCTGCAGGAGGATGTGCCCTTTGCTTTGGGAATTTAGTGCATTGTAATTTATTTATACAGGTTTTCCTGTCTGTTTCTTTTGGGTGTTCTAGAGTACTCTTCTGAACAGTTAGGTAATGCTAAGCACTGCCAGCCACCAGTGATTGGTATTGAGCAACATTTTCATGCAGTAAACCACAAAGGGTAAGCTGAGCGGGACCTACATGGGGAAAGCTACGAAGCTAGTCCAGTACTTCAGCAGCAAGGTAAATCTATGTGGAGACTAGAGAGCCAGCTGCTGCATCACTCCTCTCAGTGCTGCTCCTTGCCTTTTTATAGCCTTCTCTCTCCTCTGAGTAACCAGGCCAGAGAAGGAAATATTTAACATGTCTTTATTGCTGGAAGATTTTGTTGAGGTGGTTTGGGTGTGGGATGAGATATTGAGAGAACTGGAGGTGGAAAGGAAAACCAGAAACACTGAGTCTAGAAAAATGATGTTTCTTATTCTCATTTCTGTTCAAAATGCAGTAGAGCAGCTCCTGAGATGTAACAGAAAACCTAGGAAGTCCATCACCTCCTTGCCAAAGAATGTTGATTTAGGAGCCTCACAAGCGGCTTCATAAAATATCCCTGTCTGTGTTAAGCTGGGAGGTTGTCGAAGCCCAAAACATTCTGTTTGAACAAGCTGGTGTATTCCAATAAGAAGCTGTTTCATGTGAAAATTCAGTCAGTTCTGCTGAAAATTCAGCTCATCACAAGCTGAGTGTGAAATGTGATGCCAAGATTATAGGGACAGCATTACTGTAGGACTTGATAGAGCTCCAAGAGAAAGGAAAGTATGCACCACCTCTCCCGTTCCAGTCAAGTTCAATGGAAGTTTTTCTGGAAGGATATTTTTAGAAATCACAGCAGAATGACAAATTCCAAGCCCAGCTAAATATTTGTGTGTGTGTGTGAGAAATGACACAGAGCACAATTAGTGCAGAAACATGAATAATGAAAAATCTGAGCCAGATTGCTCAAGCCTATGTAAAAATACATGCAACTTTGGTATTGAAGGCCTTGCCAAACTCATTAATGAAGCATATGTAAACATTCTGCTTTGCAAACATCCTTTGTATTTCATTAGGTTTTCAGAAATAAGTGTGAGGGATCTGATAGAAAAGGTAATTGATCTTTAAATTATTGCTGTTGTAACAAAACACATCTCTACGCTGGCTTATGTTCACAGCTGATGTCATGCCACAAGGTCCAAGCTTTGTAAACAGCTTTATACATGTATTAAAACCACCTCTATTTTAATTGAGGTTTGTCAGTCACATATCTGAAATCAATGAGTGCAGAAACCAATGTTTTTCCACAGATATTTTAAGTGAAAATAGCTTCTGTGCATAGGACTAAGACAGATATTCCCCACGTAGGTAGTACTTGCCATATGGGAGGTAATGCAGACATAAAAATGCTGAAGGCCAGAAAGGGAGCTCCTTCTTCCAGAGTTCACTGAGTGGGCTCACGATCTGTGACTCTCATTCTGTTCTGCAATGTTATTTCCATTTTACAGACCGAAACAGAGGGCCAAAGGGGTTTGGAGAACAGAGCTGTGCTTTGATGGTGAGAGAGGAGAATCTCTCTCTAGCTCTTTTCAGCTGGCTTTTGATTCCTTTGTGTTGTGCTCTCCTTTTGAGATGAATTGCTAGTTGGTTTTCTAGACTGGGGGGGAGCAGCAGCAATCAATAGTGAAATGGGGTGCAATCCTGTTTATTTGCAAAGAATGCACAAGGTACTACTGCCTTTCCTGAGCACAGAAGAGTTTCTTCAATGGTTAATGTACTTGCTATCAGGTCTAAAACATCCCTGAAACAACACTTTCTCTGCTTCTATCTATCTTTTGGGGGTTGCTTTTTACCCCCAGCTCATTCTTAAGTGTGTCTGAAATTCCTTCTCCCGCCTGTTTCAGCATTACAGTGCCAGTTTTGAAGGTAATAATTTGGTTCAGCTGCTGCTTAAACACCTCTTTACCTCTTTGTTTTGGAAAATGGCCTCTGTTGCTCCATGCAGTTAATTTCTTAAAAGCTAATTTCTTTTTCCCTGTATCCTAAATAAATGGTTGTAAATGTGTCCACAGATCTAAGCATGGCTTTGTTAACTCCTTCAAAAGAAAATTCTGCTGTGAAAGTGTTTGTTATAATATACAAGTGAGAAACAATTGCATCCAGCTATTCTTAGCTAAGATAAAACAATACTGCTTCCCCTGCCCTCAGTGGAACAGCACCATTTTATGTCAACAGAAGCTACTGTCTATCAGCAGTTTTACTCCATGTCACCTCTTGATTGTTGTCTTTCTTCCCCTTGTTCTCTAGCAAGGTGATTTGACTCAGAAGCATTTTAAAAAAAATATTATTCTCCATATGAAAAAAGTATCAAGTGAGCATCACCTGTTTAAAGAACTGAACCAAAGTTCATTGGTGTCTCTTCAGTGTGCTACATTTCACAGTATCAAAGCAAGAAGTGAGTCACACAATCACCACTGCTCTACTCAAATTTGTTTCTTATCCTCTGATCTGGGATGCACATCCCAGTGAGACAGGCAGGGAATGTCTCTTAATAGTTCTATCAGCAGCTCTCCCCAGAAACCACAAAAGATAAATTCCAGATCAATCCATAAAACTGAAGAAATCCCAGAAATGCTGGGAGCAAATGTTTGGCACTTCTTTCCCAATTTTACCATGAAGACAAGGAGTAAATGTACCAACCTGCATGGCTTGGTTTTGCCAGGAGATAGTACAGGTAGTTTTGCAATGCCTTCAAGCATTTCAGCGTTTGAAATCTTGTGAAGGGGAGTGACTAAGTGACAAGGCTGTTGTACCACGCTAGTCCTGAGGCCCCCAGCTAAACCGATGACTAGCAGTGCCCAAGGAAGGGCTGTATTTAAGAGAACTATAACATCTCTCACTCTTTGTACCATTCTATCTGTGCCTTCCCCCTCAGGGGGGCCAGAAGCTTCAGCTTAGTGTAGCAGGGTGCTCTGGGAGGCATCCATGAACACGTCATCCCTGAGGCAGAGTGCCTTGCTGAGGCATGTGTTTGAATGACACATTGCAGTTCTCAGTGGGGAAGTTTTAGTTTAGTTTCCTGTGGAATAGAATACCCAAGAACAGAATAAAATCAGCATTTGGAAAACTTTCTCTCCCTTTCTACTCTGATTTTTCTAAAGATGCTTTTCACTGCGTGCCTAGAAGGTCCCATTCAATTAGGAAATGTAGAAGTGCACATACATGGTTTAAAACGGTGCATGGGAGGATGTTGTGCTTTCCAGGCTCTTAAAGAATGACCACAGAGGATATCAAGACAGATTTGTAGGGTCATCTTAGAAGAGGTTGAATATAAAGTTTATTTTGTAAATACCTATACTGTCAAAACTTGATTTACCATTGCTGTTTACCATTAGATCAGATAAAAGAATATTAGCTCTTAAAAATGAGACACAAACTGAATTCCCTTTTCAATGCAGTATGTGATAATAGCATATTTCTCTGGGCTTCTATTGCTCCTTTTGTTATCTGAACAGACACATGCAGAAGTAGCGTTTGAGCCCCTTCCCATTGCTTCAACACAGCCGTTGTTTAAAACAGCAGAGGGCCAGGTGTAAAGAGAGTTACAAAGCTTTGAGGTATCCTCTGGCAGTTTTTGCCTCTGTGGTTTAAATGCTCCTGCCTGCAGCTATTCCTCTGCTCCACTGCTGGAATTAACTACTAGTGTCAGAGAGAGACGTATGCAGCACTCATCCAGCACCTCTGACACTGTGCCCTGAAGTGGGGAGGCAGGGGCACAGGTTGTTCTGCTGGGATATCAATGCCTGGGACCAACACAGCAACATTCCCAGGAGACTGTCATCATCAGGATGATGGCTCCATTTTCATACAGAGGCTCGGTCCAAACCAGAATAAGTCTCTCAGTTCTTGTGTAGTATATTGCAATGGAATAATGTCAAGCCCAATCAAAGTTCACTCTCCTGGTGCTTTTCTTCCAGCTGCACTGGGCTCTGAAAGAAACCAAATAAATAACCTATGAGCAAAATTGTATAGAATGATCAACATGCAACTGTCATGCTGCATTTTTCTCATGTTGTTAGTCATTATGAAAGCCTGCATAATTCTGGAGCAGAACAACAATTTCCACACTGCAAATTGCAGATTGCGTTTGCCGACTCCCAAAACATCACAATATTTATTTTGAAACTTTATAATGCTATCAAGGGCAAATTCACTCTACCCATACAATAGCCCCATCGAGACAACTTTGATTATGCATGCAAGCAACAGTGGGCAGAACTTGGCTCTGGGCTCAACAGAAGCAAAGCTGCCTTCCTCCCGCGGTGGAAATAGGGAACATATGAGCAGAGAGCTGGGGAGATATGTTACTGGCAAGTGTACCACCAGGGACCCAGGAAGAAACATCAGGACACAAGTGAGATAATGGCACTCTGGCTCCCTAAATTTATACCTTGTTCTCCTTCCTACCTTGGTCATTTGGAAAGACTGCTACACGAAGCACAGCATCCCCCTGTGCACCTCTGTACTTTTGCAGATCAAATTTGTCCAGGATGTGAATGAACTTATCACTGTCAGAAACAACAGCCCCATTTTTTGGAGTGAGACCCACTAAAAAACTAGTTTGTATGTCTGGTGTTTTTTTTTTTTTTTTTTCATTTGAGTTATCAAATTATTTTTAAAGTTGATTTTATTATTTAGCACTGCAGGCATCACTGGGTTTAGGCTCAATTTTCGGTAGAAAGGGTTCTTTTTTTAACGTTCCATCACCTATCTTGACAGATTCTGTGTGTGCCAGAGGCAGTCGTCTTAACCCTGGATCAAAACCTAATCTTTCCTGCTTTCTTAAAACCTTTCTCTCACATTCTCTCTCTAGTAAATTATATTCTGTTCTTTGCCCTTGAATAATTTAAAAATGTATAGAATAAAGTGTGGATGGGGGGGGGGAGGGGGGAATGTTCTTTTCCATTGAGTGGTACCTGGTAATCAAAATACTGCATTCATATCTTGCTGCAATGATCTCATTGCTACTGGGACAGCACTCCTGTGAGCACAGGCCCGTGTTGTGTTCATCCTGTTACAACCAGATAAACTCATAATGTAGACAGATAAGAGCTATGCTCATTAATCTATTAATTACCTATTGTCAGTTGTCAATATGCTTCGCTTGATGAGAAGCTGGAAGATTAGTTTGCATTGTGAGGATGTAGATTTTTGTTCTGTATTACTATTATTTTATTGTGATGTGTGGAATACTATGAAATGACATTCAAGCTGGTAGCATCTCACCCGAACAGAGTGGAGCTGGCTTGCTTTTAAAGTTTCTGAAAGTAGAAAAATGCTATGCCCAAATGGCTGTAAAATAAAAGAATATTTTCAATCAGAAGACCCTGCAAGAGCTCTGGCTGTGTTGAGTAACATGTTCTTTACGATGGGCATTCAGGACATCCTTAAAATCAACACAGCCGGAGATACCCTGATTTCCCGGGGAAGCTGAATCTCTGTGGGGGCTTCATTGTTCACTGGAAATTTGAGACTGATTTTGTCTGTGACTGGAGCTGCTGGAGCAAGATTTTATTATAATTGTGTGACCTTTAATACACCATGAAGAGATTTTAAGTTCTCTATTTTCCTAGCCTGTAACAAATCAAATGTTTAACTATATAATGTACAGTCACTAAGTTTACACCTTAAGAAGGGTTATTTTCAAGGGCTTATCTCTACAAAGAGCAGTGGAGCAGAGATAGTTTCAAAAAAAAAAAAAAAAAAAAAGGAAAAAAGAAGGGAGAGGAACATCATAGAAGCACTTTATAGACCTATTTGAATCACAGCTTTAAGTCATTTATATCACGGCCAAAAAGCCCATCCATGTGTGCATTTAATAAAGATGGCCAATTCCAAGCGGAGACTGGAAATTTTCCTCTCCATGGTAGGAAGCAGAAAAAAACCCCTCACTGTTTCTGAGTTGGTAACTTGACCTGTTTGAATTATTTTATTACTTGTGAGACTATCAGCCAGGTGGCCAGCATTTAAACTCTGAGGACAGATCTGGGAAATGATTTCTGTGGAACTACTGTAGTTAAGAGCAGCTGATGATCAGGCAGCTCAGGCATTTTCTAGGCACTCTTCGGCAGCTCTGTCTGACAAATCTAGCAGCTCATCCATGGGGCACTGGTCTTCGTGCCGTCTATGCACAGGTTTGAAAGGTACAGGCAGACTTTCCATATAGTCCGGGACATGAACGGATGCTACATGTCTGAGCATAAGACCCTGCTGCCTTGATTTTCTGCCATGACAGAGGAAAGCAGTTTATGACCTCAAGGTAGACACAGAATCAATAGTTTTGGAAGAGACTTTAAAGCTCATCAAGTCCAACCTGTCACCCAAGACCTCATGACTAAACCATGGCACCAAGTGCCACATCCAATCCCCTCTTGAACACCTCTAGGGATAGTGACTCCACCACCTCCCTGGGCAGCACATTCCAATGGCTAACAGCTCTCTCTGTGAAGAACTTTCTTCTCACCTCAAGCCTAAACTTCCCCTGGCGCAGTTTGAGACTGTGTCCTCTTGTTCTGGTGCTGGTTGCCTGGAAGAAGAGACCAACTCCCTCCTGGCTACATGTTCCACTCTGGCTGCTGTCACCCCAATGATGGGTGTAGGAGTCTGTTTACAAGATCCATAGGTCTCTATTACTATAATCAAAGATGGTCACAGAGAAGAGAGTTCAATCAAATGCATTTTCTTATGGTGAGTGTGGTGGGCCAGGGGTTTATTTCAAAATTTCAAGGGAAAAAAAAAAAAGGAATTATTGAAGTCTGTGTGGGTCTTTTAATATCCGGAGGAATTCCATATTCTGTAGCTGTTTAACTCTTCTGGACTACTTTCTTTCTGCAAAAGCGAAGGAGGGAAATATGTTTAAATTAAATGAAATTACAGGAAAGAAGAATGGGTAAAAAAAATAAAAATCTCCCTCTCCACTGACAATGTGCCAAACTTCTTTAAAGTGAGGAAATTGCTTTTCTCAAATGTCATTAATGTTTTGGGTTATTTTTCCCCCAGTTTTGGAGAGTCACAGGCCTTATGATTTTGCTTTCTCCTCTCCTCTAACCTTTCCAGAAGAGAAGGGGGTTTGGAACACAACACAAGAACAAAAGGTGAAATAGGAAACAGAAGAAGTGAAGAGGTAAAATATCTCCGTCTGCCTTTAGATATCTGTATTCACTGGATACCAGTCAAATATTTGTATTCAGTGTCTCAAAGGTAGAAAATGATAGAAAGGTGTGATTGGAAGATTAATGCTTGGAAAACTTATTTAAGAATAAGTATGGTCCATTTAAGTGCCTGCAAAGCAGAAAAATGCAAAATTTGAACTTTTGCCACCTGCTTGTTTCAAGAAATTTATTTTTCACGAGTGAAGTGTAGTAGGGTTCAGGGGACCTTTCCCCCCAAAGTACATCACACTCTCTCCCTGTGTATTCACTGATGAGGACTGAGTTGCAGGGAGATTAAATGCCTCACTTTGGGTCTCACAGGAAATGTATATGGTAGAGTCTTGAAATGGACCTAGCTTTCCCACGTCCCAGATGAATGCCTTAACCAAAATCTCTCTTCTTTATCATGCTCTGTTTCCCTTTCTTTCCAATATCATCTTTAAACATTTTTTTTTGTACATTGCCTGTATATTGAGTTGCTAGCTTTGCATTTCCTCTTGGACCTGGATCCCTCCCTACTGTGCAGAAGGTGAAAGCTTCAGGAGCACAATGCTTTGTCATTTTTGACCTGTGAGATAGTGCATGCCCCTTTTTAGCCCATGTTCTATTGTAAGTCAGCCCCTTTTGATCCAGTCTCCATACCCTTTTATTGACCAGCTCCCCTATTTCTACTAAATGTTTCAACCCTGCTGCCTGCTCCCTTTGTGCCTTCTTTAATTCTCAGTATTTCTGCAGCGGGACTGAGTCTGCCATCAGTTTGTTTAGTAGAGCAGAAGACAAAGCCAGGCTGGTGCTGCTGCTGTTGAATAGGTCATCACTGACAGCAACCTGTGCTGCAGAAGTTAGCCCCCACTGACACTGTTTTCACTCCACTTGAATGGAAGCTCTGGGAGTCTTTCTTTAAAGAGTCCAGGGGTGGGGAAGGCAGGAAAATAGAAAGAAAAGGAATAGAATAATTATAGCAATAACACACAGACTTTCTCACTTGTGCATGAACTTGGCTAATTGAAATGAGAAGTACCTTGGGTACCTATGGATGGGGTATGGTAAGTGATTGTTCTTTTGTCCCATCTTGACCTCTGCAGTGCTGGGCAGTGACTTTTTGTATCTATAGATTTTCTCTCTCTTGTTAGGTTAGGTGCTGTCACCTTTGTAAACAAGATCTTTTTCATAAACACTTGCCCTGATTGCATTGAGGTATAGCCATGACCAGGAAGGGAAATGATCCTTGTCTGGGCCATTAAAGGAAGGTTGCACTCTGTACTGCAGCTCTGACTTCTCCTAGCTGAGCTAAACTGTCCATCTGTGGGTGACTAACTGCAGAACCTTGCCTATTTTAGGATAAGAGAGAGAGGTGCTGAGCATGTGAGTTACAGACCCTCTCTTCCAGTGCTTTCAGAATATGCATACCACATCTTTAGAACACATGCCTCATCTTGAGAAAATTTCTAATTAAACAAATAGGGTTTTTTTAAATTATACTGCAAGAGACAACATTATGTTCTACATTTTGATCTAAATTAAGTCCATTTTGTTAGACACAATAGGCAACAGCAGCTCTCTTTATAAGAGGATGCTGAGGATAAAACTGCATTAGCCTTACAGGACATTTACCATCTGAATTGTAGATATGGAAAATGATATGCAAAAGTGAAGGAAAACTTTAGTTGTGATGGACAAGACCAGCAAACCCATTTCTTTATCAGTCAGAAAGACAGCTTCTTAAAAGGTAGTAGGCAAGCAATTTTAACAGGTGCACAACAGATATCCAACCAGAAACTGAAATAGAAATGTGAAGGAAGAGCTACATGCTGAAAATTTTCAAATCTAATTTTTTTTACCATTCTTTTGGGCCATGGATTTTCTTTAAAATCTGCAGATAATTAAATCTTTGTTCAGAGATTGTGCAACATAAATATCGGGGGGTGATGGACTTTCTCCATGCAAATAGGAAATGTATTTTATGTAAAAAACTGGAAGTCATTTTAATATAGAAGAAAAGAAGAAGAAGAGGAGAAGAAATACCAGTGTAAAACTTCATAGGCCAACAAAAATTTGTTTCTCTCTCTGAATTCCATGAAACTAAAACTGGTCAAAAGCATTAGAAAATACCACTGAAAATATATATATATGTCTCTTTTCTGAATATCACTTACTGAGTGCAAGAAGAAAACCTAAGTGTACAGCAGGTGCAAGTGTATGTGTGTATTTATTAGTTTTACACAGACTGATTATTTCTAAGGATTCATTCTTGCTTAACTTTTTTCCTGGTTCTGCCCAAATTTGAGATCTCATAATCAATTTATCATAGCTGACCTGTGTGGCAAGAGGCTCATTATCTAGTCTCCCAGTTTGTATTTATGCAGAATAGTGCCTGTTTGATTCAGCAGAAGGCCATTTCTGTTAGCAAATCACTTAGAGATCGTGATGATGGGGATGCCAATAATCAGAAGAGGAAAAGCTCTAAGCATTGGAACAAAGCATAGCTTCCTAAGCCTCTAAGTTTTTTAGACATTAATGTCTTGATGCAGTATCCTCACTGCAAATAGACTTTAAATGTGACCATCACCTGGATGGATTGATTTCTCCTGAGTCTCCTGATGGAAGCTGAAGCTGCGTCATCCTGCATTGTTTTCACAGTATTACCAAGGTTGTGATGCTACTGTAGCACAGCTTCTTCACTTCACTGGGTGGATTTACGTAGTGCTCTAGCATAACTGTAAAGATATTTAAAATGTGTATTTACTTCTTGGTCCTTTCTCCCTAGCATAGGGACTTGCCAGTGGTGATAAGCACTTGGAATGTCTGCTGTCCAGTACTGCTGCAGCAGGCCTTGGGGATCTCAGACAGGAAGGTTCAAGGACAATTTCTTGTCAGTCTGTTGTACATTCAGGGAGCTTCAGTTCTTCCAGTCCCCTGCAGACACCTTTCCTGAGGGAGTGTTGGAAAGAGCATAGTGCTGCATGAAGCCCTAGGATGCATAGACAGCTCCCAGCCAGATTCTAAGGGCTTCTTGTTCCAGCAGTCAGGGGTTGTAGTTGTAGCTCTCCATGCTGCAGATCTGCTGAGACAAACACAAGAAGAGAGGGACAGAGAGCTCCCAGTCCACTGGATGAGGTGCTCAGAGAGGGACAGGCTGCTATAGCTGGAGCTGGAGAGCAGCCGGCCACAGGAAGACCACACAAAGCTGGAAGTCTGTGCGATGTTTGACAAAGCAGCATAGGCAATGAGAACTCTGAAGATGTGAACCTGGCAGCTTTTCCCATAGTTCATAAAATAGAGCTGTAGAAATATTTAGGTTGTAACAGACCTTTAAGATCATTGAGTCCAACTGTAAATCCAGCACAGCCAAGTCTACCACTAAATCATGTCCCTAACCATCACATCTATGAATCTTTTAAATACTTCTGTGAATGGAAACTCTTGTCACTTTCCTGAACAGCCTGTTCTGGGGCCTGACAACCCTTTCAGTGATGGATCCTAATATCCAGTCTAAACCTCCTCTGGCACTACTTGGGGCCATTTTGTTTTGTCCTGTTACTTGGGAAAAGAGACTGACCCCCACTTTGCTACAACCTCCTTTCAGGTGGTTATAAACAGCAACAAAGTCTGCCCTCAGGCTCCTGTTGTCTGGGATAAACAACTCCAGTTCCCTCAGCTGCTCCTCATAAGACTTCTTCTCTAGACCTTTAGCCAGCTTCATTGCCCTTCTTTGGACTTGTTCTAGCAGCTCAATGTCTTTCTTGTAGCGAGGGACCCAAAACTGAAACCACAGGTGTTTATTTCCAAATTGCCTAGTGGAATCTAATCTGAGCCTTAACTGTCCTTCAACATCTCCTGCTGTTAGAGCTGACCTGGTGCGCTTTCCCAGATCTTATGGTTCGTCAAAGGTGGGTGTGGGGATTTTGTTTTTTGTGGGATACAATTCTTTTTTGCAAGTTTTCTACTTAAATATTTTCAAGCTCTTGAAAAATATCAGGCATATGTTTACATATTTTGGCATAACATTTTCTGATGTTACATTCTGATTTTACACAAATTAGAAAACATTTAAAATTAAGCAGTCAAGTGGAACCGAAATGTCCCAAGATCGTTGAAACAATGCATTTGATCAAAATGATCAAACCCCAAGCAGTTTTCTAAGTTTCAGTTAAGAACACTTTCATTTTGCAAGTGCTTTTTATCCAGATTTGTGGCTGGAAAAATACAGAACCTCAAAAAAAAAAAAAAATAATTCTGAAGCAGAGAAAAGCTGTATCTTTTTCAGTTATTATTTATACCACTACAAAGTGTTTGTAAAATATTACTGCTCTAATTTGTAGCATTTTACGCCTACTTTGCATAGCAATAAGGCAAACACAGCCTTATAAATAAAGATAAGGATGTGGAACCTGTTTTGTTGAATTAGGGCCTCAATGATTTCAGAGGGAATAAGGAAAAAGAAAACTCATGCTTTTACATATTTTCAATATTTGATAGTCTTCTGTTTCTATCACACTAAGTAGGAGTCATATGATCATCTAGTTTCACATAAGAGATACTTTTTGTTATGTCTGGATTCTTAAAATTCTTGTTTAAAAACAAGGAGTCATTCTGGATTGCTTTCAAGCACTGGCAACTAACCCAGAATTTTTGCAACAAATCAAAATGAACCCTACTGAACACTTTAAAGCAAAGGGGAGAGAAAAAAAGTTTGTTTACATGTGAAATATGAAGGCATACTGGAAATCTGTCTTCTAGAAGACCTTTTTGCTACAGATGTTTCACTTATGCAGTGAAAATTACTGTTCTGCTACTGGCAGAGATTAACATTCACTCATTCCTTTGAAATATGCTGTTTGAAGTATCCTACCAAATGCTGATACCTCACAAGAAAACTTGGAAAAGAATTCTATTGCAGATGACTATTTTGAATGCCAAGCATTTTATCTTAAAGTCCTTGATTTTGATTTCCTACTTTAGTGATTATGTTCTTTTTCACCATTCCACTGATGTAAGCTCAGACGAGTATATGTGCAGCAAAGTTTGTACCTTCACCGCCTTTGTGAGGCTCTTCTCTCCACAAATATCACAACTAAATAATTGCCTAAAAGCTCTGATATCTTTAGATGGTGTCCATTTGAAACATAGTGCTTTCAAAGAAGACAACTTGCTTGCCTCACCAGAGAGGGTTCTCATAATGGTTGCGTAGGTGGTAGGTACTTCTTCCCTTCCTTTTCTTTTCAAGTTCTGGTCAGGGATGATACATAATATTCATTTAGAAGTCTAACTCAGTTGGTTTGCCAGTGGATTAAACACAGGACTAAAAGAGGACAGGCACCAAGCAGTTTTGTATATTGCTGATGTCCAGAGATGGTTTAACAGACAAAACATCAACTGGATCTTAATCTTACCTTGCTTTCGTGGAACTTGCTGTTCCTGACCTCTTAATTTATATTCATAGTACCCCCTTTTTTTTCATATTACAATGGTGTAATAACTGTGAGAAAGCAGTTACCTACCCAGTAAAACAGCTGAAGCCACGGTATCTATGTTTAGAAGTAACTTGTCAGCAAGGAGAAACCACTAGTCTGTGTCCTGCACCACTAGGCACAGACCTTCCTTAAATCTTCTGTAGATCATCAGAAGGCAGAAAAGTCCACAGTAAGCTATTAGTAGCATGATGGGCAAAGCAGTCTGCTCTAGTGGTACCTGACCAAAAGGGGCAAAGATGAATTTCTACTGAAATTCAAAACAATGAAGTAAAGTGAAAACTGCATCTGCATTTAACTCTGAGGGCATGTGGTTACACAGCTCCACCATTCCAACACTACCCAGATACTAAGAGCCTTCAGTAAACCTGCTTTAGTACACAGAAGCTGCATTTACAGGCATGCAGTAAAAACAAACCATTAAAAGGATCCTATCTTGTTGCTTCACAGAGCTCCAGAAATGAGAAAACCTTACAGAATTCCTCTACTCATCTGCATGGCAGTGAGCTTCTTCCACCGGAGCTCATTTGCAGAAGTCGGTAATCCTGGCCCTATAGGAGCAGGGTTTTGCAGACTTCCAGATGACCGTAGCATTCTTTGTGGTTGAAAATGAAACCTGTAGGAGTTAATTTTTTTAAATGCATGTCCAAAGCAAGTTTTACTGTGTCTCACAGCAAAAAGGGATTGAAGTAGCAACATGGTAAGGCAGGAAATCTCTTCTGCTGCTCTCTTAATTTTTCACTAAATGAAGCACAACGGTGCTGAATGTGACAGGTAGCATCTGATACTGAGACCTGGACATGTAGGGAGCTGCCAGTTATGCACAGGTTTTGCTGAAGTATAATAAAAGTAATGTGACAGCCTATGGTATGTATCACAAGACCAGCAGTATTTTGTTAAAGACAAGAAGCTTTGATTTAATTTATCGCAGCAGTTCAGGTGTGTCTTGGTCTTTGTCCTTGTCATCCTCTCCATTTGCTGACTCCATTTAGTTTCATCATAAAATTTGAAGAGAC
Source organism: Dryobates pubescens (assembly GCF_014839835.1). Classification (NCBI taxonomy): domain Eukaryota; kingdom Metazoa; phylum Chordata; class Aves; order Piciformes; family Picidae; genus Dryobates; species Dryobates pubescens. The sequence goes on from NC_071633.1 coordinate 11,232,697, forward strand.
TTGTACTTTTGTGTCACTCTTGGATACTTCTGAAGACTGTAGGAGTTTTCTTTCTGAATTTGCAGTTCATTGAGCTGCAGATAGATGTTCTTTCTCATCTAAAGCTCATCACTTTGCTATTGCAGACAAAACACATTTAGGAAATTAGTTTGTGGCTTTCTTCAACTGTTCCACATACAACTGCTCATCAACAGTACAGCAGCAAGGAACTGGCACACAGATACAAGCGTGTGTTCAAACTAAATATGTATTCTATTCTTTTATCCTTGTCTTGTGCAGCAATTATGGAAAGAAAACATTTTTATCAAGCCACCAAAAGCATAGGAACACCAAGGAAATTGTTGCCACCTCCTACCTTCTTTATAAGGCAGTAAACAAGGGGGAGAAGCCACTGCAGGGTTACTGTGGGGAGTATGAGCTGTGCTTTGTGTGACTCCCCCTCTCATCTTCCAACAGGCAGTCCTGAGTCCTTGGCTTACAGGAATGACCACGGGTTTGGAGTCTCTGGTCACCTTCTTGTATCTAGAAGGGCAGTGAAGTGCATGCAGTAGCCTCACAAAATACATACTCTTTAAAGAAAAAAACTCCTTGATTTTTAATTGTAGTAACGTTGAGGGACAGGAAGCTGAAGAATAAAGATGCAAAATAAAAGCCACTGTACTGATGATGGTTGTCTGTGGATCAGGCCTTAGTTCTGGGTCAGAGAGGACTGATTAGTAACTACCTAGTGACAGATAAACCTTAAAGGTGATATTTATGCTTTTGTAAATAGGTTGCAATTGTAAAACTTAAACTTTGTAAACATTCTTAGGGGTAGTAAGATTACTTTCTCAGGAAATTTGTACCCTGGGAAAGGGGTGGGGGAAAATTGAACCTAAGGAAATTTTTCACTTCATTTAATTCTAGGACAAGTATTCCATTCTGGTTCTGTGTTTCACCTCATTCTCTGAGATTCAAAAGGTAATGTTAACCTTTTTTTTTTTTTTCTTTTGTAAAAATACGATGTGCTGTGCTTTCAAAAATAGCTGTGCTTGGCTTTTGTGCCACACAGACTCAGAGTGTCTCAGAGAAGTGTACTCTTTATAAAATAAGTGTATTTTCTATTTTATTTTTTTTAAAGAACACCATATAAGCCATGAAGTGAATCTCCCATGCCTCTCTTCCTCCACTAAAAGTGGGGATCTGGGCATTACAGTACAGAGCAGCCTATTGTGGCTCGTCACTTATGCAAAGAGGTCACGGATGGTGGAGCCCAGAATACAAAAGGTGTAGAGCATTCTGCATCTGTGAGGAGGGGATCAAAACAAATCTCCTTTATCTAATGCAGAACCTATTACTGAATCAAACGCAGGGACGTGAGTGGTCCAAGTGTGCTTTTAATAATCTGTGTTACAAACAGACTGTAATCTGCACAATTAAGCTTCTTGGAGTTGGCAGGATTTTGTGCAGTTGGCAGTTTTCCTTTTGAATAAAGGTCAAAAAGAGGGGAATGAATTAACCAATGAATACCTTTTTTAGAGGTATTCTATAATTCCATTGAATGTTAGAAAGGTTTTCTTGATTGCGCTAGGTGCTCTAGGGAAGAACAAGTTCTGTGTCCTAATTTAAAGGACCTCCTATTTCAAGAGCAGAGGGAAGCTACACAATAATGGAAGGAAGTGAGAGGAATAGTCAACCTCCCTCAGTCATCATGCAGATGGGAGCTAGGTTGCAGTATGTGTCCTGTTGCAGCATGCTGTGGAAGCTCTGCACGTGTGAGCATTACCTTAGAAGATGCCCTTAATAGCTACCCCTGACTGTTTTCTAGGTTACCATGTTTCCAGAACCCTGGGAGAAATGGTGGGGACCTTGTGTATTTCCTCCTGGGTGAACATCTTGCTGTTCAGAATATGGCTATTTCTCCAATATGAATGGCTGTTCTCTCTCTTGCATGGAGATGGAGTATACGTAGTTCTACCCAAATGGGTGGTGAAGAGCTGCTCTCCCAGTAGGATCATCTCTCTTTTTTTTTTTTTCCCTCTCTTTTTTTTTTTTTTTTTTTTTTTTTTTATTATGATGATGAGAAAGTGCTTTCATTTACAGAGGAAAATGCTTGACTGGTTTTCTCATCCCTCGCCCCTCCTCTTGGCAAGCAAACACACTGTTGGGGCACTGGGTTTATCACAGGCCAAGGGGGAAATTCTCTTAGGAGCCTCTTGTTGAAATGTTGGCAACATATCACTGAGCAGTTCTAAAGACCTCAGGAAGCCCCAAATTTTTCTGAATTTTCCCACCACCAGCTTTGAATGTAGGTTGCCTCTTTGGTCTCACAAATTCTGGGAGCACATCAAGGAGTATGCTTGCAGCCACCATGGTGTGCTCATCGGCACAGGGACAGCCCCTCGGGAAAGGATGGAACGTTGATTGGGGAAAGAAACCACCCACATACTAATCTTTTTGTTTCCCATAGTTATTTTTTTTCTTCACTTTTTCTCCTTCACAAACTACACTTAAGAGAAAGGCATTATTTGCCAGAATCTTTTCTGGGAGAGTGAGCTGGAGAAGCTGTGCTGCCTTTGCTGTACACAGATCCTCAGATCCTTCAAAAGCCTCTGCCCAGCTGTCTCGCTCCCGCTGCCGCTGTGTGGTGCGGTCTCACTTCCTTCATCTTTTGTGTGTTGCTGCTACAGTGTAAAGCCAGGGGGAAATAATTTTCCTCCATTTACACTTGACCATTTTGGGGCAAATTCTTCCACCACTCATTAGAAGAGAGGCTTGCAAAGTCATGGAAGGAGGCAGGGGAGGAGAGGCAGATGTTTTGTGTGTGTCTGCAAATCGAACGTGGTCTGACTGAAGTCTCTTTTATATTTTTTGCCATTTTTATTTCATCATTTCTATTTTTACTTAGGTGCTAAAGTTAAGTGTTTAATGAATAACATTTCAAATGACAGCTTACTATTTTAACCAGAACTGTAATAGAAAAATATTTTCCTGCATTGTTAAAATGCAACTTGATTCCTGCTCAGCTACTCACACTCTGTAAACAAGAATGCATATTTGCTGTTGATGTGTGAAATATATATATTTTTTTTTTTTTTTTCCCCCAAATCACAGAATGGTTTAAGAATTAAACTAGAAACAAGATCAGGAAAAAACCCTCAGAGCTGTAATCAAACATCCATTCCGACAGCTGAAACATGCTATTACATCTTTCAGCTGATTTATTGTACCCAAAGAGATTTCATAATCATTCTCAGTATTAAAACAAGGGGAATAGAGGCACATTTCAATAACAATGATTGTTGTTTGGAGAATGCCAATCATGTCTAGGAGTGTTATTTACATCAGACAATATGTAGATATTGTGCCTCCAAGCCTGTTCCTGTTCGGTTTTGTTCTTTGACTTACACAAATGAATGTTAAGAAAAGTTGACAAGGAGGTTCAATAGCTAAATACAATAACCAGGGTCCTGCTGACTTCCTTTTGGGAGGAGAGAAATCTTTACCACACAAGTAATGCAATCTGATGTAGAGATAAATGCAGCTATAAATGCCTGAACTCCCTTTGGTGCGAAAGGTGTGGAGAAATTGAATCTGTGTACTAATTTTAATTTGTATTCACGCATTAGCTATAGCTAATTTGCAAACAATTAAAAGCCAGGAATGAGAGAAGCAGATGTGGAGCAGTGGAATGTATTGCAGAGAAGCAGGCTTCACTTTGTGTTATTTTCTAACACGCAGCTTTATTTTTGCTGGTGTCTGTCACAAATCCTAAAATACCATTACAGAGTTAGCAGATGGTTCCCAAGTATTCATACCTGATAAAGCCTCCTGGGTGATCAAGCACTGAAAAATCAATATATTTTTCAACTTTCAATGGCTAGCTATTCAGTTTCATTACATCTCGCTATTCCTCCATGGCTACTGTGATATGGACACTTACTTCACCATTGCATTAAGCTCTAATCTCTGGGCTGGCTGATACAGGCAGTTAATGAATAGCTAGAGTACCACCTCGGTATGCTTCACAATTCTTCTGATCTCAGTAGGATGTTTCGAGTACTGTGATCTCGTGTTTAGTAACACCCCACTTCTTCCCCCTTTTTTTTTTTCCACACATGCACAGACACCCCTCTCCAGCTGTCACCTTGCTGAGCTCTGAAAGGAAAATTCAGTAAATACACATTTTTGCAGGAATATTTTGCTGTGGCATTTGACTCTTCTAAATAAGTAATATCAGCAAGTTGCAGTAAGTCAGATCTGTGCCCCCTGGGTGACCATATGAATCATGCTCTTAAATCTATCTTTTTCAATAAAGCCACAACTAGAGATTGGTCTTTAAAATGTTCTGCTTTTGTCTACAGTTTATCTACATCCCCCACAAAATAGCTATGCATTCTAGCTGACTGTTGATGCTTTCTTCAGACCATATATCTTTCCCCTTCTCCTAACTTAACCTTGTAGTATGGGTAAGTTAACTTGCAGTAAATGACAAAGCATGCATCAGATTTATTTAAGGTACCTGATTATTGGTCATTGCTGTGCAGTTTGGTCTTGATCAGGGACATATCTAACACTGGGCATCTCTTTACTCCAGTGTCCATTAAGAAATAGCAAGCAAAATGCTAGTGAAGGCACAAAGTATGGGCATGCACATGGGTGTCCTCAGAAACGTGCTGTCCTATGTATTTTAGTTTTCCATTAGTGTTAAAGATTTCACAGAATTTCACTATTACAGTTTGTTTGAGGTTGGGGGGTGGGGATTCATCATCGTTGCTTTTGCATATCAAGGATAGGCCAGTGACACAGACCAGGCTTATGTTTTGTGCACCCAGGCAGCATGACATCAGTAACCCTGAGGCATCCAGAAAATCTGAGTCTGATTAAGGCATATCTTAAACTCCAGGCATAGGTCTTGATTCAGTCAAAAGTGCAAGACATGAGAACCTGTTTATGCAAAATGGAAGCATAAATATAAACCATGTGAATACTTCCTCTTTCTTAGCTGTATGAAGAGCAGGCACAAGTCTTTGTGTGCCATAGCTGTGTATGGAGAAGGTTGATATTAATGAACAAGACCCGTTCCATCATCAGTGTTTGTGCTTGCCACTCTCAGGCACTTGGTACCATCACTTCAGAGACCCCTTCCTCCCAGAGCAGTTAACAGCTGCAGGAGGCAGCCAGGGTTCCACTCTACCAACAGCACTGCTCTCCTTTGATGCATCCTCCATCATGTCTCAGAACAGGTACTTGGTGCACCATGCTTCATGCATTGGTTCCTGTTAAGTGAAATGCTGTGGATCCAAACTCAGCAGGCTGTCCTCTATCTTGATTCCTTGCTTTTGTTGTCCAAAAAAGTGGCTCTAAAAATTGTTGGGTTGGTGTCTACCCTGTTTTCTTTTCTTGACTAGGGGTGCCAGATATTTAGCCTGTGCTGCCTGACCATGGGAACCAAATAACTTTGGAGAAAAAGACCTCTGTCATCTGCAGGCAGTTTTATTAACATCTGAAGCACACAATTGTGCCATGTAGGACCCGAGTCCATGCTAGAGCCCTTTCATTACCCTGCTACATGGCTGGATTTATGCTGGTGGAAGTCCTAGCTAAAAAAGCTTTTGTACAATGATTAATTGACCTTAACAAGTTTAAGGATGCTTATTTGCACACAGTTATGAAGTGTTGCAATATGTCACAAATGAGAGCGGCTTCTATTATAAACATAATGGCATAAACAGTGAAAGCTGGTTATATTTCCTTAAAAGTTCATTGCGGGGAAATGGGGAAGCTTGAGAAGCTAAACAAATCCAGGCAATAATGGAAATGTAGCATGAAATTACTTCTGTAAACAACAGCCATTCATTATTTGAACATTTTTCATAAGAGAGTAAGCAGACGACTGTTGATGTTAAAGGGTGTGTGTGCAGGGGGAGGAGGATGGGGGCAGATTATGAATTTTGAAAGAAATCTTCCAGGGTTATATAGACAGACATACATCTGTTTAAAAAAGGAGGTATGTAAAGCACTGATTGATCCCTGAATATTAACAATCGATGCCATTTTCTTCATTAACTTCTGAGTGGAGCACAAAGAAAGGTATATTTGATTTAAGGGGAAGAGAAGGGAGCACTATTTAATGTTGATTTGGTGTAGTGAATAACCCCAGAGAGAAATGTAAATACCAGGCTGCAATAACATGACAGCACACTAATCATATTTACAAACGATATTAAATCTGTCCATTGTGCTTGCCTGGCTGCGGATTGGCCCGGCTGTAATTGTCACTGTAACCAGCACTGGCTTGTGGGAGAATTTAACTGCAGTGATATAAGGTGAGTGCTAGGCTTATTATTACTTTATTATTACCCGGTTTATGTTTATTAAAACAATTTGTCATGCAGAACAGGAATGGGAGAAAGGGAACATTAAATCGTGCTGTACTCAACCTGAAGAAATGAGTTACAATAAAATTAATGGCAGGCAGGCCACAGCTGACACTTGTAGCCGTGTGGAGCAGCTACATACTGGTTCGTTTCATTTGCTGATCGTTTCTTGTTAGGGTCACGCCATTAAACTTACATATTGAGAACTACTGAAAATCTGAGGCAATGAAGGTAAAGTTTATGAAGCAAAAGTGGGGTTTTTTTTCTGCTGCTAATGCATTCCTTTCAATTATTACAGAAATCAGGAATGCAGATTGAAAGTTTAAATCATACTGAGTTATTAAAGACGTGTGTTGGAGTGAATGTCCTTCAATTTTACAGAGGCTTAGAGAGCCGAGAAAGAGCTGAGTTTAGGCTAAAGTGAGACCATTCTCTAAAGGCTTTGAGCAAAGAGAACAGCGAGAATAGTGGTCATGAAAGGTCTCATAACAAGTTTAATAAAAGCTGCTTTATTTTCTTTCCCTGGAACTCAAGGGGTCCTTATTTGATATCTTCAAATTTATTTCAGCCCAAATCTTCATTATTTTAAAGTAGAGGCAGGAGGCAATGACCATGGGAATAGCATTGAGCCTCTTGGAATTCAGCAAAGAGGCACAGTGACATAACCCCCTCTCGTGACACAATTACGGAAGAAATTAAAAGTGTCAGGCTCTATGTACTTTAGCTGCATAGAAGAAATCTGGCCTCCTGATGAAACATCTTTGTACATGAAAAAGTAATACCCTGCCCTTGTTTCCCATTATACAACAATGTTAAGGAGTCTTCTGGGGTGATTATTAGGGATTTGGTGAAGCACAATAAATGCTGAAGATTAAATCTGAGCACTAGCAATTAGTATTGGGGGAGGAAGAGCACTTCTTTTTTTTCTTTTCTTTTCTCTCCCTTTCTCTTCTTTCTCTTTTTTAGAAGTATTTATTAATGAAGCTCTTTAAAGAAAACTGAGCCAACTGCTGAAGTTAGGAAATGTGAACCTTTCATTTCTAGCAGTTTTATACTTGTGTAAGTCCTACAAAGTCCACGGGGTTATTCTTGATTTTTAGCAGTGTGAGAAAGGAGGCTATCAGGCTGTCTCTGTGGGATTTTTCCCCTCATTTTCTTTTTTAAACTAAGGTAGTTTTTTAAGTCCTGGAGAAATCCTTCAAAGGGGGGGGACTTAGCCACATGTTCTCTACCTGCATCCCCAGTCTCAAGGGCTGGACTAAGCTTCCAAGAGCTCAGCATCCAACCACTGTAATAAAACACCTCTCTCTGGAAAATCCAGTTTGGTGCAGTGGTTGAAGATACTTAAAATATTTTCTTTTAGAAAACTCTTTTTTTTCCTTTTGGTTTACCAGCAAGGGAAATGGCAGATGTTTCTCTTGGAGAAGTTAACTTGACATTCAGGCTCTGTGGTGAAGCCTCTGCAATCACAAAGGCTGCTCCAAAGCTGAGACAAACCTAAGGAAAAAAATTTCCCTGACCTTACTTAGCACTTCCTCACGAGCTGATCACCTCCTTGAAATAACAGCCACTTCTCTATGAGCACCAGAAGGCTTCTTTGTGAATACAAAAGGAGAGACCAAAGGCTTTGACTTGCAGCTTATTTTCCCTGGTGAGGACTAATGCAGTAAGTGTTATCTATTGCGATGGCAAGCACTCATGGTGTACCCATGTCTTGGAGCGTTAGTGACTTGTGGAGTGGCTCCTATCTGCCTTTTTGATGCCACGCAGCAGTTGCAAATAAAAGAGAAGTGGTTTAGAAAGACGGCAGAATCACTGAGGGAATAATTATTTCTGTGCCAGTGGTCTCTGTGCTTAGTTGGCCTCCTTTGAGAGATGAAGTGAGGGTGGGAAAGAAGCACAGGTCTGGGGGTTTGGATGGTCTAAAGTGTGGATAGCCAGATGCTGTAGTTGTGGATGCATAGCAGGCACCAGATACCCATATTTTTCTGCCTTTAAGCCCTTTCCTGTGCCCTTTTTTACATTTATTGAAAAGAAAACACATTTTATTAAAACATGATGACCTGCATGGCTTGCTAAATAGGCTTTAAAACATTACAGCAGAGCTCTGACCCAGCATTTTTAAAAACAGGCTTTTAACATAATCTTCCACCTTCCTATGTATTTTTGTAGCGCTCAGTAAACTTGGGGAGAAACCAGTTACTCCTTATGTGTAAAACTCATGAGATCCAAGTAATGCCTACACTGTGTCTTGCTGAATTGCAGGTGCAAACATCCCCTTGACACGAAGGAGAAGGATAGAGTATAGAATTTGGAGTCATATTTAACACTTGGATTATTAATAATAATAACATTTGGCATCTTTATTGCACTTTACATTTTCAAAATGTTGCATAAACATTAACTAAATGGTAGTTAAGTATGCATAAATGATATTCAGAGCCATTACCCTCTACCATTCTGGTGCAGTCACTGTGGGTCTGCACTGAAACGTGTGCACTGCTGCTTGGTGGAAAATCTTTACTGCTCACGTGAAGTATCAGCTTTCCTAGAAGAGCCAGGCTGACCATTTTTCATTTTGTTTCACATGCACCCGAAGGCTTTTGTCCATATTATGGATTAATGGTCTGCAAAATTTCAGTTTATTGGGGAAAAAGAAGTTGTTGATTTTACTTACAGGAGCATAAAACCAAATAAAAATGAAGCAGAGGGCTCAGAAACCAAAACACTACTCTTTTTTAAAAAACATGTTTTAGTTTGATTCTCACCATGGCCATGCATTTTATGCTCTGTTTCCTGGCTGTGGGGCCTACTTCTGCTGAAGCACATACATTTGGACATTGGATGCTTCCAGGGCATGCTTCCATTGGATGCTTCCCAGGGACCAGTCCAACCCTTCAGAGCCACCTGATGTGCTCATGCATGCATCACTATTGCCAAACATGGTGCTACTCAGTGTCCATCGAATAGGGATTGCACAGGGTCGTTTCACGAGCCACTGTTTTCCAGTGTGAGACTTCTCATGCATGGCTTTCAAAGAAAATATAGAATCAACAACAAGGTTGGAAAAGACCTCAAATATCATCAAGTATCTTTACTTGCCTTATGTTTTTCCCTCTCTCCCAATTTGCAACATCATCTTCTGTAACCACAGTAGCTTTTAGTGCAGCAACGTTTCTTCTTTTTTTCTTTCTTGCCTTAGTACCTTTCTGTCATTTCAGTGAAAGAAAGCTTGAGGAAGATTTTGGAAGCACCTTGCACCCCTTATGGTAGCTGCAGCAATTTTATACCTGAAAACAATTTATTGTGTAGCTCCATCAAAGAGGAGCAGAAATCAAGGGAAATGTCAAATAGCAATTTTCATGCTGGATTGCATCAATGTAATCCAGGAGCAAGTGAATAATTCCACTGTCACTTAATTAAAAGTTTTAAGACCTTATGTCTTTGACCTTGTTCTTTAGCTGAACACATAAAAGCAAAATGGCTCGCTACCTTAATCTCACTTCGTGCCATTGCCCTCTGATGAAAGAATCCTCTTGGTGCCTCTGATTTGTCATTGAAGCGAAGGGAAAGGGCTATGCGCACTACTTGCTCCTATCTTCTGCAGCAAGTCTACCTTGACAAAGTTTCTCTTGCTATCTTTAGTCTTCTCCCTGGAGCATCTAGCGCATCAGGACAAGAGGGATCTCGGCCCCACAGCTTCATTTGGACCTGTTAACTGTAACTACTGATGTCGTTTACAAGGATAAACCCTTAAAGCCAGGCCAAGGTAGACAAAGAGAGAACACTGAAGTAATTCCCTTTGGACACCAGAGATTGGTGTTCAAGTTATTGAAAATCTGTGTAACTCATTTTCTCTTTTGTCATACTTAAAAAATCTATGAAGTTTGGCTGAGTGCAAACAATAAGCTTTTATTGTTGCTGCCCTTCTTCATAAATGTGCAATCTTCTGGGACCATCAGAAAAGCTTTGGTACAACAAATTAAAAGTCTCTAAACTTTCCTATGTCTCTTTGGACATTTTGTAGACCCACAAATATCAAGCAGTAATCAATATAATGCTCCTTTAATACTTTAAGGCAAACTGGCAGCTTCTGAGCCAGGGAGCATGGAGCAGCTCTCACGCAGCCAGACAGGATTCCTGCCATGGCCACAGAGGAAAAGTGCCCCTCGCACAGGAGAACCTGCAAGGCACACTGCAGGGCCAGCTGGATACAGCTACATGCGCTAGTTATCCAGGCTCACAAACACCCTTTCTGTCACATCATCAGTGCCTGCATTTAGGCAGCAGTGTCTGTCAGCTGTGCCTGAAGTTGGTGCAGTTATGCAGGTGGTCCTGTCCTCAGTCCATGTGTCCCCATTCCCTAACAAACTAATTATAGTGTATCCAACAGGGTGACTTGAGTTTTCCCTCTCATTGTTATAGTGTAGTAAGCTGGTTTAACACTACTCACTTTGTATATCCTTTGTTTTATCTCTGAGAGAACTGTGAGGCCCACAGTGTTCAATTACAGAATATTTGCTCTTTCATATCTTGTCAATGGAACAGCCTTATCAGTGTAACAGCTTCAGCAAGAAATATTCAGCATAGGCCAGAGAGAGTGAGAATTATGGGTGTCTTGTTTGTTTCATCACTAAGGAGCAAACATTTGCATTTTCTCCTCAATTATACCTGAGTCAAAAAACTGCCCTGACACCTACTGGCACACAGCAGCTAAAGGTGGGGTGAGTGGACGTTTAGCATTCACTACCACCACCACTCAGGTCCTCTCCTTATTCAAACCATCATCACTCCCTGGTGAGCTGGGAATGGATTCCTGCAGCAGCTCATGCCAAATGGATGTATGCAGAAATTCAGGCCGGCAGTGTTGCTGACTGGGAGCCCAGCTATACTAACGAAGCACCTAGAGGTGCAGCCTGACCACGTTAAAGTTGCAGAAACAGCTTGTGCAAACTGTACCCATGTGCTGGTGCCAACTCCAGGTCCTGGCACAGGAACCAGACTTCTCACCTTGGAGCACTCAGTTGGGATGGGGTGGCAACCTGGTGCCTTCTCACGTGTGGGGCCAAATGGCCCAGTCCTTTGCTGAGATGATGGAAAATGTAGAAGTTTTGCCTGCAAAAACAAACTCAAAAAATTCTCTTGACATCCAGTCCATTTCTAATGGCTGCCTGATTTTATAAAAAGGAGTGCTCTTTTCTCTAGCATGGCCTATTCCAAAGCCCATTTACATCAACATTAAAGCTTGCCACTGACCTAATGGCCTTCGGATCAAGTCCATAGGCTCCTTATCTTCTTCCATATTATTGGCACATATTTACTTTAGGTCTTTCTGTGGAGCTCTTTAGGTCAAGTTCTATCTCATTGATGTGCTTGGACTTAAACTGATTCAGAGAGAAACTGACTGTTCTGAAGAAGTGGTCATTTTTCTTAAGCAGCTTCTCTTTTTAGATAAAACTTCTTGAGGCAGAAGGCAGCAGTGGTGCGTTGTGAAAAACCCCTGTGGGACACATCACAGGGCCAGTGGGAACAGTACCCAAGGATACCCCACTACTTCTATCAGCAGTTTAGTGATAGCAAAAACCTGAGATTTTTTTCATTCCAGGAATGAATGATGAAATAACAAGGTCTAAATCTGATTTGAATTTTCAGGTGTGTAGGTGCTAAGTTAATATTGTCTGGCTTCCTGAAAAGCTTTTTTTCTCTTGTCCAATGGAGACTTCATTGCTTGAATGACAACTTCAGAATGCTCATCTTAAACAGTCTAGTAACTGTTTGGGCAAACTTCTTTGGTACCTTTTGAGGAGCTGGCATACCCAGGTTCTAGAATCCTGAACAGTCCTCCTGCTCAACAGCTCAATAGGGAAGCCTCTGCAATCCACTTCTTCCCTCCTCCTTTTTTTTAGCTTCTCACTCTTTTCCTGTAAGCATTTCTGGGTCTGGAAAAACAGATACACATGCTGGGAAAAAAGGAGTCATCTCAGTTACAAAAAAATTCTGGTAGTGCAAACTATAGACTTAATTCTCATTGGACAGCAGTGAGCAGTTGAAGAGGCAGTGGTGGGTGTGCAACCTTGATATGCACACAGAGCTAGAGCTACTAGGAGAACGCAAGATCTGGGGAAGCACCACTTGTGAAGCAGCAGCCTTCAAGAGGCTTTTGTGAGAAGATGCTTGTGATCTGGGTGTTCCTGTCAGCAGCCCTGGCCCCTGTGGTAGGAGATGAGAGTGACACTTGATTGTCAAAGGCCAACATCTTTCAAATTGAGAAATGGTTTATTTGAACACAGGGAGGATTAAACACCTATATTCTCCATTTTGTTGAAGAAATGCAGTATCTTGTTCTTTGGCCAAAACCCAGTGGACTTAGCCCACCACAAACTACTGGGGGACTAAGGAGTAATTTTCACTCCAAGTGTCCACAGCATCATTCCATGTAAGCTGCTCCAAAAGGACTGGACTAGGTTGGACTTGATGATCCCTGAGGTCTTTTCCAACGTTATTGATTCTATGATTCTATGAAAACATTTGCTACCAGCCACCGGCAGAGAAAAGATTCCTAGATAATGCCCTGAACACCAGCCCCTTTGAGTTTTAATTGCTTTAAAATTAGTCTATATAAAGATACACCAAAGAAAAACCAGCAAAGTGAGTGGTAATCCTTGTGACAATTTCTGTCAGTAGCTGACTTTCTTGCAAGGTGGAGTCATGGCTCAAAGTGCCGGTACGATACCAATGCGATTAGGCTGTTTTGTTGGGCAGTGCCATCACTTGATTATTCTGTGAGAAATTTCAGTTGCTTTATGAGCCCCACTTCTATGATGATAAATTTCCAAAAGCAAAAATGTGAATTTAAATTATTCGTATTCATGTGAGCGTGGTAGAGATTTTTGGAATTGCTGCAGCAAGTTATGGATGATGCATGAAATGAAAAAATCCCTGCCCACTGCACAAGGAATACAAAAAGGGTTCTGCAGCCAGCACTGTGCTGTACTGTGCTATGGGATGTGTGCTCTCTAGCCAGAGGTGTTTGTGGTTTTGAAAAGCACCCAGCCACCAGTCTATGCACAAAAGTAAACAAAAGACAGGTTGAGAGAAGACAAATCCCCTGCCATGCAGCAGCACCCACAGCCCAAAGTCAGTGCACGTATTCCTGCAGCTGGCCTTCCAGCACCCTACAGCTGCCTGAATCCTGCACGTGTGGGGCAGATTCTCCTTGTCTTCGCAGCACCTGGAGCAGATTTTCAGCTGATTTCAAGATCCACTGAAGCCAGTTTCAGCTGCTCATATATGTGTTTGTGGTGCAAAAAGGAATGCAACTAGCTTCTGCTGAGTCTCAGACTTGTGTATCCTTCCCTGGCCTGGCAATGGCATGAGACAGATAGAAAAAAAGCCTTTCTGGTTTAACATAATCACATCCGCACTGCCCCATGTGTGATAGTATCTCATTTGCTTCTAGTCTGAGGCTGATCGTGTAAAACAGTGTGCATCCAGGAAAAAACTGTCTGAAAAAATACCTGCAGGTATTTTTTTTTTCTAAATATAAGTCTAGGATCTGCCCAGATCTGAATCTTGTACTTCAGTCTCTTATTTAAGTGCTCTTAACTTAACTAGATGGTACACAACTCTGACTTTCTCTTCCAAGGAAGTTCAGATTTAATATCTTTTCTAATTGTCTAATGAAACCTTATGAATGTGCATATATTTTTGGCTGAATATTATATATGATATCTCCTTGAATAATTCCAATCTGTTAAACATCTTGAGAAGTTCTTGAAGTTCTTTAATATCTACTGCATTGTGTGTGTTTAACAAGTTTGGCACCACTTTAAGACATCTATATTTTCCATTTCAGAGAGACCGTATATGGGCCTTCCCATCCTACAACTTCATGTCTTACAGTGTTGTACAGGGACAGTTTGCCTAAGTGATCATCATAGGTCCCTTCCAACTGGAGCTATTCTATTCTGTATTAGTATGTGGCCACCATTACATCATACTAAGGTTTTGCCGTTAGTTCTGGGTTCTTGGTACAAATGATATATGTGTGCTTGCTCTGTGCTCCTGGACTTCAATGTCTGTCTTCAGAATGTGCTAATTTGTTTCTGAACTTGCAATGTAATCTGTCGAAACCCCCCTGCTGTGTAAATAGATTAAGACATCAGACCAGAATCTCTGTTTTATCATAACCTTTGCCTTTACTATACCTTTGCTTTCCAGTATTCTGTTAAGATATGCTCCCCTCCTCTTCCCCCGCTGCCCCTTTTGTCTATCATGTCCAGGTTGACTCATTTAGTAAAGGGTCACTGCATTCTTAGCACTCATACCCCTTTGCTGAACACAGGACTGTGAGTGCTTCCACACTAGCTGCAAACACACCTCAACATTTCTCACAGAGAAACAAAAAGGTTAAAGAGAGCTCATTTATATTTTGATGGGCATTAATGGAAACATTACCCTAGTGTTCCAACCCCAAAGTCCATGTTTCTCCATATCTTGAGGTAGAGGACTACCACTGAGATTTTAGTGTACATTAAAAATACAGTAAGAGTAAGAAGCCCAGGGTTGTAGAGTCTATGAGCAGTAGGAAGAAGTTACACGTTGTGTCTATAACTAGTTGCACCTCATTCTCTTACTGCTTGCTGATGTTTTCTTTTAGGAAAACCAGATTTTACTAATTCTGCAAATACCCAGGCTCATTCCTACAACTTTCACCTGTCTTGTGTATCACAGTGTTCTCTGTCCTAGCTCATCTGCTCAAGCTTCCAATCTCCGTGGATCCAGTGCATTTTTCTGGGTAATAGTGTCATCAAGCAATTGGTTTTATAGCCTGTTCCAGCATATCATGTAGTAGTTTGATCATATTAGCCCATATAAAAGGCTTCTGAAGCTGCTGCAACAAGAGAGACAGAGCTGTAGGTTAAAAGCAGCATCTTATCCCTGTTGCACAGGGATCTACCACGTCTGCCAGCTTTAGACTACTTTTGTTTTTTAACTGAAGACCCATAGCTTAAGCTTTCTCTGTGCCATTTCAGGGTGGTATTTTCTAGGAGTGTCTGTTCCCTTGTGTGCCTCCTTGGGAGGCAGCTTGCTGGGTATGGATGTATCACATGCAGAGAGACTCCCTTGTAACCATTAGAGCAGGAAGTACTGGGGAAGGTGTTGCAATCATCCAACTTCATCCTTGATAGCTGGTGGTGCTGGAAGTGTGTTTCTGATGTCTGCCCAGACAGCTTCTGGTGGCTTCTTCTCTGGAGACTTCCAAAACCTTCCTAGACACATTCCTGTGCAACCTGCTCTGGGTGAACCTGTGTTAGCAGGGTGCTTGGACTGGACAATCTCCAGAGGTCCCTTCCAACCCTCACCATTTTGTCATTCTGTCAGCAGTTCTGACTGGCTCCAGTGCAGAGATTTTTGCACTTGCTCTGTGTGTGGAAAGGCAGGCACCAATTCTGATGACACCCTTCACAATTTCTCTGTTGTAACTGGGTCCTGTGAGCTGTGTCCAGATGTGAAATGTTCAACCGGATTTATTTGCTCTGTTTTTGCTGATGTTCTGTCATGCTAATAGTAGCAATGTGATATCAGGCAGGGCTTTATTGTGTGGCAAAGCTAATACACGTTGGCTCTGTGGCTCTTATGGCTTGTCACACAGAGCCTTCTTTCACGTCCCTATAAAAGCTCTCTCCCTAGCACTCGCTACATTGTGGGCCCAGCACTGATGCTGGTAAAGCAGCCATGCCAGGGCCATATCGGGTACCTACTGCCGCAGCACACAGTGGTGCCAGGGAAGTGCTACATGCACATTGGTCTTTCCAGTAAATGTGTCTCTGTAATCATTTAACATCTATGCCTTGCTACTGCTTCCTTTAAAAAGGAATGGACCTTTTCAGCCACTTAGTGCAGGAGTAAGCTGTCTATGCCTCTGGCCAGGGTGTGTGTCGCAGCATGGCTTGAGTTGGGTGCATTCTTAGAGCACTCAGAGCTCTTGAGGATCATTGAGGAGAGCAGCTATCTCATAGCCATTCATTTTCTAGGCCTATGAAAACTCAATCCATGAAATAGTTAATTGGAAACTCCAATTAATAACTGAATTTATTTTGCAAAAACTTACATTTGTACTTCTCAGCAAGAGGAAAAAAAAAGGCAATTCAAATAATTTTGAAGTTCTATTCCTTCATTCATTAGGAGACTTGGCTTGCAAAATTCTAATTAAAAAGAGCATTTTGTGTTAATGAAAATGTTCTAATTTTTTACCTTATTAAGTTAGTTCATTTTTTTCCAGAGCATTCAGCAAGAAAAGGGCTTTTTAACAGCTTTGTTCATGTTTATATTCTTTGATTGCAAAATTTGTGAGACAAAAGAGAGCTAAACTCATTCTGTGGTGCCCTCCAGTTAACTGTTCAGTTGAAAAATGACCTTCATAACTAAGTCCCTTGCCTTTTCATCGATATCAAGGAGTTACAACTCTAACCTACAGTTGAGGAGGTGGCTTCAGTCTAGTAAACCATCAGAAATTGCATGAGCACCCTGTGGAGTGAAGATATTTATAGATATCTAAGAGGAGTACAGATAACTGAATAATTTGAATCTGAATTCTGAAACAGCCTAGGGCTTTTCTGCTGGCTTTCAAAGTCCAGCATCCTCTTGCATGACATTTAGTCATTAAAAGCTGAAGTTTATTTCAGTATGTAATAATTCTGCATCAGACACAATAATGTGGCAAGCCAGAGATCACAGGAGGTACACGCAGCTTCCTACAACACCAGGAAAGGCAGCGCTTTTTGGATGTCCTCGAAATAGCTGTACAATACCTCAGGTTATGTTAACTGTGAAACACATTCATTTATTCAGTCTTGAGAATGCAGAGCTCTCTGCTGGTGTGATTCAGGGTGGCTGCAACTCAGTCATGCTGAGCTACGCTCATAGAGAACCCGACCCTTAAGGAATTTTGCACCTTTAGTTCTGTCGCCTGCATTTCACCGCTAACCTAGCTCTGGTGGGGTGGATTTTAACATGCAAAATCTCTGCGTGAGCAGAAATTGCTGTAAATAACTTCACATTCTTACAGAAATACACCTGAGGGATGTAAAAATAATTTGCAATTGCTCCAAGCACTGGAGAAATATTTAAGTATCAGGGAATCATAGGAGTGTGTAGGTTGGAAGGGACCTGCAAAAGTCATGAAGTCCTACCTCTGACTCTGAGCCTATTTGGGGAGAGCAAGTTGCTCATGTGTGTCCAGATGGGTTTTCATTGTGTGTAAGTGTGGATGTTCCATAGCCTCTCTGTGCAACCTGTATTTTCCAAATCTACAGTGAAAAAACTTTTCTTAATATCCCATTGGATTTCCCTAAGTTGTAACTTGTGTCCATAGCTACTTGTCTCATCACGGAATCTCCAAGAATAGTCTGACTCCACTCCTTTGTACCTTCTTACTAGGCTGCAGTAGACAGCAGTAACATCTATTACTTTCTCTTCTGTGGATTGAACAAACCCAACTGCTTATGCTGCTCCTCGTTGTGTGGTTTTCCAGCTCTCTAGGCCTCTGCTTTACTTGCTCCAGTATGGCAGTGGCTTTATATTCTGTGTAGCTGGACCCAAAACTGAATACCACACTTCAATCTTATCAGTGCTAAATGAGGGAGGAGTCATCACTTTCCCTGTCCTACTGGCTGTGTCCCTGCAAATGCAGCCCAGCATGCAGCTTGCTACCCTGGCTGCAAGTGCATCCCTGTGGGTACCTGGCCACTTTGGCTGCAAGGGATGCTGCTCACTCATGTTCAGCATGTTGTCCACCAGGCCCTCAGCTCCCCTTTCTGCAAAGCTGGTTTCTGTACTGTTGGCTCCTGGCCTGTACTGGTATGCTGCAGTAGTACCTGGGGGTTAAGTGTTGATTCCAATAAACCTGTAACCTCTACTTTGAACTAAGTAGGAGCTATTGCTGAAGGTGCTTATACTAAGGAAAAGTGAAAAGTCTTCTTCAGCCCTTTGTACTATTGTTGCAAATTTGCTAACGCTTTAAAGTGAGCATCTTTCTGCAATACTTTCTGCTTTATTATTGGATTTTTTTTTTTTGTTTTCCTGACACTTTAGCATCAGCTTTCACTTGTAAAAAGTGAGTGCTGAGCTGGCATGTTCAGATTTTCAAACAGGACATGGTGATCAAACTGTGGGTCAGAGCCACACTGTGTTGTGTGCGCAGCTGCTCATGGCTGACATTCTCAGGTCAAATTTCTCATATGATGTCAGGAAAGCACTGGAGGCCCTCACCATGAACCTATACAGGGAAAGAATTGCGCTGTAAAATTGAGACTCATTTAAAGTAATGATCAATCTTAATGATCAGATCTGAGGAAATGGCAATCTGTATGCAGACACTCCACAAGCCCCAAAAGAAGCTAAATTCACTGGGTGAGTTATTTGCTGCCAATTATTCTCTCAGCTCTAATATTCAGTTTTAAATATTTAGTTAGATCCACTTTCAACTTAGAATTTCAGTTTTCATTTAACATCATGAGTGGCTATATATATGTATGTATATATGACACACTATTTCCATTCCATCTCCTTTGAATGCTCTTGCATAGTGCATTGCCTGCCTCTACTCTGGTAGATTTTTGGACAAGGTGTAAGCCTTTTCTCAGTGGATTTTGGTAGTTGTCTGAGTACCAATTTGATCTGAAAGTGACCCTGCTGTGTTGAAATGTGGACTTGGCTAACTTCATGGCAGGACTCTTGGAGAATTACAAGATGGCTGTAAAGATGCACTAACCCTTTTCAGGACCTAAATTAAGCTTTAAATCAAAGCTAACTAGAATGCCACCAAAGCTTTTCCATTAAGACTGGCTTACACACCCTTGCACTGTGATGCACAGAAAACATCATAAATTTTGGACCTGGACTGAAAGCCTGAAGCTCTGTCTTTACTTTCAAAGTTCATGAAATGCTTCTTCACTACCAGTGAGCAATCCAGTATTTGTGTGAATTGGTTTTTGAGTGTGAAGGCAGATGCTGACCTAAAAGGCAGCTGGCACTAGACAATTATCACCAGAAGCTGAATCTCAGCCATAGTTGATCATTTTAGCTATTGGTGTGCAGGAAGTGCTGTGCTACCATTTTAAGGCAAAAAAAACCAACGATGCAATCATTCAAGGGGTTACTTTCTGTTAGAATAACTGATGTATACAGAGTATTGCAGCTTGAGGACAGGCCACCACTGCCTGCTTCTCTATTTAACACGTTGCACTTAAAAGCAAGGATCTTTTTGGTTTGTAAACCAAATGTGTGGAAAAAATTTTTTTTTCCCTTTGGTCTGTTGTATTTCTCACTGAATGTAGTGGGAGGGAGTTACAGGAGCAATGAAGTAAGACATACCTCTCTCCTGAACATAAGATTTGCTTAGTCATAAATGACCACTTGAGAAGGGTATGAGAAGAGAAACTTTGCAGCTGTGAATAGCTTGGGGCAGTATCTACACGTGGACTTTGGTACCAAATTGCATTGGCTTTTCAGAATTAAGCTGGACAAAGAGCTGAGAAAGGAGTCTGAACTGGTGTGCACAGGGGAAGGAAGTCAGCCAGGCCCCACAGAGAGATGGGGTGAATGGGGCAGCTTACCCGAGCTCCCCCCATTCAGAGGACATGAGGGCTTAACTCATCCAAGAAGGTACCCACCAATAATAACTGCTCAGGCAGAGCTTTGATGCAGAATTTCCCAGAGCTCCATGTGCTCCCACTCAGAAATCCAAGTGCTATAACATCATTGTGAAATACCATGATGAAATAGTCCATCATACTGCCAATGCTTGGCTTTATAGCTAGGGCAGGAGAGGAAAGAATTGCTAATGCTCCAAGGAACAGCTTGTCAGTTTGAGGGCCTCATGTGTGCCAGATGGATTCAAGTTCAAGTCTGGATTTGATCCATTAATCAAACACCATTCTCCAAAAAGTACTGGTTGAAGCTGGTAGACCACTGGAGACTCACAGGGTTGATTGGATAGTTGACTCTTTCTTAAATATATGCTTATGTGTATGTCAGACATGAAAATGAGTCAGGTTTTCAAGTTTCCAATAAAATCCTTAGGAAAAACATTGGCAAAACAGCTCCAGTTTCCTTTGTCCATTGCCATTCCCTTAGTGAAATGGAAACAGCTGATATGAACAGGCGCTAAGAATTTAATTCTGTCTGGACGTTGCTAAGGCAAACATTTTGACCCCTGTGTCTCCTGCCTTTAGTGAAATGCTTGAGTGGAAGAGGGTGACACTTTAATAAAAAAGTGAATGGAATCTCTGAATTTTCTGGGGTCAGTTTCCATGTGACGACAGTTCTAGGCTGAAGCAGACATAGTGCTTCTGTCTTCCAGCTTGGAGTACAGAAGAATTTCATTGAAGAGACATAGTTTACAATCCATCACTCTGTCTTTAACATAATACAGAAGTGTGTCTTGGCAGCAAGTTTTCCCCCGGAACCTACAAGGCAGTGAAGGTGTGCCTTCAGAAGATACCTTATGAATCAGGATTGCAAATGGATCCAGTGGTTCTATGCTCTTTGCACATCTAAATATATAAATAATTATTTTTTAGAGCCCTCAGAAAGCTTTATGAATTGGACTTCTATCAGAACCTGTTCTATTAGCTGAGCAACTTTCTACCATTATAGCAGCTTTTCACCACTTTCTATTTCATTAGCATTCATTTTCTTTAGACATATGACACACTATCCACTGGAAATGTAGGCATCTAGGAACATAAAGCTAAAAGCTGAGGTTTGCTTCAGTGCTTGCCAGCCCACCGAATTTTATTACCTAACCTACCTTTACCTAAATCACAGAAAAATGACAAACCTTTTGATGCATGTAAAAAAACCCAAACCCTGAAACAGAGTTAAACTGCAAGCTTGACTGATGCTAACTGACATAAAGCATCACAATGGCACACATCAGAGACAGATGTTTTCTCCAACTCCAGTTCAGTTGCATTTTTGCAGAGTGCACTACCGATTCGTTAAACGTACTGCTTGTAAAAAGATTTGGGTCTGGAGTTCAAACTCAAATCTCCATGAGTAATTGGTGAGCTGATGGTATTATTCTCACAGGTGGAAATGGGTAATGCAAATTTTAGAAGCAGCACATCTGTTCCTTCAGCTAATCGGATATGAGTTCTACAGGAATGACCACATTAGCAACCTCAGTGTCATAACTGGAGGGACACAAATCAACAACACTGTGGATGCTAATGTCAAGGAATTTGGAAATCTGAGCCACAGATTCACACATACCTGGTTGATGCCAGCTTCTGCTCACTGTTATGAGATCCTGGCACCAAAATGTACATCAGCTGAAGGTCTATGGCACAAGACACTCTTGTCTCACTTCCAGAGAACCTTATAAAGGAAAGAGTTTGGTGTGTTTTCAGTAGAAAGCGGTTCCAACAATAGTGAGATACATTCCTATGGTTAAGTATCTCAAGTGACTGCTGCTTCCCATGCAAGAAGTCACTGTGAAGTCACTAAGTCACACTCCTGTAACAAGAAACTCTTTCCTGAACTGTGCCTGACAAATTCTCATTTCATGTGTTGCAGCCTTTTGTCAAACTGTGAATTATGCACAAAGTGCTACATCATTTTCAGAATAAGAAGTTGACTTTTTAATCTCTTAAATTCAGTATCTGGAAAATGGCTTTACTAGCCTCTAACTACTAAGCAATAATATACCTGTTGTGCTCTGTGGTCTTGCTTATTTTCTGTTGTCATGTGATAACCTCTGAAGAAAGCTGATGTGTTAGACTGACAGGAGACTGATTTTAAATCTCAGTCTAATATTTTTTTCAGATGTTTGTATTTAAATCACCGTTTATGCTGCATTCCTCACAAGGTAGATCAGATGTGACATGATATTAAAAAAATATGGATACCCTTATCAAAATTTACATCTGCAAAGAACATTCTGCATCCAGAGAGCTGACCTTCTCCCAGGTCCTAACCAATGCAGTGGAATCTGAACACCAAGACCATTCAAATCTATAGAACATGATCGTACAGCAAGAGTGTCAAATATAAAGTAGCCTGCAAGAAAACATGAAAGGACATCCCACTACCTAATGACTGTGGCATTCCCATTGCTAGATAACTCCTATGGCATAGAGATTCAATGGCCATATGGTCAAAGTAATGCCCAGTGGAATATAATAACCTTAACAACAGCTACACAGCAAACTGCCTAAGATTAAACAAGGGTAAATGAGTTTTTATAACTCGAAAGAAATATTGTGGAATCACAATGATTAGCTCTCTAAAAATAGCTACTTATTGCTCAGCAGCAGCTGGGAAAATAAAGAGAATTTTACGAATTATTAAGCAAAGAGTAGAAAACAGAAGAGAAAATATTTATTCCACTGTGTAAATTGGTGGCATACTGATGTTTCAGGAGCTCTCTGCTGTTTTCATCACCCATCTCAAAGGGATGCAAGCAGAAGTCAGGGGACCTCGTGCAGCCCTGCATGCTGACTCTTTCTTATCTCAGCCAGACCCACATGGACACATTATGGCTGAATAGCTATCCACAACTGC
Source organism: Dryobates pubescens (assembly GCF_014839835.1). Taxonomy (NCBI): domain Eukaryota; kingdom Metazoa; phylum Chordata; class Aves; order Piciformes; family Picidae; genus Dryobates; species Dryobates pubescens. Next base: position 11,255,625 of record NC_071633.1, read on the forward strand.
TTCCAAACAGCAGTGAGCTCTACTGCTTTGAAGTCATGTGAGATGCCTCCAGCCAGCATCTCCACAGTAACTGATTTCAGTGAGTGCATTTGGGCTTTTGTGTGAGGACATCCAGCTTCTGCAGGCTTCCTTGGAGTGTCCCACTGGGCTGGACTTCTGCTGCTGGGGATGGCAGCAACTCCTATACCTGCAAGTGGGAAATGAAGAGATACATGCTTGCATGGAAGCACAATACCTTCCACTTCTAAAGAGACAATGTCTGTCCCTGTGGATTCTATAGAGCCAGCAGATGACCTCCAGTCAGCTGATGGAGAACATTCACTTCTATGTAGGGCCAAGGCTCCATCTTTCTCAGGGAGTCATATCCTCATTTAATTTCCTAAGATTCCATTTTGAGCAGTAATGGAGCTAGACCAGAAAAGGCTGCATACCTCATAAGGCAGGTACTTGGTCTGGATACAAGGTCTGGGTTTCAAATGGTGTTTCAAATGGTGGTTTTGAGAAGCTGAGATGGTGTAACATTCTTATATTATTTCCTAAGAGCTGGCCACTATGAGAGAAGAGATAATGCATTCATTTGATTTGCTGTTTGATCTAGCACAGCAGTTGTTCTACCTTTAGTGACAAAAGAGGAATCAGCTTTTTAGTTTTCCAGTGCATGTTTGTACAGCCTGGTGACATTTTCTTCATCATCCACTATCTCATGATTATGCTTCAAAAAAAGGGTAGGGCTGTGGTTACCCTTAATCAGAAACCTGTACCTCTAGGATCTCTCACAAGGTTTATGATGCAGTGTGGCCGTATGTGGCTTTGGTTCAGTCACCGGTGTCTTGATCTGGTTCCCTTGTAAATTGATGGGGTCTCTTCTGTGATATGAAAAAGTCTAGTCCTTTGGCCTGCTTCAAAACAGTGGCAATTATTTCATCTCAAAAGGATTAGGCCTGCAACCTCAAACCGGGGAATGCTGGCTCTTAAACACTTTGCAGTGATGTTGTGAGGCTTAATTAATTGAAAAGAATTAATGGAAAGGAATTTAAATGGATGTGGAGATGTAAGTGGATATTATGATTGTATGGAAGAATCTTTTAGTTCAATATTGAACTAAAAGGTTCTGAAACGTATTCATGCTCCTGAAAAAGGCTGAAGGGTTAAAATGACCTAATTGGACATCAACTAATACATTCTAATATGCATTAAAGCAGGTAGATTATTTTTTAAACAGTACCATTCTGTTAAGTGATGCACTTGTGCTCCATGATAGACTGGTTAAAGCTGTAAATGTCACTGTTAAAATGAGTATCTTTAACAGCTAATATCTATTAAAATGAAGCACTTAGGCACCTGGAAAGACAGTTTTAAACTGTTAGGTCCCTAAATTATTTTTGTACAATCAAAACGAGACTCTTAGGGATTAGATGGCAGAGTGGGTTAACACATTACTCTTCTGGATGGGAGATTTACCGTCATATCTTGCCTAAAAATACAAATGAACCGAGACTGCTGCTCTTCAGGTGATCCAGCAAACGTGTTTCTAAAACATCCTTCCATACAATTAACTGTGATTTGCAAGGGAAGTAGATGAGGACTTTCCTGCTGCTGCCATGCTTGGACTAAAAGGGTAGGTTGGAATTTAGGTTCACAATTTGGATTGTTCCTTTTCATGGCTCCATCTCCTCTTTGTGACACAGCTACAGCAGGACCTGTAAGTGAGCATAAGGCTTTTCAAGATGACCGTTACCACGAAGTCAAAAATGAGGAACAGACAGAGGGAAAGCAAGCTATAAAGGTGTTACACTACATTTAAATTGAAACAGTCCAACTGGCTTTTTAGGATGTATTTACTGTAACTCCTGCCTGGCTGGATGCAATGGAATATTTCCTTTGTTTGCTGAAGATCTAAAATCTCTTGGTACCCAAAATACCGTATTCTGAGTCATCTGTACTCCTCCATTCTGCTAGAGGTGCTGAAGAAGACAGTCCTTTGCTGAGTCCATTCTTATCCCTAATTCCTTTTCTAATGCCACCCATGAATCTGTATCAGCTGCTTGCTCCTGCTTATTGTGTTTCATCTGGCATCTGAGAAGCTGCACTCAGGCAAGATCCTGTGCCTTGGCCTGAGCTTCTGAGCTGATTGTGGATGGAGGGCAGAGCAGAACACATGGCAAGGGAATTTTTGTGTTGATGCCTTCCCAAAAAGATCTGAAGAATAAGATGCCTTTTGAAGCTCAGGCTGTTCCCAAGGTCTTCCTGGGACAAGATACCATCACAGTTACTAGATTTTACCACAGGACTATTTGTCATCTTCTTGCTCTTGACAAAAATGTACATTTATTTTAAAAAACAGAAGATAATGTTGGACTTGATGATCTTTGAGGTCTTTTCCAACCTTATTGATTCTATGATTCTTTTTCCTTTAATCTATGGTATTGAACTTCTGTAGGTGAGGTCCACAGTCACCAGCATTTGTTCTCCCACGTGGATATGAGGAAATACTTTGTGCATATTTCCTCCTTGAGTAATTTTTTAATTCATGAGGGCTCAAAAAGCTTACCCTGAGAAACATCAACTGTTAAAAACTTTAGGAGAAGTTTCACTGCTAATAAATCCTTGAGCCACTCCATAGATGTGATGTGATACATTGTGGAACCAGTCCTTCAGTGTATTCCCTTTTTTTTTTAGTACTGTAACCTTTGCCTTTTGGTGCATATATCAGGCTACTGCCATTTTGTCTTTTGGTACAGATGGAAGATGCTACCAAAAAACCCCAAAACAAACCCCAAACAACCTGTTGTGCTGCTTAATTTCTGTAAAATATTCTTTGTTTTAATGCATGTTCATAATACTCTGGGTTAACTTCCTGGAATTGTTTAGCCTGAAGAAGAGGAGGCTCAGGGGAGACCTTATTGCTCTCTACAACTGCCTGAAGGGTGGTTGTAGCCAGGAGGGGGTTGGTCTCTTCTCCCAGGCAACCAGCACCAGAACAAGAGGACACAGTCTCAAGCTGCACCAGGAGAAGTTTAAGCTCGAGGTGAGGAGAAAGTTCTTCACTGAGAGAGTTGTTAGCCATTGGAATGTGCTGCCCAGGGAGGTGGTGGAGTCCCCATCCCTGGAGGTGTTCAAGAGAGGATTGGATGTGGCACTTGGTGCTATGGTTTAATCATGAGGTCTGTGGTGACGGTTGGACTTGACGATCTTTGAGGTCTCTTCCAACCTTGGTGATTCTGTGATTCTATGAACTTTAAGATGAAATATCAGTTAAATGGGTACTAATTCAAAGCAGAAATGCAGAATTGAGGAAAATGTGATAAAACATGGGGACAACTGATAGTGCTGTTGACCTTCTATTCTGGCATGGGAGAGCTACAGTGTAGAGTATGTCAAGTTGTGTCTTTTCCACACACACACCCCCACCAAAAAGCCAAGTTTGTTTGCAAAATTTTCACTGTCAGCATAGCAGTGGCACTTCTGGGTATCTTCATACAGATGAACACAGTGACAGTGTATTACACTAATTTAAATTGCAAGAATAAATTATTTTCCTATAAACACTGCATCAAATGGTATGTTTAGATGCCACTTGGCAGCGTTTTAGAGCTCTGAGTAAGTGGCAGCCCACATCACAACCCATTTTAGTATGTCAGAGGAAGTTTTCTGGCTAATATAAAATTATTTGTATTTCACATTCTTAATTGATGATTTTAATTGCTCTTCATATACTTTAATAGTTTTCATATAGAAAACTGCTTTCTGTGCAGTAAGCTGAATCTCCAATCTGCAGCAAAACTTGCTTGAGTAAGGTTTTTGCCAGGCTCTGTGTACCAGCCCCAAACACTAAATTATGCTGGCACTTTTACAGTAATCAAGGGAATAATTGTGAAGGCAAAGTTTGTTGTAAGGAAACCAAATTAGGAGGGGAAAACATCATTGCTTAAGAGAAATATTTAGTATGAACTAATCTTTTTGGTCTTTGTCCTCTTACAGTAATGACTGTTTAACCACATAGTATAATTATTTAAAACATGCTGTAGTTTATCCTGTGTAGATTAGACTCTTACTTTATTAGAACGCTAAAAGGCCAGTCTTCAAAGAATAAGCAAATTAAAGCTCTGTCTTGCTGTTTACAATGCTGGGGTCAGATCACTGATATCTACCAGCTTTAATGCAAGGCAGCCATAAACCCCATTTAGTTAGTTAAGCAGTTAATGGCTATTTAAATCAACAGGGATCTTTTCACTGCCTCTTACAATCACTCATCAGGCTATTGCAGAGTCAGGTATCTCCCCTGTTCCTTCTCATGCTAGTCACTAATAAATCCCCCTTGGTCTTGATCAGGAACAGGGCTGGTCATCCTGAAGCATCATAGTACTGGGTGGGTTTATCATCTCTTTTTTCCCCTGAAATTGCACATTCAAATGGGAGTTCAGGTTGTTTTGTGCTTTCTGCATGGAGATGAAGCTCCAGAATAGTAAAATGGAGGGCTGATAGTGTTTGAGGGCTGTAGAGGGGTGTGACATCCTGGAAGCTGTGGGTATTTCTATGAGTGACTTATCCTTTGTTTCTCCTTCCTCCACAAAAGTTCCTTTTCTCTGGCATATCGTAGCTCTTGCTTCTTCCTGTTACCTCTCTGCTCTGTGACAGACAGATTCAACACACCTATTTAAGGAAGAACAAGGGTTTTGAAGTGTGTATGTACAGTGCAGCTAGGACTAACCTTAGCTCCTGCTGCTATCAGTGAGTGTAGAAATCCCACCTCAGATTGCTAAAACATGTGAGGCTCTTTGGGCTGTCTCACATGGCGTTTCTTCCAACTGTAGCAGTCAGTCTGAGCTTTGCTGTACTTCACAGTGGTCAGCCTTTAGTGATTTTATCCCAGGGGCTATGATGGTGTTTGGGGAAGGGTCCTACAGCTTCAGGTCTTGGAAACAAGAGATTTCAGGAAAGCTTTTGCTTGAACATATAAATAAACAAAAGTGCCCAAGGAGCTCAGAAGACAAAAAACAGAGGAAGATGACTGCTGTGTTATTGTTATTGCTATTTTTAAATATAATGATTAAAGGCAATTTCATGGTTTTGTTTTGTTTTTTTGTGGAACCTTGAGTGGCTGTTTTGAACTATGTGTGGTTGGTAATGCTCCATTTTGGAATATCCACAAGCATTCAGATGATTGTGTGGATTAATTTCAACTGTTTTGGGAAAAAAACCTCTGCCTGCTCAGGCTTTTACACAATATTGGTATTACCACTTAGTCTTGGCCAGGCCAAATATACAAAGCAAATGGCCTTGTTTCTGCATTGCAATGCTTAAGTTTCCTGTCCCATCCAAAGAAATACAAGGAAAATAAACAAACAAAATAAAAAGGATCAAATTTAAATGCACAGCATGCTTGCAGCTTTGGGTCTGTTTTCTCTGTGTTGCACTTTTAAATGTAAAGAAAGCAGGCTTCTTGTCCAGATGGGAGGTATAGCCAAGAGGGGAAATCAAAATGGGGATACTCTGCTTTCTCTCTCTTGCACAGATTTTATGGCGTGTTTGTTCTTTCGTTGTTGATTTCTTTAGTCTAAAATAAAGATAAACTAGACAGAAAGCAAAGTGGCCAGGCGCCACTGCACAATTATAATTAATTCACTGTTAATGTTTCAGACGTCGTTCCAGCGCACATTGGAATTGCTGGGGCGGGGTGAGATTAGTTGGAGCTATTCACATACGTACTACAGGAGAGTCACATGAAATACCCACTCTAATTAATGTTTTCAAAATGAGCACCAAAGCGAAGAGTATGACTTAAGCACTTACAGAAAATTTGAGTCGTATGTCTGCTGCCCAAATTCACCCTGAGTTCTTGCCTTGAAACGTGGAGATCTGAGCACGTGTCGTGCCATGACCTGAGTACAAACATGCGTAGCCCATTCCTGAACGCCGCTTCACCAGCGATATACCTCCAGCTTGGAAACAGGGAGGTGACCACAATAAAACTGAAATCTGAATATCTGCAGACTTAGGAAAATTCATGATCCAGTCTGGTCTGCAGAAGCTGTGTGAGCCATTTTATCAGGAGCAAAAGGGTTCAAGAACCGAAAAGACCGAGTTCTGCAGTGTTTTAAGCAAAACTGTAGAAAGAAAAGCTGGTCTCTGCACAAAGCTTGGAAATAGGCAGGATATACTGAATCCAAGAGCACTTAATGTAAAGAAGAGGTCTTGGCCTATAGACTGTTTTAACAGTTAGAGGAATGAAGTGGGTTTTGTACCTCAAAAAAAATCTCTCTTCATTTTTCTGCTGCCAATAGAGTAGAATAGAATAAACCAGGTTGGAAGAGACCTTCAAGATCATCACGTCCAACCCATCATCCAACACCACCTAATCAACTAAACCATGCAACCAAGCACCCTGTCTCCTCCTAAACACCTCCAATGATGGTGACTCCACCACCTCCCTGGGCAGCCCATTCTAATGGGCCATCACTCTCTCTGTGAAGAACTTCTTCCTAACATCCAGTCTGAACCTCCCCTGGCACAGCTTGAGAGTGTATTTCCTGTAGGAGAGGAAAGCCATGAAAATTGTGATCAGATATATAACGATATGTGCTATATCTATACTTTTACAATTTATTACAAACCTTCTTAATTTTAACTAAATCTTCCTGTGAATATCGAGTCAGATATTTCAGGCTGAGCCTCCAGTGCTATGTATTTGGGCTGTGTGTCTCTCCAATACCATATATTTAAGCCTTGTGTCTAAGGTATAAAATAGCTCTTTATATGTTCAAGCTGAAGCCAGCTGAAAGAGTGCCTCTGCTGGCTAAGTTTTATCAGCCAGCTACTGAGCTTCTTAGTGAGAAAGGAGTGATCAAGGTGTAATTGAAATTCCTTTAAGATGAGTTTTTTAGGAGAATTTATAACCTGCAAAAATGTTCTCATTACAAATCCTTTTTTTGTCTTTTCTTATAATCACCTTTAAGGAATGACTTGACTACCATCAGGAAAAGGATTGGGGCTTTGAAGCCAAGCAGAGGTTCATGCATTTTGGCAGTTTTTGTGGCGAGGTGGTGGAGATCGCCATTAAGTGTATTTCATACTATGTCATCATTTATGCAAGGTGACAAAATCCACATTAAATTTCTGGTGCAACCTGGTCTTCTGTAGAATGCTATTAGAGTACTTATTAGCACTACATTTTTCATCGTGGATGTAACCTGAACATCCTAATTTATGACCATCTGGTCTGCAGACAAGAACAGCCCATGTGATGAAACTACAGCTTCCCTGGATCGGATAATACATCCATGTTCTGAGTTACAGGAGATGACATGGAAGTACTCTGTAAAAAGCCTTCAACACCTCTAGAAGAAGTCCAGGAGGGAGGGGGGCATAGCCTCACACCGTACACCCAGCAGGGCTGGTCATTGTATCTGCGTGTTCTTTGGGGTTTGTTAATGTAAACTTTCATTTCATTTAGGATTTGATTTGTTTACGAACTAATAAATATGATTTATAAAAAGTGCCTGTGGTTCACTAATTACTGCACATATGGCGTTTTCATTTTATAAAACTGGCATTTGCTTTCTATTATGATTATGTCTCTGTTCACCAGTGCTAATTAGTTTGATTAGACAGATAACTTTAACCATTATTAGGACTAGATTAGGGGACCTTTGCGTGCAGGGCAATGCAGGGGAGAAGGGTGCATCGCCAGTGAGGGGAGAGGTCAGCACCATGGAGTTTGTTCCTCATTAAACATTTGTAAATTACTTTTTTGTTTTGTTTTCCACAGAAGAACTGAGAAGCGTTCACATTTAGCTACTTACAAAAATCCAATTAAACACAGTTGTTTAGCATGAATTTGTTAATCAGAGTTAATCTTTCCAATGAATGCATAATTTGGAATCTGTGTCTAAAATGTTCATTTAGGGATAAGGATATTACAGACAAATAACGTAAAAAAAAATAAAAATTAGATTCTATTCCTTGGAATTGTCTCTTAGTACGGAGAAATATTGACTGTTTTGTGTTGATTGTCCTGCATGCTGAGGGACAGAAGTGCAACTGGATAAAGACTAGGAAATGCCACATGAAAACCAATGCCACCTGGGGTGAGCTGTGCTTTTCCTAAGAGGCTCTGAAAATTGTTGAATAGTGTCATCTGAAACTCTTCAGAGAGAAAATAAAAGGAATGAAAAACTCCTATTTATTATCTGTCTTAGGATAAAAATAGCTATCCAAGGCAGCAGAAGTTTGATATTTACTTGTTCACATGGAGTCTCTTTCCTGAAAAAAAGAGGCATATTTTCTTTACCAGTATCTTATAAATTCCCTCAGCGCACTAAGGAAGTAGGATGTGACATAGCTGGGTTCAGGCAGTGAGGCACACAACTTGCGGTCCCTTGGAAATAGTCACTGAACAGTATCAGACTTGATTTCATCCCTTCCCTCAGAAAGGAGACTAACTGCAACTCAAATTAAGTATTTGTAGATGTTTCTTTCATTAAAATGGCCACTCATTTGAGTTTGGGTGATCACCCCATATTTGTCTAGTTTCTGTGTAATTAATTGTTTAGCTAGGAGAGGCAAAATGATGCCCTGCTATGGACGCAGAGCCCTGTTGCAGGCTACTGGGTCTCTCCTTGCTGCGGTAAATGGGGCAATGCCATTTGTGAGTGGCCCTTTTTATTTTTTTTTTGTCTTTCTCCATTTTCAGAGCAATTTATAAGGGAACAGAAAAGTTCTTTCTTGTCTGAAAAGAATTGTGGGAATATTGAAAAAGACATAAAACCGCTATTGAAGGGTGAACCCATAGAGAAGCAGTAAACTAGATTGTTGCAGTATTTACTCTCTCCTTGGCTCTTCTGGAGGATACCTCCTGCCATGCTTTTCAAAGAAAACCCCAGACAATTTAAATGTCAAAGTCTCAAATTTCAACACACATCATTATTGTTGGAAGCATTTGCTCCAGGAAAAGTTTCAAAATTGCCATTTCTCTATCTGAGAAGAAGGCAAACAGGATGGCCAGATTCTGAGATGGTATAAATTGGCACGGGTTCCTTACTTCAGTGCAGTTACCCTGTTTTACACCAACTGAAAATCTGGCCCTGGAGAATGAATATTTATGTCATGCCAGAGAGCTTTGAAAACCTTTTTTTTTTTCTTTTTTCTTTTTTTTTTTCTTTTTTTCTTAAATGAGAATGAATAAAGAAAGGGCTGGGATATGCTCTGTGCTGATGAACCCAAAGCCAAATATGACCTCCCTTGACCTTTTATGCGTTTAAGTTGAAAAAGGCCATTCTGATACATTCCACTGGAGCTTAAAATGCCTATATTTCAATTCCAAAGGTCAAGCTCTCTTCTCAGTATACTGTATGACCTAGCCTTTGTCTGCTGCCCATTGATGTTGCCTGACTACGCTTCTCACATCCCATTGACTGTTTACTGTTTTTCCTGGCTAATGTAAGTGAAAGAGATAATTGAAATGATTTTGTGCTATGTGTCAGTTCTGATTCTGATTATCTCTTCTGCTCTTAGTGCAGCTTTAGTGGCTCCAAACTCATTAAGTCTCCAGGAAATTTTAAATTACTGTGTTAACTATATCTTAATTAATGTATTTATCTTAAATTCCACTCAAGCCTTTTTGAAGTTTTCTTTTATCACTATGTCTGTCTCTAATATCACTGGATTAAGTAATTTTTCTTCAGTGCTTCTGTTTTCTTTTACCTTGTGAGGGTTTTGGATACTTTTGTTTGAAAGAGCCAAAGTCAAAGGGAACTGTTTCTGGGAAATAATGCTTTGTGCATGTCTAAAAGCAAACCGCTACGTCTTCAGCGGATGTAAGCACACTCCCTCTGGAATGAAGGGACAGGAACTGGCACTTTCCCAACTCTCTCTGAAAGTTTTCATCAGTGGAATTACGTCAGTTTACATAATTGACAGTCTGGTTCAAAATTAAAAGGTGGTCAGATTGTTTCTGTGGCTAGTGGGGCACGTCTGCCTATGTTCCTCTGGACTTGAAACAGCCACTGTACTGGATGGTTCCCAAAAGAGAGAATAAATGCAGTCCTGTCAGGCAGGCTGACAGGCCTTGAGTATAATTTCTCTAGATAGAATCATAAAGTAATCATCATCTCTAATAATCTCTCCAATTATTTTATAGAATAATAATTTATAATAAAAGAAGACACCCTATTTTTAACCTCTCCTCTTGAAGATGAATTAAAACACAGGAACTGTAGAGTATTTTTACAAAGCTGGAGGAATCACAAGGATCTTTTTACAGATCTATTGTCATTTCTGTTGATTAACACAGCTTAGTGAATCATTGATGATGCATAATTTACTAAGAGCCACAACCTGACACTCTGTTCCTGTTGAGACGTGCCTTACTGCACATTCCTCAACAAACCTGGACTAGATGTTCTTCTCCCATGCCTTGACCATGTTTAGTTTTCCCTCCAGTGATCAGCTGAGAGGGAACCCAACCCAACTGGAAAGATAAGACCCAGACTCCCTCCAGTGTGAGGAGAATTGATAAGCAGCAGATCAATACACGATCCTCTTCAGTGGACAGCAAGGCCCACAGTCTTAACAATGGGACATCCTCTCCTTTTCTCCTTCTGCTAAATTGCAAAATTTCTCTAGTGGAAAAAGTGTAATACTGCAGTTAGATGGTAGAAACCAAAGAGAAACATATACTGAAAAACAACCAAAAAGTGTGTCTATATACATATATTTACGTATACATGTGTGTGTGTTGAACAAAGCTAAAGCAGGGTCTTTTTCTCTAACTTCATCCTTGAAGAGGCACCTGGGTTTGGTGACAATTCCCACAAAGTGGTGCATAATCAGGATACCAATTTCAGGCTGAATTAGTAATATCTGGCAAAATTAAGAGCAACTGGAATTGCTGGGAAGTGTCAGGTAGCATTACGAGTTGGCAGTGCTACCAGTTGCAATTATTATGAATGCCTGATGGGCTCCTGACCATGGAAAACCACTTGGACAAGCACAGATACACACAACAGCTCACATACATAGCTGGGATTATGTTACAGGCAGCATAGCTGCAATTACATACACTGTCCAAGCCCTTGCACCTATGTCTTTATTACTTTGCTCTATTTCAGCCATTTGTTCAACTATGAGATAAAAACTGACTCACCTGGCCAAGAAGGAATGAAAGGACTATTTGTAATCACAATTCATGCCTGGAATTCAGTGAGCAAATATCACTGAATCAATTGTATGTCCAGCTCTCAAGGTCTCCATCACTATACTACCTCTTGAAGGATGTACCTGTTGATTGCTCACTCTCTGCTCAGCCTTTGGAGCTTCAGAAGTCCCTGATGGCAGCAAGCAGCCTGAACTGCCTTCCTGAAAACTTTCCTTCTATTTTATTTCAGGTACTTCCCAGACACTTTGGACTTCACTGCTAGGACCATGACTTGACCTACTTCAGCTTTCCTGAAAGGGATAGAAGATATTGTAAGTGCTGATTATTAGTTTTCTTTGTAACAATGAGATGAACTTTGCTTGGTATTGTGATAGTAACATCACCATAATCACCGCTGAAATCTTGGTGGGAAGCAGGTTAACCCTTTTTCTTACTATCATTGCTCCCAGTGCAACTATCTGGGATAGAAATCATGTTTAACAGCATAAAGGTTTATTTCCCACAACCATCCCAGAACTCCTATTCATTGTGAAAGAAAGAGGTTTGATGACTGAGTTGATGGTATGAGTCAGGGAAGCAGTAAGCATTTCCTGTCCCTTGGATGAAGCAAGCTACTTCTCTGAACTTTGCTTTGGGACTGTCTGAAGGAAGCTATTACATGTTTAACTCATTGTTTAATTGAGTTGTTTAACTTTTGTTATATTTTTCCCTTAAAAGGGCAGTAGCCTGCTTGGATTTGCTTGTTATTTTGTAGCTGCATCCATAGTGTGTCAGATGTTTCCCAACCAGAAAGTAAATTTATGACAGGGATTATGTGACATTAAGCTTGCAATACCCAGGTTGGACTCGGAGATCCAAAGCTGTTCTTGACCACCAAAGTCCAGCCCTCACTACTACAGTTTTGAGAAAGGGGAGCTCCTAAGGCACTGACAGGCAATTGATCCCAACAATGCAAAAGGAGAGAAAAGTACTTGATGAATACCAGTAACATCTCTGTAGGCAGCATGGCAAATATGAGTCAAACAAACTTGCATAAAAAGACAAAAATACAGACAGGGATGTAGGTAAATCTGAATGTGATGATACAGAGCCCTTTCCTCTGAACACCTGTAGCAGGATAGTAGGTGATATCTGAAGGGTTAATAAGTTTTTTTTCCCTGAGTGTTATACTCTTATCCTCTGTATTAATTTTCCTCTTCTGCTTTGAAGTTATTTTCCAGGCAGTTTTCATTTTGCCCTTCACAAACTGCCTTGTGTGCACTGAGTCATGGGCTTGTGTTTTTAGAAGGGTTGTCAGTCACAGCTATTCTCATGCAGCAATGATATGATTAGCTCTGTTTTTTACTGTAAAGTATTAATTTAACCACAGTTTGAACACAGTGGAAAAAAAAAAAAAAAAAAAGAAGAAGAAAAGAGAAGCATCAGTGAATTAAAATGCCAGCTTAAAAGCAGAGATACTGTGTTGTACCTTCCTTGTCTATTTCCCTTCCTTTGGGATGGTAGGATAGGATGGAAAACAAAAGAAACCCCACACGTGAGAGATTCTCAGGCACTGAGGCACACAGGAATATTTTAATAGCCTGGGGTCTAACCAGTGCCCTGGGTGGCTGTGAGCACAGGGCCCTCCACTGACCGGTCTCAGAAACCTGGTCCTGGGTTTCCCGGTCACATCTGACCTGCCTGGGGTCTCCTTGGCAGCCTCATGCTTATGTCTGGTTTGGGGGCTCAGTAAGATGCCTGGTTTGTAGGTGTCTCCGGGGACTTCTCCCACAAACTATCACATACCTGCAGTGGTAAGGGCTGCCAAAAAAATGGAGTAGAAGAGGTGGAACCGTCTGTGTCCCTAAATGAGCTGTGATTGCCATATCTTGATGTGTCTCAGTGCTGCCTTTTTCTTCTTCTCTCTCCTGTACCTGAAATTTGACTGGTAATCGACCAATATGAGCTGAAAAAATAGTGTCAGCCTGAGCTGTGAATTGACCTGCTTTTGTCAGTTTGTCACAGTTTTATTGCTGCTTTAGCACAATGTGTGCAAGTTAAAACCCAGCACTTCTGTCACCCAGAGAAAACCTGGCAGGCTGATGTCCTCTGGAACAGTTTCCAAGTGCAGAGGGGCCAGGGGCTCCCCTTCTTCTCACCAGCTAGTCCAAGTTTCGTATTTTCTTCCTAGCCAAGAACAACCTAAAGCCAAAACGACCTGCAGGTGTATTGCACTGGTGTTTCCTCACATCTCAATTACTGCCTGGAATTCATTTGCAGTGGTGCTCAATAAGATTTCCTGTGAATAAGATCAAAATTGTGTCTTTTCCTAAAGGTGACCATACTAGGCTTCTCTCTTAGTAAATGTTGTTTATTACAGTAACAATAGACTGGATTCTTTAAATCAAAACATTTCAAATGTTGGAGATGAGGAATAAGAGACAATTCCAAGGCCTCTTATGAAAGTTTCATCTTAAAAGCTAATTTAGATTTCTGCACAGCAGCAAATAGATCAGACAGTTCACCCAAAAGCTAGCTGAAAGAATGTCTGTTTATACCTCTTATTTATACTGAGATTTCAAAATAAGCTTTTTGAACAAGCTGTGATATTTTATTTGGTTTCCTTAAGCTAAGAGTATTGCAATGTCAGACTCTGTTTTCTTAATTGATTATAACTTTGCCATCCTCATATTGCAAAGCTTATGATGAATGGATAATATGTTGCCCAGTGTCTCTGCTGCTTGGCCAAAAATTTGGCATAGAGCACCTTTTTCATATCTTTGTTTCTCACACAAATATCTTTACTGTTGCTTCTGATAAAGGAATAATTTCCAGCAGCTAAAGATGTTTGAAAATAGTAACGATCCAGCCAGCATGTCTGAGTGACCCTGCAAAGAGCAAATATGGGAATGCAGCTCAGCATGCATAAGCAACCCTACAATAATAACTTAGTGTGTGCAGTCCAGCAGGTGAGAACAGTCCTACAACTAGATTGCTAAAAAAGCTTTTGAGAATGTCATGGAAGTAACACATCTGAGTGACTTCAAAGTTTTCTTAGTTTGACCTTTTCTTTTTTTTCATTCTTAATTGAGTAGATGCCATTCCCTGCATTTGCAGACCTATGTTGGTTTTGGTCAGTGACATCCAATCTGTTGCTAAACTTGTTTTTCTGGAAGCTGTCTCTGTCTCTCCAGTTCAGCTCCTAACTCTTACCTTTGCCTGAGCCATCTTGCACCTCACTGCTTCTCCAGCTGCTCAGCTCAAATGATGTAACATGTTTGTAAGCAATAGCCTCGACCTCTGAATATCCTGAATGAACCCTAGACATTATCAGCTTTAACCTTGGAAAGGGGTAAAGTAAAGCTCAGAGTATGAGAGAGCCTAAAAAAGATGAAAATGTTATTGTTATTTCAAAATGTCACTCCCATATGTTCAGGAAACAAAACAATGATCATGTTACATAACTGACTTTGCAAAAACACCTGCTGGAGTAGGTGGAGTTGGGTGAAAATAGGAAGAAAAAAAAAAAGCCCTTTAGGTCAAAAAACTAATGTGACATTAATTTGATGGAAGGACTGACAAAAGGGATGGAGGTGCTCTGGTGGAGCAGTGAAGTGCTGTGAACACTGGGGCTTGGGCAGACACCTAGTGCAGGCAGCACTGGCTACAGGGGTGTGAGGACTCTCTGGGGACAGTTCTTCCTTCCAGGCAAAGGCCAGATCCTCAGCCGAGGCTAATGTGCCCAGCCTCATCCTCATCCACATCCTGATTTACAGCCCCATGAGCTGGCTGTGGCACAGCACCTGTCCTGTGCAGCCTGCCTTCAGGGAGAGGGTAGAGTCTCATTTCAAGCAAGCTCAGGAAAATGGCAAGGAAACATACCAATTTAAACTGCTTATATTGTCCTCACCTGGCCCTCAGTTATTGCCCATCATTTTTTCCTTTATGTTCAATTCACTGTCTTCTGTCCTGTAGTGTCTGAACTTACTCAACAATCTTAAGCTGAGATTTAATTGTGCAACAGCTCATTTCCCAAAGTATTACGTTTGGCCAGAAGGCTGCTGTCACTGGGAGTGCCACCTTCCTGAGATACCACCCTTCTAACCATCCTCCCTGAAGGACTTCAGCCTCCTCGATGAGCCACAGTCTCTTGAGGATGTGTGTAAAAAGGTTGCCAAGAATTAATATAAAAAACCATAGTGACATAAAATACAGAGTATCCCTATAAGCCTCAACTGAATGAATGCACTAGTCCAGGCCAGAAAGGAGACTGAGCAATAATTTCATGCAGTGCAGCAATTGTGGTTTAGATTGTCCCCTGCTCATATTGAAACTTTAATTTTAGTTGCAGGGAAAATACTCCGTAAATCTCGACTCTCCTCCCCTTCCCCCATTTGCACCAAATTGAGTATTTAAGCCACCCTTCCTTGTAGTTCTTTTTGTCTGTCTCTCTCAAAATGAAAGGCAGGACCCATCCAAATGCAGTGAAACAAGAAAATGCTCAGATCTTTTAATACCCTGGAGCTACCCCTTGGCAGATAAAATGACTAAAATGAAATTTAAAGCACATCTGATTTACCTGTTGTTTGTGTGACTCAAATACCTATGTTTAATTTTGTCTATGGATTGGAAAAAGTTAATTTCAAGCCTTGTTTCTCTTGCTAGCAGCAACAACCTTTTAAACTGAGTATTACTGGTGAACCATACAGAGCTGGTTAAAAAAAAAATGCTTTTCAGTTCCACCATGCAGTTGTTCGGACGACAATTATGGCAGCTGAAGTTTAATCATAGTGTTTGATAGCTCATTTTCTCAATGTCAACACGAGGCACTGTTAAAAAAAATGAATTCTTTCATTTGATAAGCTGGCTCCAGAGCACTGGGCTCATTCAATAGGAAAACTCTTTCACAGGGCTGCAGCATGCATGGTGGGGTTTTTTTTTTTCTCTCCCTCTCTTCCCCCCTCCTTTTTTTTCCCCCCCTTTCCTTTTTTTCTGAAAGCCACCCAAGAAGAGATTAATCACGAGGGGGAAACTCAGCTTCACCCTCTAGCTGCAGGTCGCAATTTTTATTTGTATGGAATTGGCTTTTGGAAAGCTGAAGGCTGCCTGAGGGCAGGGACCTGATATAAGAAGAACCTGAGAATGAAGCAGCAGGGATTGATTAGCCTACTTCATATCCCACACTCCATAAGCACACTCCAACCGCAATCTAACACACCGCTGAGCTGAATAGACAAGAGAAATTGGATTCCTTCCTAATATTTAACCTTCAAGTCAGCTCCAACAGTTGTTGATATGTTGTTCTACCAGCAAGTAACAGTAGCTTTTTTTATTCCAGCTCCCACCCACATATATATATATATATACACACACAATTTTATAAGTTATATGCTATATATTTACATATTTTCCATTTTCAATCTGTTTCAGAGTATGGTTTACCTAATCCATTTCAGTAAAAGTTTCAGGGAAGAACAAACTGACCAAACAATTATGCATAAAATTGTAGTGAGGGAAACGAGGGAAAGAGAAGTAAAAAGTAGAAAAAACTCATTGTCTGTTTCATGCCTTTCAAGGTCTTTTTCACACAGTCATTTTTCTTTTACCTGTAATTTCCCCAGATCATTAATTGTAGGAATGGTCTGGATTGTATCTGGCGATATGGATGCTGCTGGCACTCATGTCGTAGAGGTTTCACTTTAGATACCATTATGCAGGTAAATCAGAGAAGCATTTGGGGACACGTTTGCTTTTATTGGGCCACTCTGTGAAACCTGGGCCACTCAGGTGTCGAGAGACCCACACTGAGGTTGTCCAGAACAGGGCACACATGCAGGAGGAGCAGCCACACACTGCTGGGAGCCCTGACAGTGCTGCTGCCTCTGCCCCACGGCTATGTCCACAGCAAGCCCCTCTGAAAAGCTCCCCTTTCATGCTTGAGAGTAAGGTTAGAGGGTGATGCAGAATGGTTGGGAAATTATAATTACAGCAAGGTATTTGTAGGCCAGTCCTTACAGGCTAGCTTGAGCATTTCTGCAGGACAGTGTTGTACATTGTCGGGTCTGGCCAAAGAGGCTGACTGTGCTGTGGCTGCCTTCTAATACCGACTTTTTTGATGAAGCGGAGGGCA
This sequence comes from Dryobates pubescens, assembly GCF_014839835.1. Classification (NCBI taxonomy): domain Eukaryota; kingdom Metazoa; phylum Chordata; class Aves; order Piciformes; family Picidae; genus Dryobates; species Dryobates pubescens. The sequence goes on from NC_071633.1 coordinate 11,272,889, forward strand.
GTTGTGTTTAGTAGCACGGGGTTTCCATTAAGATGGGAACCAGGAGGAAAGCAGGGCTGTGTCAGCAGCAAGAACCCTTCACTTTCTGCTTGGTTGTCACAGAGGCACAAAAAAAGTAGATGGGAAGCGTTGGTTCATCCATCCTATTCACATCCACGGCAAGCGAGTGCATCAAGTTCTTCTCTAGTCACCTCAGAAAGAATCAGTGAAGCCTTCTCACACAACACACTGTACAACCAGCCTATATCTTCTAGAATTTGGTAATATCATTCTGCAGCTTGGAGTGAAAAAGTTTACTGGGAGAATATGCTGCTGAAACAACTACTGCTGCAAGCAAAGTGAAATTTTCACGTAAACATCTTCAAATATTTTTATGACCCATCAGCTTGAGTTTTGTAAGTCAATGTATAAGTGCATACACAAAGTTTCTCTCTTTGTTTGCATATCCTGCCTCTACTGAGTTTAAAATGTTCATGTTATATGGATAAAATCCAACTCTACATCTGTTTATGGCATATGTGGGCATCATCATCTCCAAGATTTTTTTTCATGTCTAGTCAAGCTCAGTAGCTTTATGAAAAGGAGCCTGCAAGATCTGAAGTAGCTTTCCTGTCCCCTAATTCTCACTGTTAATTTCCCATGCAGACTTGAGTTACCCTGGATTTCTTGCCATTTCATGCTCAAATAAGACAGCAGGAAAACTAAAACTATGCCCCCTAAGCAGACAGACAAGACACCTCTCACACCAGTGACAGCCCAGGTGATAAACCTCAGTGATGTGGTTTTCCAAGCTGTGGATCTGGAGACTTTAACCCACAGAGAAAAGCCACATCTTGTTAAACATACTAATAGAAAAGTGCACCAGTAAGGATTCCTGAGTAACATATGTTGGTATTAATGAGCTTGCTAGGTCTTCACCAGCTTCACTTGCTTCTCAGGGGATCCTGGCAAAATCCTTCAAGCCTCTCATAGGACAGCCTTCTCTGCAGCATGATTTCAGCATTTATCTGCAAAATCTATGGATCTGTCTATCCCAAGTGTCTATCCTGGGTTCTATCTCCCTACAGCTTGAGCTTATTCTTTAACACAAAAATTTACCAATTTCTTTTAGCCTTGTCATGGACATAATAGAGCTATTACACAAGACCAGGCCTTGCTCACCAATTTGATTATTTCTGTTCCTGATTAAGGACAACAAGTCGTACAGGAAAGAGAAAATGGGGTTTGTTTTAAAATATTTGTGTGATGCAGCGTTTGACAAGTGACAGAGCACTACAGCCTTCGTGATGAAAAATAGAGGTTCAGCAGCCTGGGAAAAAAAATTGCGGGAACGAGCTGATTTTGATCAAGATGTTTGAAAAATGATCATTTATGTTTCATTTTGATAATGTCAAAGTGCTTTCATGGAATATAAAGGACTTGGCTGAAAGGAAGCACTGGGACTGTGTCTTAAAAATTTACTTTGATATAGTTAGGTATTTTCATTTCCTGCACTTTTTGCTTTCCCTGAAATTTTGACTGTTCTGATGTGGGGCTTTCCTGAGGAATTAAAGCTGTGGCCTTTGATCTGCTGCATTGGTATGGGTTGTGATTCACAGGGGCACTGATGGCCATAAACACAGCAATTCCCTTTCCTGTGCATTAGGAGACGCTTTACCGTTGCGCTGGCTTTTCAAATGCACTCATGCTGCGTGTGTACCTATACATTTTATATGTTACTGTGTCTCTGCCTTGATTCTGCACATACACAGCTATCTGCTGCCACTGATGACTCCCTGTGCTCTGTTAGTGATACCTGCCAAGCAGTTCAGGATCCTTCCCCTGTGAGCACACATACCTGATGGCAAGTACCAAAGACTTTAGGTTATAAAAAGAGCCATTTTATTAAGCTGAAATATAAATATGTGTTTGTGTGGTGATCCCAGCATAGTCCAGTACACTGGCTTACACAGGAGGAGTGCTACATGGGGTTGTTAGAAACAGAGTTCCTCCTTCAGTGTTTGAGAGACAGTGTTTTAAACATCTCCCCCTTGTGATATATAGTGTCATTATTATTAAGTTGCTGGTTGCAGATTTTGTCAGTAGTAGTCTCACCTGATATTTCTAACACCTTAATGAATACTATGACAAATGTAAATAGTGTTTCAGTAACACAGGTTTCAAGATTGGGGCTGTGGCCCTCAGTGAGGCATATCTCCTGCTGGGCTGCATGCTGTAAAACCTCATTTGAGACCGTGCCTATATCCAGGAGCTTAGAGCCCAAACCAGTGAGAAGAATCCTATCTTCATTTTTACAAATGAGAAACTGAGGCAAGCTAGTCATGAAATGCCATGTCCAGATTGCAGAGAGATACTGTAACAGAGCCAGAAAATATGGTGTGCTCTCCTCCTGTCAAATTGCTGTGTTACTTCCCTGACCTTACTGTCACAGAAGCCTTGTGTGAGGTGAGTGGCCTCTCAAGAATGGGATGCAAGACTGTATTTCTTTTTCCCAAAATTAATTTGTCCGTGCCACTGGAAGCTCACCAGTAATCAGGAGATATTGCTGTTCAAAGATACTTATCAGGTGGCAGTGCTGTGTGTCTGCATGGGCTAGACAGTGCTGGGAGAGTATGAGAGAAGGTGGCGAGGTGGCAGCTCCTGCCCTTCACAGAGCCTCTGAAAATTCCCTGTGCTATCACCCTTGAGCACCAGCCAAAACTCATCTGCTTGCCATCACCAGTGATGCTCAGCCATGCTGTCACTGGTGGTAAGCAGGTATTCACAGTGTTGCTTGAATTAAGCAGAGGTAGTGATCTCTCTGGAAAAATAAAATAAAATATGTATAAAAAACCAGACTCAGGCAGAATTTACCACAGGAAGAAATGAAAAAATACATGCAAGTAGAGAGGAAATGAAAAATGCACAAGAAATAGAGTAGTAACTGTTAGACAAAGTGATAAAAAGTTTGGAGTTTAGTTGAAGGAAGCCTTATCTGAAGCAATACTCAAGGGCTGCCCCTAATCTCATCAACACCCAGACCCTAATGCTGGCACTGTCACCACAGTGTGACTGAAGCTTGTTGGACACAGGCTACAGCTCGGCCAGAGCAGCCTCTCTCTGATGGTGATAAAATGTTCCACAAGGTAATTCAATCATTCAGAGAAGCCTAATTTATGGTTTTGCAAAACTGCTACTCTCTTCTGGGTTTGAAACTAACTTGAGAGGATTTAGGCTGAGTGTTAGTGATGCCACTTCTGCAGCAAAGCCATACCCATGAAGGAAAACAGAAACAGGAACTAATGAGGAAAATTCTGTGTAAAGCAGGAGAATTCTCCAGGTGCAATGTTAAGAGCATGTTTTATTAGACATGATTATTTTTTGTGCTGTTTATTCAATCACAGTATCATCTCCATCCTCCTTTTTCTCAGCCCCTCTGCAGTCACTGTTACTTCAGGTCATGCTCAATAGAAAGATACATATTTACTCACGCTGACCCCATCAACTTCTTGCTGCTGTTCAAAGTGTCATGCCAAAATTCAGATGCAGCAAACAAGCAGTGTGGCAACTCCAGAAAGTGGTGTTTCTGTTCAGTCACAAAATGTCACTCCCGCTGACCCAGCCCGTGCCCTGCTGACTGGCACAGTGGCAAATAGGGGCCTTTAGCTATAGACTTTACCAAAGCTTACAACCTGCTCTGTTTTTTTCTTTCTTTACCTCCACTGCTTCCTCCTTCATTTTGGATTCTATGTCTGGTTTTCCACCTCTTGGTGGAATCCTTTCATCAAAGGTTCTTCTTTATGGAACCCTTTGGTCTTCTTCATATCCTCATCCACACAGGAGTCCCACAAATGACTTTTCATTTCTTAGTTGTTGGGGTTTTTTTGCTATTCTTTTATCACTTACCTACTTACACATGCTCTGTCTCCTTTCCACACAAACTATCTCACAGATGATGCATGGCATTTGACTCACAGCATCTTTATTTAGTTTGAGTTCAACAGTTCTACCTAACTGAAGCAACCACAAAACACTTTTAACATCAATTTTCTGGGTACGTTTCCTTGCCAAGACACATCTTGTTGACTGTCCCTCTTTCTTTACACCTCTTGCCAATCAAATTAGTGCTCTTTTTTTTTCTTCTTCTTTTTTTCTTCTTTCTCCCCTTGAGAGTACCAGTTTCTCTGTGTCCACTCATTCCACCTGAACACTGAGTACTGATAAAATCTGAAAGTAAACTGTGTTGGACTACAGGACATCTATTAGATTGTGTTACTTTGCATTCTACTTGAGAGGTCTTTGGACACCATGCCAAATGAAGACTCCATTCCATTCCTATTACATATCTGCCCTTTGAAGAAAGTGCAGCTTCAGTTGTGACACTGTTTTCATCCACTCTGGTGTTTTGTATGCCCTAGGAAAGTAAAAGATCAGAATGCTGCTCTTAACCTTGTTCTCCTAAATGTTTGAGTAGCTAAATTTTAGGTCATTATATTGATTCATAAGGCAACAAGTAAATTTCTTGGTTGATGTCTGCCAGTTGCCTAGGCTGTGTCTGATTCCATCTTGTGCCTGCAGCAGAATAATATTTCCATCGCAGTCAGCTTATGGGTGCAAATGATCACATCTGCATCTTGATTTATTCCTTACTAGTTGGAAATATGCAGTGTCAAGTATTCAGTGAGTTTTGCTAGGTCCTAATGAGGATTCAGTGTAACACGATTTTTCTCCAGCTTCAGTCTTGTAGAAAAGTTTTTCTGCATATCTGTCTTTCCAAATCAAAAAAGATACAGTGTGCTGGCATCTGGTATATTTTACTCCCAATAACATATTAGGCTATGCTAAAAAGGAGGACTGCACATTTCAGTCCTACCACTTATACTACTGTGGTGTTGGCAAGAAGTAGAAAAAGATGGCTGGAGAATCGAGATCTAACTCCTGTGTCTGGCTGAGAAGATAAGAAGAGGGGTGTTTAATACCTGTTAACTCTCTTGAATCAGAACATCAGTAAAAAACAAAGGGTCAATAGCAGAATTTATGGCTCCAAAAGGCTTCCCTGAATTGCTCAACATACAACCACCCATATATTTAAGTGGTTTGCTAGTCTGGTGTTGCTGGAACACTTTATTATCTTCCCTAAAGTCTTTCTGTTCTGATTTACATGCGCTGGAGAGGAAGTGAAGAGCACCCATTTTATGGCAGCATGTGGCTCTGTCTAGATTGATGGGAACTGCAGCAGCCTTCGTGGGTAACAGGCACTTTTTGTGACGGCAGAACCTGTCCCTCACCACATTATTCTCTCATCCAGGCGTTTGTCAGTCCAGGTGTTTCAGAACTGGTCCTGCTGCTTGTTTAAGAATGAGGTGCCAAGAGATGTAGTTGCTGTTATGAAAAGATATTCAGTCGGCCTCTGGGTTAAAATCAGGTTGGCACTGATTTAAAATTCTGATATCGCTGTCCATCATACTAAAGCATGATAATAGCTCCTGTAAAGTTAGTAATCCTCGTACTTAATGCAGTGTTATGTAGTGAGACTCCTGACCAGTGTAAGCATGGATATTTGGTTATTATGTAGAAGAGTTATAATAAGAAATATGACTGCAAAAGCAAAGCAGTCAGTTGAAATTGGTCTATAATTAAATGCTTAGAAAATTCTGTGCTTAGCTCATTTTAAAATCAAGTGCTTCTTTGTAGCAATTTCCTTTCTTTAATTACAATTTCCTGTCTAGTTTGACATTTACAATGCAATCTTGGGGGACATGTTTGTGATTTATTATTCTTGCTCCTATCAGGATATCACTCGGCAGAAATGAGTTTATAAAATAAGAGCTCAAATTATTATGGCCTTTGACCAATAAAGCTAGCTCATAATTTCAGGCCTGAGAAAAGATTAACATTTTTGACAATCAAATGCAGAATTACCAGTGGGGGACAATTTTGAAAACTATTTTAATTTTCTGAAACATTGTACATTTTTAATAAGGAATATATAACTGGTGCTACATTGGAGCACAGGCTTAAGAGTAGCAAGAGCAATAGTGAATTGTAAAGCAAACCTGAAAGGAAGACTTTAACATCTAACATTGTTTAGCCTCCTCTGAATTAAATTGAAACTGCTAAATCAACATTACTTGAAAATTACCTAATGGAAGAGATATAAAAGCTCAGATGAGTTCGCAGCAATGCACTCTCCCTTTTCTTCAGCATTCCTGACTCCAGAGGCTAATTCTTCAAGAGCTGCTGGGGGAATTTTTTCTGTTTGTTTTTGTTTCAAATTTTATTGGACAAATTCTCTTCTTGGTTATTATTTTTCTGCTGAGGTCTCTCATTTAAAGTAACAGATGCCCCTGTTAAACTGCGTATTACATGATCTGTTCTGCTGTCACTACTTTTCCAATTGCTTTTGTTGTCCCCAGTTCAGGAAAATGTCGTTGTTCAGGACAACACAGAAGTCAAAAATGAATTCTCCATGACTTATGCAAATGTTCAAAGTTAAATGTGAACTTGTCTGTAGCACAAAATATGCATCCTTCCTTGTGATTCGTAAAGAGTGTGTTCTCAAGATCTCTATCCAAAGTGGTAGGTGTGTTTTTAATGTTAATTTGATGTAATGTCAAAATGGATGGCCTATAAAATTATATTGGAGGAGAGAGAAATGATATTGGCAGGAAGAAAATCTGTATCTTTGGAGATCTTTACAACAGCTCGTGTACACATTGCTGGGAGGTGCAAATGCTTAGCACCTCTCAAAGTCAGGCTGCTTTTATTTAGATGCCAGCATATAGAGTTAAGAGCCTATTTTTAAGTACTGTGAATTAAAATCATTATTTTAAAGAATCTGTCCTCCCTCATGCCCAAAGAGATGAGAAAACATAGTATTAGTTACTTCATTTTAATATGGCAAAAGTGAGAAAGTGGCAGGGCTCTGACTCCAGGCAGTTCCCAGGTTAATGATGGTACTAGGAGTCCTGCTGCAGCACTTCAGCACACCTGGTCACCAGCTCAGCTGCCTGCACCTGACTTCTTAGTGACAAGCACACAACATTTCTGTCATTCCAAAGCACTCTCAGAGCCAATAGCAGTCCACAGGATGTATTTTACTTCAGTGGCAGATTAAAGTAAATGCTTGAACATCTCCCTTTAGGGTGCCTGTCTCCAGTTTAATCTCGCATTCAGTGTGGGAAGGAAGTAATATGGAATTTGGATACCCTCATGATGAGATGGTGATGAGCATCCACACTGCTACCCTGAGCAAAGTCTGTGAGATCTTGCAGCAATGAGGGGCCACTGTCTTCCCAGAGACAAGGCCTAAGGCAAGTCCATGGGCCAGTTACGATATATAGCTTAGGGGTGGGGAAGAGGAAGAATGAGTCTATGGAAGTGCACTGTCCGAGTAGTTCTAAAAACTAATATGGTATCAGCAGCCAATATTTGGTAGAAAAACTGGAGGAGAGGAAAGTTGCTTAAGTAATGAGACCAACAGGTCTTCAACATCCAGTGTCAAAACAGATTTGAGTTGTGGTGTCTGGATATGTTTGACTTTGGACTTCACCCTTAATGGTGACTAGAGAGGCATTTTCTGCAGCCTCTTCCATTTCTTAATTATTTTTCTTATAGAGTTACCTTTGGAGGGAGAAGTGTTTATTGACCTGTCATCTTTGCAGCTTGATCTTAAAATAGAAGATAATCAAGAAAGCCAGTATTTTCTAGCCTCGAAAGGCAAGCATTATGAACTGAAGTATCTCCTAGCCATAGAAAGGCCCTTATGCAATCACAAACCTGCAGATTTGTGCACATGCCAGTACACATGCACCAAAACTCTCCATTCAGTCAAAATCTGAGATATAATTGGTCACGTCTCTGTCACCTCTCATTTAGACACTACCTGGTCAGGACTGGCAGTTCAGCCCAAAGGCTTCACAGTTTTTCTAAACTTCTGGGAAGTTTTCCCTATTGAGTAGGATCCAGTTCAGACACCCACAGTGTGTTCTAATTTGGCTCGAACTCCAAAACTGAAAGAATTAAATCACCTTTCCAAAAGCTTCTGCCTTTTGAGGATTATGATACTCTCTTTAATTCTGGACTGAGTGGACTCTTCTACAGGAACAAAAACACTTATGAGAGGAGGCTCCTCAGATGGTGTGCTTCACTGGTGTCAGGGAAATTATGCTAGTTTATACATGCTGATTACTTGGGCTTTAACATAATAAGATTTTCCCAGAGCTGTGTGTTTTGACTCTGTTAAATCTTTCAGTCCACATATGGACTATATATATATATATATATATATATGTATGTATTTTACTTATGCACAGATGTTTTAGTCCCTGGGTAGAAACAGTGGTTTGGGTGCTGGCAGAATTCCTCTCTGCTAATGTTTTCTTTCAAAAGTCATAGCAGTTACAGTTTCACACAGCCAGTGACAAACACAGCAGCAGAACTTTGCTGGGGAATATACCACAAACAGAGAAAAAGAGGAAAAACCATTTTTTTTTGAATGATAACTCCCCCATGGCATCACCATTGTAATAAGCCTGCCATAGATAAACAATGTGTAAGTTCACAGGCAAGACAGATGGGAAGCTACTAGAGAGACTCCCGCAAATATTAGGGGCTGTTTAGCCTGGAGAAAGAAGGTTGAGAGAGGATCTTCTCAGTGCTTATCAATATATAAAGGGCAGAAGGCCAGACTCTTTTCAGTGGTGCCCAGTGAGAGGACAAGGGGCAACAGGCAGAAACTGGAACACAGGAGGTTCCATCTGAACTTGAGGAGAAACTTCTTCCCTGTGAGGGTGCCAGAGTCCTGGAGCAGGATGCCCAGAGAATTTGTGCAGCCTCCTTACCTGGACACTTTCAAAATGTGCCTGGACATAATTCTATCCAACCTGATGTGAGCACATCTGCCTTTTCAGGGGGCTTGGACCAGATGATATCCCAAGATCCCTTCCAACTCCTGCCATTCTGTAATTCTGTAATAATTCTGTTGTCTTGAGCTACAACCAGCAATTCTGCGCTCACAGCAAACTCTTCTACTTGAAGAACTTACAGTTGTAATTTTTCTGATATACTGAATTAATAAATATTTGTAGACTTTAGAATAGAATAGAATGAACCAGGTTGGAAGAGGCCTTTGAGATCATCGAATACAACCTATCATCCAACACTACCCAATCAACTAAACCATGGCACCAAGCACCTCATCCAGTCTCTTCCTAAACACCTCCAGTGATGGTGACTCCACCACCTCCCTGGGCAGCCCATTCCAATGGCAAATCACTCTTTCTGTGAAGAACTTCTTCCTAACATCCAGCCTAAACCTCCCCTGGTACAGCCTGAGACTGTGTCCTCTTGTTCTGGTGTTGCTTGCCTGGGAGAAGAGACCAACCCCCACCTAACTACAACCTCCCTTCATTTAGCTGTAGACAGCAATAAGGTCTCCTCTGAGCCTCCTCTTCTCCAGGTTAAGCAACCCCAGCTCCCTCAGCCTCTCCTCATACGGCTTGTGCTCCAAACCCCTCACCAGCTTTGTTGCCCTTCTCTGGACAAGTTCCAGCAAGACTTTGGTTCTTACCAACTACCTCTTATGCAGTAACTAGAGTTTCTCCTGCAGAAAATGAAATTATACAAATATTTCAAGGTATTGCTTCCTTTTTGGTATCAATGTTCCCTTTTCTGTGGACAACAAATGAAAAACAGTCTGGTGGGAAAACAGGCATTCTGCTGTTGTTTTAACCTTAGCCTAGGATGCCTTTAGCAACTGTGATATATTAGGAGAATAAGATTTTCAACAGGAGGTACTTAAAAAAATCCTCTCCTAAATTCTTTATTTATGTACTTATTTGTAAATGGCCTTGTTTCCCAGAATATGAAGCAACCAACACTCCTCACTGTTTTCACCTAGACCTTTGGGATTAGACTTCGAAGTAGTGCTCTTCAAATGGAGACACGCTTTGTGACCTGAAGAACTTGGGCTTTATTTGTGTTCTTAACAGTGGAACAAGTCACACTGTCTGGCCTGGACACAGCACTGACTAATTTTAACTCCTGGAGTGAATCAAGGTATTATCAATCATTACCCCTGGGGAGTTCCTTTTGGGTGTGAGCCCAAATACAGGGATGGTCCTTTTGTACCACAGATCACTTCTGGAGTGTATCTTATTTGACTTTCCTTGAAATCCATGGGGGTTCTGTCACTAAGCCAACAGTAAGCCCACAGTTTATATTTGTAATGTGTTTCTTATTTGTTCAACCTGAGCACTGCTCTTAGTGTTTTCCAGATAAGCAGAAAGTTCAAGACCTAACCTGATTCCAGTCTTCAGTGCATTTTCCATGGATGCAATTCCAACAGGTTTTGATTTGCACCGGTTAAGAGTTCAGAGCTAGGCTCAGCAGCCTTGTTTCTGTGTTTCAACACTGCTCAGCAGTGAACAAATGCAGGAAAGAGACTGGTGTGCAGCAAACAGCAGCACTGTTGGCCTGTAAATTTTCACATGTTCCACTATTTCCTAATGTTTGTTTGGGTTTCGCATGCTGCCCAGGCAAAATTAATTGCCTGCACATTTCTGAAAATTCAGTCCAAAGTTCTCTTTTTCTATTTCCTGGACTCTGCATGCTCTTGGCTGCCAAAAATAACTCCAAAGGACAGGTTACATGGAAGCTGGGATTATCCACAGAAAGTAATAGCAGTATTCTCGTGCATGGAGAACGAGCAGCCTGCCAATTGTAACATGTTTAAAGGGTCAACAGAAATCTATAAGTGGTCAAGAAACAAGACAAACATCATCCACCAGCCTGATGGGAAAAGCAACATCCATTAAGTCCATTAAATTTAACATTGAAATCAATGTTTAAACCACAAGAAGTAATTAGTGTAATTCATATTACAGACCTCTGGAATTTTGAAACCAGGTTTAATTATATTGAAAAATGACAGCTTCATTTTCCCCTCTCTGGGTAGGTTACTACCATGTTCCCGATACTTTTATTAGGGCTGGGTGCCGATATCAGGTTTTTAATGACATTAAGCAAAGTAGTGTTTCAGCCATTTGAGGGACAATAAATCAGGTTAGATTCTTTTTGAATGGAGACAACACAGATCAAGTGGCTTTTAAATCATTTTCCTTTATCGCTGGGAAGTAGAGCTGTTCACTTGAAACAGCAGCCCATGGAGAAAAAAGAAACAGAAGAAGGAAAAAACCAACATTGTAGAGTGATATTTGGATTCCTTGGCTCCCTTTCCCTGCATCAATGGACAATTCATGAGCTACTGCTAAGCTCTGGAAAGGTATCTCTGTAATCCTTTGCCAATACAAACTTCACATAACTTTTACAAGGTCTTTCATTAGCGGTCTCAGATTTGAAGAAAGATGAAGTGATACTGCATCTTCTGAACTTAAAACCCTTCAGTATTGTAGAGGGTGCTGACAAGGACAGTAAACGTGGCTGGGAGGATGCACACACAAAATGTTAACTTTCAGAGTATTTTCATTGCCAGTTTTGAGGAAGATAAAACATTTATCTCTTTCTATCTTCTCAGTGTGTTTCCACGCTCTTTACTTGTCTGCTTTCTTGAGCCACATTCCTTTGCTGTTTCTCTTTAATTGGGGCTCTTTTCTTTATGGGCTAAATTTTTGCAAAGCTATTAATAAGGCTCCTGGAAAAACAGTGATGGCTTCTCTTTCATCTTCCATTAACACAAAAATACAGTGTGAGTACACAAATAACTGATGTTAAAATTAGTACCTCATGCTCTGAGTCTGTTCCTGGTTCTGCCCTGTATTTTGGGTGGAGGAGTGAGTTTCATGTTACCGAGCAATAGGCCTCCTTCCTCACTGCACACATGCAGAGGAATAGGAATGACAATGCTCAGCCTCAGCCTGAGTTTACAACTGAGTGTACAAAAATGATGAGCATGCCCCTGTTCTGCTTCTGGGTACCTGCTGAGCAAGCCAGGGTCTGAGTACAGGAGTGAGTGAGTGAGTAAAGGTAGCATTGAAAGACATCATGGAGCAGGTAACCCCTTGGCTTCTCTTGCTGTGTGGTCATTCATTTAAACTGACTGCAAAACTAATGCAAAAAAAATCCCTGAGCTTAGGTAGCTTTAAATTGTTTGCAAATATGATATGAAAATCCTGGCTTGTCCCTGTATCAGACAAAATAAATTAAAGAGATGCAAAGTGAGACTTCTTCACAGACACCACAAGGGCTTGGGTCTTGGTGTTCTCTTCCCATTGTGGGAGCCCAGCTTATTCACCAGTTCATTCATGGTAATATTTAGAGGTTTGTCCTCACCCTGGCACCTCAAGGATATGGTGGAGCAGTGAGACCTCAGGAGAATACTCTGTCAGGGCTTCAAAAGCAAAAGTTAAGCTGCCAAGTAAGAACCCAGGAAATACAATGGATGCTGCTGCAAAGAAGGGTGATGAGCCATATGCAGGAATGTCACCATCAACAAGCCATGGGGATATTGATGCAGAAGGCAAGGAAAGTAATGGAACAGTGGAATGAAAGGAGGGGAGACATGCTATGATTTGAATGATGGGATTGTTTTGCTAGCACTTTGGGTAATAACCTTGTCTAAACTGACAGAGGAGGAAGCTCAGTATCTAGGACTGAGCATTTCTGAAGCACTCTGTACCAATAAGTGACTATTATGGCAACAGTAAATCCCCGTGCCACTCAGAAGGGTTTTGCTGGCTGTAGAGGTTATGAATGCAGGTACAAGATCTCCTTACAGAGCATGGGAAAAAGTCTGTGTGTGAAAAGAAAGAGGGCAGGAGAAGATTCCAGACCTGTACAGAGATTTCCCAGCACAGATTACTCTTTGGGCATGTTGATACTGTATGGGTAGATGTACACTCATCGTGCCCATGCTATTCACTCAAAAAACTCCTTCTCAGGAGGGATTATTAGCTCAGGCTTGGTGCCAGTGCAATCACATGGCTTCTGTCAGATTGGAGCGTGGGCAGAGCTTGCTCATGGCTGTTTGCAATATGTGGTGTAAACATACCCAAAGAGTAATAGCAGGTGGTAGCAGAGGAGGTGGATTGAAAGGAAGGCTTGGAACAAAAGATGTTAAGCTTCATTTGGTGTATGATGAGCCAAATTCATCACTGGTGTAACGCGCTGAAGTCAGCGGAGTTACAATAATAAAATTAGTCTAAAGAATCATATCCGTCCCTGGCACTCCATGCAATGCCTTTGATCTGATGAGGTATATGTCATGGCAACATCTTGTCTGCTGAACTCACAACATGATGCCTCCAGGGTGAAACATTGGGGAAAAAACTCACAATGGCACTGGGAAGTCATGAGCTAAGTTTTAAATGTACATTTCAGCCTGAAATCCTGGCACAGTTTTCTTCTTGCGTATTTGCCCCAAATGGTAACAGTATAATGAAATTTTTGGCCACACTTTTAGTGCTCAAAATGGGATTAATTTCTTTCTGTTTGGCTAGTACAAGTAACTGCACATGAGAGTTTATGCAATAGCAGAGTGGGTTATTTTGTCTTGGCAATGGTTTTGTCTGGAGTGATGGAAGAAACTGAGGTAATATGAATATTGTATTTAGCTTTCTCCATCCACAGAAGAAAACCCAGCATTTCATTTGGCACTTTCTTCTTATTAGAATGTTCTCTTGCATTCCTTCCCAGCTTCAGCTCTGCAACTCCTGGGCAGGCCAAAACAATTCTTCTCACCTCACTCCTCCTTCCTAAAAAAACAAAAAAAAAGCCAACACAAAATCCAGACATACAACCCAAATAATACAATCCAAATATCCCCAAGTACCTTCTTCTCTCTTTTTCATTATTCAGTAAATGCACTCAGAAGTTATATTGGTTAAACCAGATCCTCAGCTGGTGTAAATTTACTTAGCTGGAATGAGTTCGGTGAAACCGTCTCAGTTTACAGCAGCTGAGAATCTGGCCCTCATGAGTGAAAGGTTTAAATAATAGAGGATCAGCCAGCCTTCAGGATTGGCTTGTATCTCAGCAGCTGAGATTAGTGTACTGGAGGGTTGAAATGGCTGGCCATTAGATGTGACAAACTTCAAGGAATGGGTGTTTAGTGACTTTGCTAAGCAGTTAGAGTTCGAAAGGGTTTTTTACCCTTTGGGTTACTCAAAAGCACACTTTGGGTTCTATATGAGCCATAAACTATTGTCTTTGTCTCTGCCAGCCCTCTTACTTGTCCTGTGGTAAAGGGATGTTGAAGATGGTGGCTTTCCTGCATGATGAAATGTTCTCTGGAGTACCTATGGGGACAGAACTATGCTTGACACCAGCGTTGCCCATGTGCCCTTGACAAAAGAGCTTCTGCAAGGCCAGAGCTCCTGTGGAGGTAAGGATTATACAGGCATGTCCTCTGTGGGTTGCTCTCAACTAATTCTTGAACTGGTTGTATAGTCTCAAAACCAAAAAATGGTTGAGGGAGAGAGGCCTCAAAGTTATTTAACTCCTGCAATTGCGTGAGAAAACATTGTGCCAAAGGAAAAAGGAAAGGACATTTATATGTCCATTCAAATGCTGAAGCATAGAACAGGAACATTATCCCTTCTGCTTGATAATGGCCTGCTCAGCACAGGCAAGTAAGCAGGTAGCTAGATAAACCAGCTACATATGTGCTGTCTTCTCTCTAGCCAGCAAATGTATCTGGGGAATCTGGGAAGAGCTGGAGTGTTCTGGAGCTATAGAGGCCAGGTGAAAGTGCTGGGGTTAACACAGTGGAGCACTTCAGAGATCTCTGACAGAAGTATGTATGAAAGCAGAGTTTGCACGAGTTAATGTTATTTAAGTAACAATTCTCTGCAGTTGCAAAAGCTAAAGGCCACATACATTCCTGTTCCCAAATAAATGGGGGGGGGGGGGGGGGGGGAAGCTTTTTATTATATTTTTTGTTTCCATTTATAAATTGTCTGTTTACATGGCAACTCAAGAAGGTTACTAGGCTTTGAAAAAGTGCTGGGGTGCAACAGAATGTAGTTTGCAAGTAATATGTCAGACAAAAAATAGTCACAGTTTTCTGCTCTTAAAATTTCCCTGAGCAGATCAGAATTTGGTTCTCTGTTGGTTTTGTGTTCAACAGTCTTTCAAAAGTATTTTTTCCCTCTTCCCACCCCCACTCCCCCCTTCACCCCCCTCACTGGGAAGCAATTTGATGCAAATAGCCCACACTCGGTATTCAGAATTTCAGCTGTGACCTCACTGCAGCTGGGCAGATAGGGCACATGCTTGGAAGAACAGCAAAGCAAGTGCATCTAGTTCAGATGTCACCCCCAAATTTCAAATCCCTTTCCCAGTAATGCCCACCATGAGACTTAGGCATTTTGAGTAATTTGTTGTTATTCTGACTTGTATTAGAGTTGTGCAGAGTGATTCCAGACAAAGACAGGGCCCAGTACACTTAATTAAGGTGTAGACCTTAATATAGACCTTAATAGATGCAATCTATTTGAGTTTACAACTGAGACAGGTAAGGGAGAAGGAGGAAATGGAAGTGCAAAGGGGTAAGAGGACTTGGCCAAGGTCACATCTGTGTTAGTAAAACTTTATCCCTTTGTGGTAAGTAAATATGAAAGCAGATCAGTCGGACAAAGTAAATTCACTTTAAAACCTGAATGAAAATAATCAATGGTTTTCCCCCTCCATGTCCCAGACGCCTGAATCAATTTGATAACAAACACTTTGTTAACATTTTTTTAGTTATTCGTAAAGAAGTGGCTTGACTGCCAGTGTGCCTAATTCCAGACATATGCCAATTCCCTAATGGTAATGGAGCTGCACTATTGCATGCCAAGACCGAGGCTCAGCTCTTTCCTGCTAGATTTTCCCCAGAAGATCTGCAGTCAAATCCCCATTTAACAACTATCAGACAAACATATGTGCTGCTTCATGGATCCACTTTCTCTGCAGTGTAAACATGCTGTAGAAGTGGCTTGGTTCCTGAACCACGGTCATGGTCCTGTTTCTAAGCACAGACTTCAGTCTGCACGCCTGCTGCGCACAAATTCAGCGGCAGTGGGGTTTGCAGGGAGTCTAGCAGAAACTTGCTGTGCTGTGTATTTGACTTGCATGGATATCTTTATTAATTGAAAGTTCAAAGACAGTTGTCTCTTTCTGTGGTCTGCCTTCTGCTATGTGCTGGGCATGAATATCCTGTTCCTTGCTCCATTCACATCTGTAGCTATCACTGCTATCAGTGTTTTCTGCAAGAAAGCATGGTATTGTATTTTGAGTATTTATCTTGTAATTAAAGGATGGAAAATACTGTCACTATGTGCATCTTCCCTGTTAAACATGCATGGTCATAAAATTATTAAGGGAAGCTAGATCAGTCTATTGAAGATACTCACACACAAAAGTGTTTTTGTAGGTCACAGCAATTTATGGTAGAACTTGTTGCATGTTATGGAGCTCTGAGCTGTGTGACCGTGTTATACCCCTGTGGATATGACAAAATTCTGCTCATCAACTTGCTGACACACAACTGAATCTTTACATAGAAGAGTAAAACTTGGTGTTAAATGTTGCCTAAAATCAAATATAAAGTACCTTGTCTCCTTCAAATGGCATCCTCCCTGGAAATGACAAAAAAAATAATATAAAAATCAATGTATTACAGTAGCTTATGATCTCATTTAAGTGATTTAACACAAAAAATTTCAGTGACAACATTGCTTTCTTCTGTGTCGGCTGAATTGTCTTTGCTTTTCTCTCTGAATGGCAGCACTAGGCTTGGGGTTTCTTTTTCTCTTTTCCTTAGGACCATGACCTGGAAGGAAGCCTGTCCTGAGGAGAAAACATAGGATTAATAGAGGCCAAGAAATTCATGAATGCCATGGACTGGTCTGGAAGGGTGAAGACCTAGCCATGTTAGGCTGGATAGTTATCCTCTAGGATTCATATGAGATTGTTTCCTACTAGAGGTATCTGTGGATTTTCTCTAGTCTCTCTTTGGGTGATTTTTTACAAAACAAAGGTTGCTTTTTTTCCTGTTAAATTGCCTTATCCAGGAAGTGTAGATGGCTTGTATTTCCCAACCGTATCCATTTTTATGTCTGTCTGAATGGGATTATAGCTTCGGCCTCCAGAAGATGTTATACTTATTTACATTTGAGTTAAGCACTGATCATCACCTCCTTATGGCTTCGCTGCAGAAGGAAGGTGGTGGCAGTGAGCAGATAAATCACAAAAGACACGCTTCATCTGCCTGATCTCTGGTCTCAGTTCTGCCTTTAGAAATAGTGCAATAGTTCAAGTTTATAGCCTTTGTAGATTAGAAAAGCACCCTTATGTTGTTGAAAAGAGAAAATGTCCATAAACAGTGTTATTGACAGTTATTACTGTTATATCACTGAAGACCAGGGCTCATTGTGCTAAGTGCTGTGCAAATGTATTGAAAGAGGGCTTCCCTGCCAGAAGTAGGAATATTTTTGTTAGAAGTAGAAGGTCTTGTTATTCCTATGACCCTCTTTGCTGTATTTCACAGCTCAAATAGCACATGGGCAATCATGCCTCAGTAGCAGTTGGAAGAACCAACTTTAAAGAAAAGCACATTTTTGTCATGTGAATACTTCTTTTTATCTTCTGCCTCCACCATGTTTGGAGTTTTGCTGCCTTTACTACAGAAGAAATTTACAATTCATGGTCCAGGGCCCCTTTCAGTCCTTTCCAGCAATACCACAGCCCAGCCAATTATTTTATTGTGTTGATACATCTTTTCCTTTCCCCTTTGACCAACTCTTATCTCATAACAGTCTGCATTTTCTTTGGTGTGTCCTCGTCGAAATGGAGAGTTCATAACTAGGTCAGCATCAAGAGGAAAGGTGAGTAATGGAGTGAGTGAAGTGCTAGTCTGTGCTCAGGAGCCTTCTTGCCCTTTGCAGAGAGAATGTCACATTTGCTCAAATTGAATCAGCTTTTAATGGTCTTATTTATTACTTGCTAAGCTGTTTACTTCCGGAGAGCTAGCAAAGATAGTTCACATAGTAAGATGTTAGTATTATGTGGTTAGACACAGCTTCAGAATGTCTGAATTTGTATCTTACTCTTTTTGATGGATTAGGACCACACAAAACTTTCTCAGTAAGTTTAAGAAGTGGGAGTCTGGATGAGATTTCTGTCTCTAGAGCAGATATTCTGAGTGCCCTTGGGTGACTCAGTTGCTTGTCTCTGTTTCAGCTCACTCTCTCTCTGCCAGACTGATGTAATTTTACATGCCCAATATAGGTGCTGAGGAAATAATTTAATGGGTGTCTGTGAAGCATGCAGATCATTGATGTACGGATCAGTATTTCTGAGAGACACTTAGCAGAAATCTTGTTATGAACAGAGGTTGACTTGCCAGATTAGAGAGTGAGAAAACTATGCAAGAAGCAGACAGAAGACTGGTAAATGGAAGCAGGAGAAAGTCTGGCAAAATTAGGGCTGATAATGCAAAAGGCATTAATGACCTGTTATGGAAACCATAAAGAAATCTGAAGGATGGACGTTCCCTTTGGATGCAGACACTTCGAGCTCTCACAAAATGCCACCAAAGATGAGTAGGAAAAGTCTAATGGAAGACCTCCTGAAAGTCACCAAAGCACATGGCAAAATCTACACACATATATCTCCCCATTAAATAAGCCCTGAAAAATGCACACACACATAATCCAATGAAAAGCTGCACTGTAATCCTTCCTGTTTGAATTATTGTACATATAGAATAACTGTAATGAATTCTACAGGGAATGTGAGAATGTAGATACCTATTCAGACTGGGAGCCATAAAAAAGGAACCTCTAATAATAAGTGGATCCTAACTTTTCTTTTTTTTTTTTTTTTTTAATTTTTTAAATAAGTAAAATAAGAAAGGGAGTAGAGGGAGTGAATTGCATAAGGAGTGGAAAATCCTGAACCCACACTGGCCCAAAAAGAAGTGCCAGAAAGAAAGAAAGAGCTCCTTTAAGAAAAACACTCCCAAATTAGACCTTTGTCTGACCAGTTCAATAAGAAAGGGACAGGGAATAAGGAAAGTCATTCAAATATATTCACTAAGTTGCCAGAGAAATGCTTATTAAAGAAACCCTCATCTTGATTCCTTTATTTTTGATTGTTGTTTTTTTTCAGGGGGAAGGAAAGGGAGAAGGAAGAGAAATACTTTATCTAATTATTCAACATTAATTCTTCAGAGGCATTCTTCCTATTATTGCTTCTATTTTGACTTGCTGCATCTGAGAAATCTGTTGTCCTTTTAACATAGATTTATTCTTTGTAACAGCATTTGACATACTTTGTCAGAAGTTCCTTCATTTCCCCATTTCTTTAACGTGTATTTGTTTAAGTTGCTTCCGCTGTATTAATTGATGTGTTTGTGTCTGCTCAGAGCAAATGCATTCTCCTCACAGGGATTTTAACAGGCATTTGTTTAAATGGGTTTTGCTTTTCTGTGTCTATTTCTGCTTGTTTTTCTGGTAGGGAAGGAGACGTTACTAACATGCAACCGACATAATGAGTCCCATTAACTCCCAATTCAGCTTGCTTTTTGACCACCTCTCTTTTAATGACTGTACTTTTCTTGACTGCAAAGTTTGGGGAATAGGAAAACTGTTCGCTCTGCTGGATTTTAATACATGTTTACATCCTTCTTGCAGAACAGCACCACCTCTCAATTAATGTTACTCTCAGCCTTAAAGAAGCACTTGGTAATAAATAAATAAGTGTGAGCATGTGTGCATATTGGAGAAGTGTGGTGTGAACCAGAATTTTTACAAAGGCTGCTGAGCCTTTTTAGAGACTAAGCAGCATTTGTGTTCTAATATTTTAAAGCTTTTCCATTGATCTCCTGTTAACTGAGAAGCAAGAATTAACCTCAATGACAGTGCTAGTAGCTCTGCAGTCTATTTTGGCCTGTTCTTTAAGTAAAAAGAGCAACCTAGATGAGAATTTTGTGCTTCACTGGATATTGAAAGATGAGGCAATAAACTGCTAAACTTGAGTAATCACACACTCCCAGAGGAATGCCTCAAATGGGGTTGGTCAAAAACCTTGAAATTCTAGCCTTCTGCACACTGCCTGGGCTTTAACATTTGATGAGAGTCATTATAGTGGGGGACTGAATACAAGTGTCTTCTGATTACAGACCTTCCATTAAAATTTCCCACCAGTGTGCCTTTCCATAGAGAAGCGTCAATGGGATTAAAATCTCAATTCACCCCAGTCAATTCTCCAGTAACACGATTTCATTAGAGGCAGGCAGGGAGGAAAATGGACTAGAAAGCATTGAAACAGCTGGTGTATAAATTATAAAGTGTACTTTCTACTAAGTGAACACACCTTCCGCTCAGCCACATTACTAATTAATGTGTAGGGTAGCCGATTTTATGTAAATTGTATTCTTCCTCTCTCCTGTGCTTTGGTTAACAACAGGTTCTTCTAAATCTTGGAAAAAGAAAGATTATGCAAAGCTATCATCATATGAAAATAACATATTAACATACTGCCTGTGAACTGTATCCAATCAGTTCCTTTTCACTGGCGTGTGTACAAAACAATTAAAATCAAATTTATATTGCACTTCTTTAATATATTCTGGCATTAATATAATCAACGAACAAGTGTTTAAAAGTCTTACAGGCCTATTCTGCTTTAAAATGATATGTTTGTTCTCAGGGTTAGTGGATATTTTCAGCTTCTTTAAAGGGACACTAAAAAAGAAAAGTTCTAGCTGCACGAACGTGACTCTGGCAGCCATCAGCTCATGTGGAGTCTGCCTGGTTTTAATGGCAGCCTGTTGTGCTAATTTTTTTTTATGTGGTGTCTTTACTCCCAGACTCTGTCAGCTGTTCTCCATGTTACCTGCAGCATATTTGTTTTTAATTATTGGATGTTGCTGAATAATTGCTCATAAAGGTTACGAGACCACCGAATTACTGGGATGACCTGCAGGCTGGTTGTGCTACCAGCTGTTCTGGTGTCAGGCAGACACACACCCCTGCACACCCAGGAGCAGGCTCTGCCTGCCTGCCAAGCCCCAGTATTTCACCAGGAGACTGAGGGATGGCTCACATGTCATCAGCATGTCCTTATTATCCATGTTTCATTCTGAGGTTATGTTTTCCCCTTCCGTTTTCCTTGCTGCTTTTGGTGTACTCTCACATGAGATCAGATAGGAAGAACTCTGAGGTATTTTGTCACTGCTTTCAGTGGAGCAGGCTAAAAGACATCAGAAATCAGCAAACTGGTAGAAGGGAGTAAAATGCTTTTGTCAGTCACAGGGCTGAAATGTCTATCAAGAGGTTATTTACTCTGTCTTCAACTGTATCTGCATCTGTCCAGGAACAGTTCCCTTTCAAGCACCTCCACCAACAGGGGCTCCACACCTCCTTGGGCAGCCTTTCTCAGTGGTTCTCTACCTTCAGAGTTCCTTAACATCTCTAGCTGCAGGTAGGCCCATTTCTTGCCCTGTTCTCCAAGGACATAGAAAAGATTAATCTCTTTCCTTGAATCTGCCTTTTACTTATTTTGAGACACCTACACAAATAGACTAAGGCTAGTGCCCAGCCAAGAAGATTCTTGAAACCACGATCATGAATCTGCAAATGATTTCTTTTCCCCTCTTCTAGCCACGCTGACCCTGTCTACAAAGACACATCTCTCTGAGGAGACCAGAAAAGAACATATTTCCTAGGAGAAATAAATGAGTGAGATTCTCATACCAGTTCTGAGCCTTTTTTTAAATCAAAACTCCTCTTTATGCCAAGAGGCAATTGAAAATAGACTCTGTGCACATGGACGTGAGCAGGGTAGTCTTGCAGAGTCCTGGAGTGCTACAGCCCTGCCACCTACTCTTGCTTTTATGATGAGAGTTCTTTAACTTAGTGTTGAATTTTACAATTTCATAAGTGAAAGGGCAAGGGTCTGTGCATGCTCCCTCCTTGACCATTGCACTTGTACAGAATTAATTTCTGTGGTGTCTTTCCAGCAGTGGGAAAGGTGCTGTTGAAGTCAGTGAGCATGCTGCTGGCGTATGGGCCGTGGAGCTGAGTCTCTAAAATCCTTTCTGCAGTGTATGGATTCTTTACAGTAGGGGGAGGGAAACTGTGTCAGAGACAGTTTGTCCACTGAAAACTAAGCTGAGACCATAAGCTCACTTCAGTTTGGACCAGAGGATAGTAATAAACCATGGATGAAATGTCAGTGCCCTTCCATTATGTGACCCCCATGCCATCCTTATTTATGACTTCCTAACAATGAATTTAGCCAGATGAGCTACGTGATTGGCATTGTTCCACTTTGGAACTGCAGATCTGAATTCTTGAAAGTACAAATGGTACATTTAAATACTCAACCTGTCAGGATGAAAGCTGCAGGATATTTCTAGGTTGTGGGGTGTATGATGAAAACAAGTGACCTGGAGGAGCGTGGATTGGGAATTTGGTACCAAAAAAGGATTTTTAGACTTGCACCATTTTTCCCCTACCCTTCTCAGCCTTTGGCAGAAAAGCTATGGAACAAAAGTGGGGGAAGAATGCAGAGGAGACAAAAAAAAAAAAAAAAAAAAGAAAAGCTCAGATTCATTGTGAAGTGCTTCCTTTCTGTGCCTCATTTCCCACTAGATGATTTGGAATGCAACCAAGTCAAGAAGCCAGCTGATGGTGTACCTCATATTAAGCACAGGTCAGACCTGCTGCAACATTTTCCTTCTTGATGGTGTTGATGGTGTAAGTGGCATTACCAACCTGTCCCTCAGCCATGAGGCTGAGGACAGGATCTCTGCAGTTGTTTTTAGCAAAAAAAAAACAAAACAAAAAACCAAACCAAAAACCAAAGCAAAAAGAAAAACAGGAAGAGAGGAGCTTCAAATTATGCCCTTGGTTGCTGTGGTGGCAATCCATTAACTGGGGCCACTTCAGTGGCAGTGAGAACTGCATGCAGCCAAGGAGGTCACTATGCAGAGCCACAAATTGCTGTAGTTATCTTTCTTGATTGCTCAGCACTTGATGCAAATGTTTTCTATCTCACTCCCTTCAGCTCTAACTTGCTGTCAGACCCTTCACCACCGGCTAATGGACAGCTTGGTGCTGCTCTCTCCAAGTCTTCTAGGACTTGATAGTGCTGTCACAATGCTCTAACTACTTACTAAAGGAAAAAGAACAGATACAGCACATTGGTACCTGAGTTTGTGTTCCCATTTTCAGCACCAACACAAATGCTCTCTTGTCTTTTTAGAAATACTTTGCTGATGAACCATGGCCAAATAGGGCTGGTCAGTGTACTGAAGAGGATAGACTGACCCAGGTCCTCTGTCCTCTGGTCCTGCAAACAGACCTCAAAGGTGATGCCCTAAACAGCTTTAAAGGGGCTTAACAATGGCTTCTCTGGTAATTTGATGTGATGCTTTTTCTGGTGGAGCCATGTGTATGGCAATAGAAGTTGTAGTCATGCTTTTCTAGGCAGCACAACATATGGTCAGAAAGGAAAAAAGAAGCTTCTTTGGGTGGTATTATGAGGAAGGTCGAAAGCTGATGAAAACAGTGATTGGGAGGCTGCACACCTTTAGTCAAGGAGGTTCTTGTATTCCTGTAATTTTTACAGGGTTGTTTTCAATGAGTTTTTTGTTTGGTTGGTTTGGTCTGGGTTTTTATCTGTTGCTGTATTATTTGTATCAGCATTTGCTGGCTTCATGGGACATTATCCCACTCATCTCCAGTGGATACTGCATAAGATTCAAAATGAGAAACATGCCCAGAGAAACACATTTGTTAGGATTCTATATATTAATGTTTTGGGTTGTGATAAGGACAATGAAAAAGATGGGTGTAGTTGCATTTTATTTAGATTAATTGAATAGCCACATTGTCTAGGACCTGGAGTATCTCCAGCATGATGGAAGACAGCAAAAGAATGGGATTAGAGCAGACATGAAGAAAAGATCTTAAGCCTAAACAGTGATACAGAGTGGATAACCAATCATAACAACCAAAGTGAAATGGTTGAAGTTGTCTAGCTTTAGGGGATGCTTAGTTTCTTACCACAAATTGCCTGTAATAAATTTTAATTTCTGCATGCGTTCTGTAATTGTTTTTGTTTCAATGTAACTGTGAAATTGAGTGTTTTGCTTCTGCTGTTAGCAGGTCACTTCTGAAAATAAAGTGCATCTCAGAGAATAACAATATTATTATTATTCAAAGGCTATATATTTGGGCAATTATGCAAGCACCGTCTTACTGTCAGTCAGTAAAAACCTTTCCCAGAATACCTGGGACCCCTGAATTAATTAGACTGCTCATCTCCTCCTCAGAATGCCACTCTGCAACAGAGCCAACTGCTGCCCAAACCCACACCCAAGTCCTCCACCACTGTACATCCAGGTCCATCTGTCCAGCTGAGTGGTGTTCTGCGCTGAACAGTGTTGCTCCTCTACTTACCAAGTACAAGCTTACGTGTGTAGTTGTACAACTTTGTGTACTGCTATAGCAAAAGTTAAGTTACATGCTGCAAAAAGTGAAGAAAACAGGCCTGGTGGGGGAGAAAAATATAGAATATATAAAATTTAAACAAGACTAATTATATCAGGAGAAAAAAACCCCAACAAACTCTTAATGGGAATAAATGCTTTATCTTTTCAGATCTGTCTGTTTCTGCAGATGTAAGCCATTGGAAAAAGGCTATGAAAATCTTGGCCACCACTTAAGACCCAAACTGAAGGCTCACTTGGGAAGAAGAAAAGACACAAAATTTTGTGCTGGACCTCTAAGTGAAGGTGAGTGTTGACCTACATATGTACTTAAGAAAGCAAAGCTAAACAATGCCTAAATTTCATAGAAGAAGCAAACCAGTGTTATGTCAGCCAAAGCCTTCCTGGTTTTTATGAATGTGGAGATCTTTTCTCTCTGTATCTGTTCTTACTTCTTGGTAAACAGGCAGGTATAAAAATGAAAAGGGTGGCATTAAAATCCTCAGTCTTTGTGGCCCCCCTGGCTACACCCCATGTGTGTGTGGTACGCAAAAGGGCAAGTGTGTCCCACAGGGAGGAGGAATATTCAGCGTTTACAAATGGCTTTGAACCTGCTGTACATCACACAACCACCCTGCTGAGGCCCTGGATCTAGGTACTCTTGCTGGGACAAGTTCATCCACAACTGTATGGGGAGCTGCTTAATTGAGCCTCATTACTTCAATTTCCTACTGACACTATGCACCCTGTGAGGTGCTGCTCAGGCATGTGTCAGGGGCAGGGGGCTGAGCAGCTGCCGCTTCTTACATGGAAGCAGTAGAGGGTGAGTGATAACAGTGCCCTAACCCAGCACTATTGCCTCCACAGCTGGTGCCACTTAGGAGGAGGAGCAAGCTGCTAATTTGACCTCCTTAGACAGGAGAACACATCTGTATTGGCCACTGCAATCTTTGCTGGGTATTCAGCTACAGAGGATGGTACACTCCTAACAAACTACCACTGGCAAGGTATTACCTTCTCTGGATCTCTGGTTATCTGCATGATCGTGCCCTTTTTAAGAAGCATTCATGTTTGGAAGCATCTCAGCTAAAATCTCCCAAAGAGGAGTATTTCCTTCTTTGAACAGGTAACATAAGCCATCTATTTTTTTTCCTTATTTGGATTGTGTAATCTGTATCTCCAAGGTCAGTCAAGCATCCCTCCAGCTCTGATTCTGTTTCTTCAAGCATACAAGCTCACAGGTAGACACAGCTTTCCTGTTCATCCCTTGTACAGGTGAACTGAATTACTGTTCAGAGCTTTGTTTCTCTGAATAGTCTTATTTCCTTACACACATTCTTCCAGTTCTTTGATTGATGTATTGTCCTCAGTTTTCACTATTAAAGGGGACCCATTATGGACTTTTGCTCCTATAGGTAAACAAGCAGTATCTCCCACCTAATGTCACTGTTTCCAGAGTACCACAAAAGCTGTTAGAAGAATTAACCACTTTTTGATTTCCGTGGGACAGTGGACAACGTGTGAGAGAGAACTTAGGCAATGATCTCCGTTATTATCACTGTTCTGAAACTCACCACTGCTGAGTGAAAATGAGCTTTGTGAAGGTAATCAATCACTGGTCACCCCATGTGTTCCCTCTGTATAACATTAAGGGTAAAACTCATCACTTTGAACAGCATCAATGAAGCCTTGTGTAACACCAATTCTCACTCACCCACTTCCACAGGGGAGATGAAAGAGGTATCTGTTTACCCAGGATACTTTGGCTTTACATTTCACCACTCCCAGTGCAAGTAATGACTTGCTGGACAACCAGCAGCCTAGCCAGACAAGGTCTTTCTGTGTTGTGAGGTGGCATGGAACTATTGTAGCTCTGCACATTGAGTGAAAAGTCAAATAAATTATGACACCCGCTATCACTGCAATAAAAATGGCATAAATAAATACCATAGTGTTACAGAGAGTTCTTTCTTTGCTGCTACCTTTAGTCAGGTAGTGTGCAGTCAATTCCTAGGATAAGAAATTATTTTAGAACACCCATTAAACCAGAATGCTTTGTTAACCTCTTCAAACCCCTAAGTAAGCTCCTCTGGAGGGAGTTTTAGAATTGGTAAAGGATAAATTCAGACAAATGGAGGTGTCCATTGTGCTAGACCCGACACATTGGACATTTGGCAACCCAGAGATGAAAAGTATGAAAGAGCCCTGTTTGTGAGCAGAGGTTTCTTGTCTAGCAGCACCTGAGAGCAGAGCTAAGACAGTCAAGGCATTTCTGTCTGGGTTTGTCATCACTGCTTATGGGTATGCAAAGGTGCCCAGGTGATTTTCATGGCACAGGCTTTGCAGGCATGCCGTTGCTGCATCCTGTCAATGAAGACTAAGAAGCAGTGGCAGGTCATCAAAAAGAGAATTAGCTCATGTATTTTGACAGGTGAAGCTAAATAAAATAAAATAAATTGACAGGAATTGAAGCCAAAATGCAACAAAGGGATAGGCTTGCAGGAATGTCAGGTTACCAGAGGGGAAAATAAATAGGAGGATGCAAAATGTACATATAAATAAAGAGATATATATATTTATATACATCTGTTTCAACCTTTTTAGTTGAAGTACTTCAGACTTCTTTGTCTCTTGGCCTATTTGGGTAAGGTAGTGCTGCTGTCACAGTAAGCTCTTCCACTTCCTAACACAAAGTAAGGGGACTCTTTGTGACTGCTCTTCCCTAAGGGAAGAAAGAGAAATGCTATATGGGACACAAAAGCAACAGTGGATTTCTCAGCATATGGTCTTTTCCAGTGTGAGCACAGACATCTTTCTGCTCTGCAGAGACAAGGGAGAGCTTTGCAGCTAGTATTACCAACCGGCTGGAGACTGCTGGAAAAAAACACAGACAAGCAAAGGGGAAAATTTATCCCAAATTACAGCAAGGAAACACCTAACCTTTGCATTAGGAGAAAAAAAGAGTTCTAAACTACTCAGGCAGCATGGAAAGCAGCAGTGGGGTTTTCTCATTAAAAATGCTGATAACATGAAAGTGGCAAAGGCAGCATGTCAGGACAGCTGTAGCTGGTCACAGCAGCAAGTGGCTAGCCTGTTCCTCAGGACCACTACTGTGAACCTTGGGAACAGCATACAGATGTGTGACAGTACCCAGCCTGGTTAGGTTGTAGCAGCCTGCAAGCCTCCAGCCAAACAGCCTGCCATTTAGTGGTGTATGTCCCTAGGCTGCACAAGCAAACATGGGCCATATGTGAGAAAATAGGATCCCTCCTCCCCTGTGCCTGGGCAGAGGTAGTGACATTGCCTGGGAACTCTGCCGGACCGCAGGCTGGCACACAGTCAGCTCCAGGAGGGCAGGGGTGAAAGCTCTAGGGACTGTGATGAGATTTGGCTTTGATATTCCGAGTCCCAGCACTCTGCCTGAAGAAGCATAGTCTCGTGTGTCAGAGGCATTGAGACATACAGGGGATGGGCTCTCCAGTACCAGAGTAGGTAGGAGGGGTATGTGTCACTGAAGCAGTTGAAGAGATTATGGGAAAATGAAGAGAGTTTAATGCTGTAAGTAGACAAGTGAAAGTGGGATTTGGAGATCTGGGAAGAGAATTTTTAATATGAATAGGTTTGTTTTCTTTCAGAAAGTGTTTTGAAATTTGTTTTGTTCTGCAAATACTGTGCAGTAAGCACTTTGTTGTCATTCCTGCTGTTTAGACTTTGCTATGGATGCATATGAAAATATCCACTTGTTCCCTACATTACTTGGATGAATTGTTATCTGACGTAAATGCAAGCAGAGTCCTGCAGGAGTCATCCCTTGCTTTAAGTGTGCAGTCTTATTAATCACTTTAAAATGTTTCATGGCTCTCAGAGTTGCCAAGATCTCTTTCAGATCTGAACTGAGCATGAAGCAATGAAGAAAAAGGTCCAACTGAGTTTGGAGACAGTCTGAAATAAGAGTTCTAGGAATTGCAAGCTGCTCTATTAGTCTTATTTCAGGCCCACAGAATTGCATAGGTCTGTGGCCAAGAAACTGCCAAAGTGCCACATGAAGGACATTTTCATTTGGAATTTGCCACAACAATTTGAATGACACCAAAAATGGTGGTGTGAAGGGAGGTGAGGAAAGAGTTCACAGCCAGGTGCTGTGACACCTTATCCTCCACAGAGCATGGATGTGTGGCTCTCCTGCCTGTGCTGTTCACAGAGATGGCCCCGACAGCCTGTTCCAGCCATGCTTGCTATACTTCCTGGCTGGGAGATGCCTGCAGCTGCCTCTTGCCCAGTAGCTTTTCCCAGCAGCACATTTCTGATGGCAGCATAGACTTCAGGATTGGAGCTATGGACCAGCTTGCAAGTGGGAGAGTGGAAACCTGTGGGAACACAATACTGGTAGCAAAATGAGGAGGTACAAGTCAGAAGTTCCCTCTTCTTCTGTGACCTGAGGGTGCAGGTGGCTCTGATCCAGACTTACCAAAGCAAAGGCTTGTTGTAAGGCTTGGATCACCTCAAGGACACGTTGAGTCAGGTTTTGCTAACGGTTGACTAAATTTATACCTGTGCGTGCTATCAAATTTGAGTTATTGCTGGCCAGATGATATAGTAATTAGGAAATGGGTAAAGCAGGGCACTTCTATCAGCCAGGATAAACTAACATTAGAAGTGATTTTAAAAATAACATTACTGTGGAATCTGTGTGACACAAACCATAGGCTCACCCTGGTGCAGAGACAGGTGGCATTGTATAGTTTCAGGGGCATAAACAACCAAGTGCCCTGAAACCTATTCAACATGAAAGGACTTTGCTATTCCCTGAACATGTAGGCACTGAAAAAAAGGAATATGGCCAGATAAAGTAGCATAAAAATATCCCCTTTCAGGACTTGTTGTCACAGCTTGATTCAGCTATGAGGGAAATAGGCTTGATATTATTTCTGTGTTCAAACACTCTAGACATTTATCAGAGGGGAGTACTTATGAGTCAGGTGGAAGAACTTACTTAGCTTGCCTCAGACTTTAGGCCAACAGCCTTTGCATCCAGTTCTTGCAATCCAGCCAGCATAGATCTTGCTCCTGACACAGCATTCTACTCTGTCATTGCCTCTCAAAGCAGATCAGTAAGCTTTCATATTAACCTAACTTCTTAAGGACCACTTTGTACTGTCCATCACATCCATTTGAGTGGAAAATTAATGGTTAATTTTCAGCCATTTTTGTAAATAGCCCTCTTTATTATGATTTTGTTTTTCTTTGTCTAGAATCATGTCTTGCAGATAAATGAAAAGCAGGAGAATAAAGATGTATTAGGTCCACATTTCAGATACTCCAAGTGAACTTTTGCTATGTGGGAGCCATAGAAACACATAGGCTTTTCTTTCTCACCAGCAGAGCTATTCAGCCGGAAGCCAGCCTGATTTCAAACCAGTTTTTGCCAAAGACTGCTGGCACCTCCAACAGAGATCTGCTGGAGGGTGCAGGCTTAATTATAGAGTATCTTCCTACAGCTGCAGTACACTAATCCTGGTTCACCAGAGTCCAGTGCCTTTGTTTGGACATGGAAATTATTTTTTTAGTATTTCAGAGTTAGTCTAACCCAGATCTAAACCATACAATGGGCATACACTAGTCATGGAATACATTTTGTGCTCTTATTGTGCAGATACACCTGCCTACAAGCCTATCGGCCACTACAACAGAGAGTTCAGCCATTTCAGTAGGACATGAGGCCTTATCAAAACACATATGTAAACCACCACCAGAAAAACTGGAAGCAGTTTTTCTTCCAAGGGAAGAACGTTGTATGCTAACAGTCACCTGATACCTTCCTTCCAGAAGCATCACGTTGTCAATACGGACATGCTTTTGTACCACGTTGCATTGACCACCTACCTCACTGGATGCCAGTTTCACCTGCATCAGTGCCTTCAGGGAAAGCTGGACCAGCCCCTTGCTGAAGAGTGAAAGGCTGGTTGTGCTGTGTTAGCCAGGACCCAACTATTCATTCCTGAGTAGTGAAAGAGCACCCATCTCTCTTTCAGTCGACAGCCATTACCTGCAGATGTTCCAGTTTTGTAAGAGCTGTAAGGTCTCTGGCCCTGAAAGTGTATTTCAACATTTGGAAAAGACTTAAGACTAAATTAGGCACCATGGTGAAAGGATTTAGTTTTCCCTGAAATCCCTGTGACTTCCGTAACATCCCTACCTTTACTGCTTAGACAAAAATAGCTTTTTAAAGTTGAGGAACTTCTTGAGACTTGAATGTGACTGAACTAAGGAGATAAAGAACATTCTTTTTTAAGAGAAGTTTTTCAGGATTCTTTCCTTGTTCTGTTACCAAAAGTGTTGAACAAATCATTGTGATATATCTTTTGTCTCATGCACTACAGCTGTGTCACAAATCTATGTAAAATATTAACCCCCTACTTTTATATTATTTGTGATGCTTACAGTAAAGAACACATAAAAGAAAGTAAGTGATTTGATCTCAAAGTACTTCAGGTCAAGCCCAGGGAAAGGAGCCTGGCAGCATTGGGAAATTTTGAATAGAAACAGAGGATGGGTATTGAATATTTCCAGCTCTCCCATCATCTTAGCACTCTGGCTACTATAAAGAATGAATTTTGGTATGCAAGAAGCAGAATGGCATACAGACACAGGGTTTTGAAAAGCCTCTTTGGAATGATATTAAAGCTTAAAATCTGTACACCAGAATTGCTTTCCCCCTCCCTCAATCCACATCGTAGTTTTCAAACTTAAGAAAGCTGTGGCAAATACCAACCCAAAGTAGGAGAACCCTCTGCTGGAAACCTAAGGCCTCTCTTGTCATTATATTAAAACCTTTTTACAGTACTCTGCAATATAAAGAGCTTTTAAGTTTGTCTGGTACAACCAAGAGGTTGATCACTTCTTGTCTCTCTCATTTACATTTAGGGTTGACTGTGGGTTTTAATGAAGCAGAATATTCCAAATACTAATGGATCTTAAATTGCTTATTCTTACCGAGAGGTACTCCACATAGCACATTTGCCTCAAGTGATATAAAGTGATGAGTTAATTCATGTACTTGTGTCAATTGCTTCAAGATACTGAGAATTAGCTGCATTAGTGATATGTCTTTTTTTTTTTTTTTTTTTTTAATATGTACAGGAAAGTGCATAGGAATGAAGATCAATTTAACCTCCACTGCACAGAGGCGGGGAGGAATTTATTGGATGTCCTACAAATGTCATTGACAAGGTTAGTAAGTTTTTCTCTTTGCATTCACTTGCTATTCCTTATGCTCTAGAAACCTGTGGCAGCAGAATTTCTCACCACATTGACTTAAACAAGAAGACTTTGTCATCAGGTCAGGCACATCAGATAGAGCTTGAAAATTCCTCCTAGTGACCTGTGCCAAAGTAGTTCTCAAGTTGCTTCAAGGACCTCTTCTCCATTTGGACTTCCAAACCCACCTGCATCATGTCCTGCCAAGCCTCCCAAAGCAAGAAAACTGTGTGGACAAATGCACACCCCTGATATATCAAACTTCCCTGGAGATCAAGGGCCAGAGCACAGTGTGATTCCCCAGGCTCAGGGTTCCTCTGAAGTAGCACAGAGCAACAGGTGGCAGCTGTTAATGTGCTGAATGTGGCTTCCCTCTGTGTCTGGCCATGGAAAACAAAGCAAGCGAGTAGATCTATGCCAAACACTTTGAGAGCATG